>NC_086449.1:232200319-232529763 GCF_028390025.1 Pseudophryne corroboree
GGAGGAGAGAGAGAGATAGAGAGGGAGAGAGAGGGGGGAGCGATAGAGGGAGAGAGTGGGGGGAGCGATAGAGGGAGAGAGAGGGGAGCGATAGAGGGAGAGCGAGCGATAGAGGGAGAGAGAGATGATAGAGGGAGAGAGAGGGGAGCCATAGAGGGAGAGAGAGGGGAGCCATAGAGGGAGAGAGGGGAGAGACAGAGAAAGAGATAAAGGGAGAGTGGGGAGAGAGAGCGGAGAGGGAGAGGGGGGAGATAGAGAGGGGGAGCGATAGGGAGATGGAGAGAGGGAGAGACAGAGGGAGAGATAAAGGGAGAGTGGGGAGAGAGAGCGGAGAGAGAGGGAGAGGGGGGAGATAGAGAGGGGGAGCGATAGGGAGATGGAGAGAGGGAGAGAGAGGGGAGTGAGAGAGGGAGAGAGAGAGGGAGAGAGAGGGGAGAGACAGAGGGAGAGAGTAGAGATAGAGAGGGGGAGCGATAGGGAGATGGATAGAGGGAGAGAGAGGGGAGAGATAGATGGAGAGAGAGGGGAGAGACAGAGGGAGAGAGTGGATAGGGAGAGGGGGAGATAGAGAGGGGGAGCGATAGGGAGATGGATAGAGGGAGAGAGAGGGAGGGAGAGGGGGGGGAGTGAGAGAGGGGGGGGAATAGATAGAGAGAGGGGGGAGATAGAGGGAGAGCGATAGAGGGAGAGAGATAGAGGGAGAGTGGGGAGAGAGCGGAAAGATAGAGGGAGAGGGGGAGCGATAGGGAGATGAAGAGAGAGAGGGAGAGAGAGAGAGGGAGAGAGATAGAGGGAGAGAGAGAGAGGGGTGAGAGAGGAGAGAGAGAGGGGTGAGAGAGGAGAGAGAGAGGGGGGAGATGGAGAGAGAGAGAGAGAGAGAGAGGGAGGGGGGGAGAGAGAGATAGAGGGGGATGAGGAGAGACACACTACCTGTTCCAGCCTTGCTAGGCATCAGGGGATGTATCTGATGGGGGTGGGCAAGTCACGGAATTAGGCCCCGCCCCCTTCCCACCCGCGAATCGCGGCAATGCATTCCCCTGCTGCCACATTGTGGGGTCCCCTGGATGACCGCCCCGTCTTTTCTATAATCTGGCCCTGCTGCATACATACACAGCAAGCCGGCACTACAGAGCCTGGCCAGACCAGGCTCCAGGGAAGAAACGCCAGCGCTGCCATAATCACATGACTCACCATGTATCCACGGGTCTCCTGTTGGTGCCCCTGCTGCCGTGCTGACCGAAGAGCTGCAGGGATCCATCAGCACGTTCATCATGCAGGGAAGATGGCGGTGAAAGTGACTGTCCAGCCTGCCCTCGGAAGTGGAGGAGCGCCAGGTACTGGGGAAGGGGAGGGGGGGAAGGGGGGGGGGTTGCGACCACCTGACCTACACACGCTGACCACCTCTGGCAAATAGGAAAAGAGATGGGCGGGCGCACACTCGTCAGACTGAGTGTAGTCTGCCATCTCCGGGTGTCTAGAAGAAGACCTTAATTTTTCCTCCAGACAGCCTCAGCGGGCCGCCCTTCAGGTCCTGGCGCCCATAGGCAGCTGCCTAAAGCTGCCTAATGGAAGCGCCGGCCTTGAGGCTATCAGCCCCCCCATCCGCAGCCCATTGGATGGGGGGGGGACAGCCTCGGGCTTCACCCCTGGCCCTTGGGTGGCTGGGGGGGGGGGACCCCTTGATTGAAGGGGTCCCCACTCCCCCAGGGTACCCTGGCCAGGGGTGACTAGTTGGATTTTTGATGCCACGGCCGCAGGGCACTATATAAAAGTGACCCCCGGCTGTGGCATTATCTGTCCAGCTAGTGGAGCCCGGTGCTGGTTTTAAAAATACGGGGGACCCCTACTCTTTTTGTCCCCCGTATTTTTGGAACCAGGACCAGGCGCAGAGCCCGATGCTGGTTGCTTAAATATGGGGGAACTCCTGTCAATTTTTTCACCATATTTCTGCAACCAGGATCGGCTCAAAGAGCCCGAGGCTGGTTATGCTTAGGAGGGTGACCCCACGCAATTTTTTTTGAAAAAATAAGCACTTTCCCACCCCTTCCCACTGATATACATGCACGGATCTCATGGATCCGTGCATGCCTATCCAATCACGAATAAAAAAAAAAGGTCTGTTTTTTTTTAGCACTTTTTTACGAGTTGTAATTTTTCACGGCAGTGTTTGTTTTTTTTTTTGCTTTGCACTTCTTAGTAAATGACCGAGATTCATACTTAAACAGCCGCGTTTTGACCGATGGTGTATTCATTCGTGATTTTTTTCCTAGGACTTCAAAATATTACGAATGCCCTCATCACTGCCGTGATTATTGCTTAGTAAATTACCGAGATGACACTTTGATGAAAAAACGGCATCTCGGTCAAAATCGGGAGCTTAGTAAATTTACCCCTTGAATTTGGTGGTGCAGAATTTTTTAAAAAACGACAGGGGCGTGCAAGAGATGCTGTCGGTGGCCAGAAGAATTGCGGGACACTTTCGGCGTACAGGCACCACGTACAGAAGACTGGAGCACCACCAAAAACTACTGAACCTGCCCTGCCATCATCTGAAGCAAGAAGTGGTAACGAGGTGGAATTCAACCCTCTATATGCTTCAGAGGTTGGAGGAGCAGCAAAAGGCCATTCAAGCCTATACAATTGAGCACGATATAGGAGGTGGAATGCACCTGTCTCAAGCGCAGTGGAGAATGATTTCAATGTTGTGCAAGGTTCTGATGCCCTTTGAACTTGCCACACCTGAAGTCAGTTCAGACACTGCCAGCCTGAGTCAGGTCATTCCCCTCATCAGGCTTTTGCAGAAGAAGCTGGAGACATTGAAGGAGGAGCTAACACGGAGCGATTCCGCTAGGCATGTGGGACTTGTGGATGGAGCCCTTAATTCGCTTAACAAGGATTCACGGGTGGTCAATCTGTTGAAATCAGAGCACTACATTTTGGCCACCATGCTCGATCCTAGATTTAAAGCCTACCTTGGATCTCTCTTTCCGGCAGACACAAGTCTGCTGGGGTTGAAAGACCTGCTGGTGAGAAAATTGTCAAGTCAAGCGGAACGCGACCTGTCAACATCTCCTCCTTCACATTCTCCCGCAACTGGGGGTGCGAGGAAAAGGCTCAGAATTCCGAGCCCACCCGCTGGCGGTGATGCAGGGCAGTCTGGAGCGACTGCTGATGCTGACATCTGGCCCGGACTGAAGGACCTGACAACGATTACGGACATGTCGTCTACTGTCACTGCATATGATTCTCTCAACATTGAAAGAATGGTGGAGGATTATATGAGTGACCGCATCCAAGTAGGCACGTCACACAGTCCGTACTTATACTGGCAGGAAAAAGAGGCAATTTGGAGGCCCTTGCACAAACTGGCTTTATTCTACCTAAGTTGCCCTCCCACAAGTGTGTACTCCGAAAAGAGTGTTTAGTGCCGCGCTCACCTTGTCAGCAATCGGCGTACGAGGTTACATCCAGAAAATGTGGAGAAGATGATGTTCAAAGGAATAAAAGAAAGAAAACCAATGTATTGCACCTAGCGCAATACATTGGTTTTCTTTCTTTTATTCCTTTGTGGTCTATCTGAGGATATTGCAATCCTCTAATGTGTGCAGCTGGTGTACTGAATAAATTACATAATTAATATATTTGCGCCAGGAGCTGGGGTGTTAATCACTCCTAAATTCCGTTTTTCTGTGGAAGATGATGTTCATTAAAATGAATTATAATCAATTCCTCCGCGGAGACATTGACCAGCAGCAATTGCCTCCACAAAGTACACAGGGAGCTGAGATGGTGGATTCCAGTGGGGACGAATAGATAATCTGTGAGGAGGGGGATGTACACGGTGATATATCGGAGGATGATGATGAGGTGGACATCTTGCCTCTGTAAAGCCAGTTTGTGCAAGGAGAGATTAATTGCTTCTTTTTGGGGTGGGGGGTCCAAACCAACCCGTCATATCAGTCACAGTCGTGTGGCAGACCCTGTCACTGAAATGATGGGTTGGTTAAAGTGTGCATGTCCTGTTTATACAACATAAGGGTGGGTGGGAGGGTGGGGTGGGAGGCCCAAGGACAATTACATCTTGCACCTCTTTTTTCTTTAATTTTTCTTTGCGTCATGTGCTGTTTGGGGAGGGTTTTTTGGAAGGGACATCCTGCGTGACACTGCAGTGGCCACTCCTAGATGGGCCCGGTGTTTGTGTCGGCCACTAGGGTCGCTTATCTTACTCACCACAGCGACCTCGGTGCAAATTTTAGGACTAAAAATAATATTGTGAGGTGTGAGGTATTCAGAATAGACTGAAAATGAGTGTAAATTATGGTTTTTGAGGTTAATAATACTTTGGGATCAAAATGACCCCCAAATCTATGATTTAGCTGTTTTTTAGGTTTTTTGAAAAAAACACCCGAATCCAAAACACACCCGAATCCGACAAAAAAAATTCGGTGAGGTTTTGCCAAAACGCGTTGAACCCAAAACACGGCCGCGGACCGAACCCAAAACCAAAACTCAAAACACGAAAAATTTCCGGCGGCTCATCTCTAATTAATATTCTTTGTGCCTCATTTGATCTCTTCTCTTTATATCTCCTGTATGATGATTGATGTTTATGGTGAAACCTGTGTCTGCAGTTTGTGTTTATTATGGGTTAAATGTTTTGTAACATGTTATCTTTTATTAATGTTTCTTTGAATTATGCTATGAATACTATATAAAAAGAACTATAAAACCTATAAAAAATATGACATCTGAATATGAATGATTATAATGAGAGTATTTTCACTTAAGGATTTTTTTTTTGTGAATAAAAGTGTAAATATATGACTTTTAATAAATGTTCCAAGATTTTAACAATTAATTAGTGCATTTATAGCTATATCCATTCCAATTTTATATTGGATTCAAAGTCATCTTTTTGCTATAAGAAATAGCAGTTTGTCTAGTCTGTATACTGTACTTGCAGCTGCTTTGTGCAATCAATTATCCCAGATATAAATAATAATCGGGTAAGTCCCAAGGCGCAACAAATGAGCCTATGCCGCCACCTATACTGGCCAATATCCTACCCCCTAAACCTAGGTTCATATATAAAAGGGCACCTAATATTAAAGATAAAATTATGTTCACTGCTTTTTTTGAAGAGCCATTAGAAGAGCTTACCCATAATCAGGGGCTGGCTGGCAACTTTTAGCCTGGGGGGCAAACACAAGCAAGTGTACCTGGCTTTTCTATTAACACACATATCCTGCCAATATGTGAAACACATCTGATGGTGATGGTGACAGTGAAATAATTAGATGTTTGCAGATACTATAGAGAAAAATGATTTTCACTAAGTTATCTGCTTTCATACATGCGTAAGATCATCGTAAGTGTCAAATAGTGTCACTTACCACTTCTTCATACATCTCCCCCAACAGAGCCGGCCCTAGCCAAATTGATGCCCTAGGCAAAATTTTGGCTGGTGCCCCTAGCACCGCCGCTAGTTCTGCATCTGACCCAGCAACACTCGGGCAGTGGGGCCCACCAGGGGGTTACCCTGTGCCCCTGTGGGTCAGTACAATCCTGCATAATGCCACACAGTAATGCCCATAATACACATAATTCCACACAGTAATGCACCTTACACATATGCCCCACATTAGTAATGCCCATAATACACAAAATTCCACACAGTAATGCACCTTAAACATATTAACCACATTAGTAATGCCCATAATGCACATAATTCTACACAGCAATTCACCTTACACACATGCCCCACATTAGTAATGCCCATAATACACATAACGTCACACAGCAATTCACCTTACACATATGCCCCACATTAGTAATGCCCATAATATACAAAATTCCACACAGTAATGCACCTTACACATATGCCCCACATTAGTAATGCCCATAGTACACATAATGTCACACAGCAATTCACCTTACACATTTGCCCCACATTAGTAATGCCCATAATATACAAAATTCCACACAGTAATGCACCTTACAAATATGAACCACAATAGTAATGCCCATAATACACAAAATTCCACACAATAATGCACCTTACATATATATCCACATTAGTAATGCCCATAATACACATAATTCCACACAGTAATGCACCTTACACACATGCCCCACATTAGTAATGCCCATAATACACATCATGTCACACAGCAATTCACCTTACACACATGCCCCACATTAGTAATGCCTATTATACACATAATGTCTCACAGCAATTCACCTTACACATATGCCCCACATTAGTTATGCCTATTATACACATAATGTCTCACAGCAATTCACCTTACACATATGCATCACACAAGTAATGCCTATTATACACATAATGTCACACAGCAATTCACCTTACACATATGCCCCACATTAATAAGGCCCATTATACACAATGTCACACAGCAATTCACCTTACACATATGCCCCACATTAGTAATGCCCATAATACACATAATTCCACACAGTAATGCACCTTACACATATGCCCCACATTAGAAATGCTAGTTGCTTTTTTTTTTAATAAAACTTATTTGCTTGCAGGTGTGCTTGCAGTCAGTGTGCGCGCCCATGCAGGTCCTTAGATTCCTGACTGCATTTTGTGAGATGGGGGTGGCAGGATGGGTGAGTGCGTGCGCTTGCACCCATTAAAGGGGTACCCGTAGATGGGATGTGACCTCACAGTGTATGCTGTTCTTTGCAAGCCTCATCCTTTATTTTAGCTTGCTGGTTGGACACAGATAGGCAGCAATGTCCAGATACTGCCATACTTGCTGGTTATACAAAAAGACCAATATCAAACATGTAGCAACTGTCCATTCTCTTCACTGTTCAGTGTGTTTGCTGGTGTCTGTTAATCCCGGCAACTGCATGCCCTTTATTTTATACTGTGGAAGCAATATGCTCTGCTGTCCAGTATGATGCATCTGAAAGTCACCCTGCACTGACGTTTCATATAGAAATAGCACAACGCAACTTACTGACCACGTTACAGTGCTGGATGGCAGGGGAATTTTACGGCATGGACTGACTGAGAAAAGTGTGGGGAGAACACTGCCCATGTTATATCCCTGCAGACACCTGGCGATTGCACATGGATAAGGGACACAGGATAGCAGGGTTCCCCTTGTGCACAAGCATTATAGGTGATGTCAGATTTATGTGGAGCAGTCTTCCACAATACACATGTGGTATCATAAGGAGCCATCCAGTAATAACATTATATAGTCAGTGAAAATGTCACACGTCCAGGAATTGCAGTTACCGGGCTTCTGCTGTCTAAGGGGCCTTTAAAAAAAAAAAAAAAAGACTACTTTACATATCAGTGTGTTCAGGTATAAGATTAAAAAATATTCACTGATATGGTTGTGACATAATTGTATTATATAATGGCTGCCGGCCTTAATATGTCAAAATTAATGTAATGTGATATTACACTTAGGTTACAGAGACCTACTTAACCATGCAAATGTGTGTAATGTTGTGTGTGTGTGGTTTTTTTTTTCTGGTACTTACCAGCATCCTGACTTTGCACCGCCTTTTAGGTTGAGCCTGTGTCCTTGATGCAGTAGCAGCTGAGGGAAAACAAATGGAAAAATTCACAATTTTTTTTATGTTGTACCTTTTGCATACCTCCCAACTTATCCCTTCTCTAAAGAGATCCCAAAAACGGGGTGTGGCCTCATAAAAGGGGGCGTGGCTTCGCGGAGGACCCACGATCGCGAGTCACGCCCCCCCGTTTTTATCACTGAGGGGGCATGCCCAGCGCTCTGTGAGCCGCTGGCATGCCCCCTCTCCCTCTGACTCCAGTGAATAGACGCTGTGCGCATGCGCACAGCGTCTATTCACCGCTGCTCTGCTAAGCAGGGCAGCAAGAGACAGAGCCTCTCAACTGCCCCCCCCCCCCCCTCCGCGGACACTACGGCCCACGGGTGGGACAGCGGGACTGTCCCGCGAAAATCGGGACAGTTGGGAGGTATGCCTTTTGCACTATATGCATTTTAAAGGATAAAATACACCATCTATTATGTGGTAATGGCCTTGCCTGCAAAAATAATGTTTGCTGGTTGTAGGGTGCATATTGCGCACATTATCAAATGTCCCTTACTGTGCTAGGATGTCACTTATTTATAAAATTGAAAAGATAACATTTACAGGATATACAAACACAAACTTACCCTCTTCAGGGATACTGCCACATATGTTGTTCCTTTTTTTTTCATTGTTATATGTACTTTTAAATGCATTACTTTTCACTTTTGAAGCTATACTTTGGACAACATTGGTGATTATATTAATTTTTAAAAGCTATTTACAGGCAACACAGTTAAAAATTAAATGTTCTAAAATTAATTATATATGTCTGACATATTAATTTATCCCTATAGAGGTTATAAAAGAATTACATGACACTAATTTACGCTGGTACAGTTAAAAGGTGGGCATTTGTTTGTTTACTTCCCAGGATGCATTGGGGATGCTGAACAGCCAATGTCCACTATATGGATCCCAGGAAGAAATTCAGGTGGAATAATCTGATTCAGCTCCTCCCTGAAACTGCTATAGTGGACGTCTATTCCTACATGCCTCCTACTGCGATATCCTCCTCTTCCTCCTCCTGACTCTCCTCACCCCTGTGATCTGATCCTGCTTGGCCCGCTACCCCATACCAGTTTGCAATGACAAGTGGCCTGAGCAGCTGAGCTGCTTGTCATTGCACTGCAGCAGCTCATTCTTAGGCGCGGCACAGCTGAGGAAAGCCTGATTGCGTCACAGGGGAAGGCAGCTGGCCGGGATTTCCTCTGTGACGTCAGGCACTGGGCGGCATGGGGGCGGATCCAATGCAAGAGCGTTTATCCGGGCAGCAAATTTGATATTCTGAACGCTGAAGAAAGAAACACCACCTGAGACTGGTAGTGCATGAATAGCTGTTGGCAGGCAGCGGGAGCTGCCAGACGAGGTGTGCAAAGTGTGGGGAGGAATTTGCTGTCTGTGTCTAGGGAGGGAGGGAGGGAGTCAGATGGTTAAAAGCTGCTAACTGTCCAAAGGTGGGGGGGCGGTGGAAGGAGAAGATAGTATCTGTGTTTGTGTTGGGGGGCTGTTTAAAAGTTGCTATATGGGTCCGTAGAGAGGGGGGATATAAGCTGCTATTTGGGTAGAGGGAGGATAGAAGCTGCAATATGGGGAGAGGGAGGATAGAAGCTGCTATGTGGGTCCAGAGGAGAGGAGGGGAGAGGAGCTGGTAACCATGCCAGGGGAAAAAGAGGAGCTGTAAATACGATTGATAAGACTGGGGTCACACATAGCGGCCAAGCGTGTGTGCAGAACCCCCCTTCCCGGCCACATGGGATTTCAACGGAATACAGTGCGGCACAGCCACACTGTGTGAACACATACATTGAAATGTATGTGTTCTAATTGAGATCCCGCCGTCCTGTCATCTGGCCCTACCGCAGCGGCCCTCAAATATTCACTGAAAGTGAATACATTGGCCCCTCAGCTGAAAAAATTGCCCTATACATTTCATGGGTGCTGGTGGGGGACTTTCTATTAAACTGTGCAAATCACATCGTGAAACTCACATTCCAGTAGGACTAAAAACAGCTTCTTGGTGTGTGTTCTCGCAAGAAGTCGCTTGTGAGTTATGGTTGTGACTGAAAACTTGGACTCTATTACATTGACAGAGCTGTGGGACAAACTTGCACATTTAAATGTCCAAAATGGTGAGAGTTTTTCCCGCACACCAAACTCTGACCCTAATACGTATGGCCCCATGAGTTGTTATTCTTTGTATATCCCATATATATGAGGGTATGTAATTGAAGGACACAGAATTGACACAAACATCATACTGAATCATTATGGATGGACTAAGTATCATCATTTTATGGGCAATTAGTATGGTCTACAGCAGTGTTTTTCAACCACTGTGCCGTGGCACACTAGTGTGCCCTGAGCAGTCTCCAGGTGTGCCGCCATAGAAGCAGAGCCAGGCCCGTCAGTGTTTTGCCACTACTGAGGCCCTGGAACGATCAACACCAGTGGGTTTAGTGGTTGCAGAGACAATTCTTTTGGGCCCGGGCAGTGTTGGGCTCTTCTGGCTCTCTCAGCTGTGGCTCAGGTGTTACCTATGGAGAAGCTGCAACATGACATCATAGGACACGCAACTGCACCATGCATCACCATTATATTTGCATGTGCCTTGGCAATATTTAAACCTTGTTCAGTGTGCCGCAAGTTGTAAAAGGTTGAAAATCTCTGGTCTACAGTATCAAACCTATGTTGCCTATTTCAAATTAATTTTTACATTATCAGTAATTATGTTTTCAGACCATAATCAAGGTGACACGTGTGGGTCTTCCCACACACGAAAAGGTTCAGACTAATACACGTCATATATAAGATTTGAAACATATTCCACAAATAAGGAGAACTACTGTTTATATGTAGTGTATTCTTTAATGTCATCAAAACATTTTGTTTCACTAGTAATTATACCCTGTTTGGTTTGACTGTTTACTGGGAAGTTTATCTCATCTCAGCATGATCTTAAAATGACACAAATAATATTCAGATCATTAAGATCTACCATTTATCTAGAGCACTTCTCTGCCTGCAGGTGTTAAGTGGTAAAATTCATAGAACTAAACTCAGCTTGTCATTCATTAATACATAACAAACTTTAAAACTATAAAAGAAAAACATATATAAGGAATTTTTGATACATACATTAGTGGTAGTCCAAGAAAGGGTTGCACATACAGTAGGAAATCTGCAGAGTATCTGATGCTAAAAACTAAAGCAAAGTACAGTAGTTCTTTAGTGAATAATGTTTAAATCTGTATTGACAGACAGGTCTTGGAGTTTTCTGTACCTGTTCACAACATTTTCCAGCATCGTAATTTTTGTTCTGTATTGTAATATTTTTGGTTTCACAGCAGCAATAAAGTATCTATTGAACTAAAATATAGCTGGAAAAAAAGCCCTATTGACTTATTGCATAAACATCCATGTTGCTATAGATGTAGCCACACTCAGTTTTGCAGCTGAGAATCCTAGGAGCTGCAACCTGGTCCAGCTAGTGTGTCCATGTATTATGATGTGTATGTGCGCATGCACGTCCCACCATAGAAAATACATTGGGCTGTGGCTAGTCGCAGCCCAGAATATTAAGTTGCACCAGTGGCATGGCACACCATATTTTTCTGTCCTGCTCTGCTGCATGTGCAATGAGGTTGGCTACATCTGTATTTACTGTATATTATGGTTAATCTTTACTGCACTTAAGGGTAGTGTGCAAAGAAATGTGCATGCCTTAAACCAGGCATGTCAAACTCAAAATCCCAACTGGGCCAAATTATCAAGTCTAAGTCTTGTGTGGGCCACAAGAAAAAGAAAGATGTCCCCAGTATAGTGCCAGTTACACATAATGTCTCCTAGTATAGTGGCAGTTACACACAATGTCCCCCAGTGTAGTACCAGTTACACATGTCTCCCAGTATAGTGCCAGCTACACACAATGTCCCCCAGTATAGTGCCAGTTACACACAATGTCCTCTAGTATAGTACCATTTACACATAAAGTCTCCCAGTATAGTGCCAGTTACACACAATATCCCCCAGTATAGTGCCAGTCACACATAATGTCTCCCAATATAGTGCCAGTTACACATAATGTCATTACACTGACTGATACACATAATGTCCTCTATTACACCCCCACCCCCCTGTGCAGCATGCCCCAGACACTTACATTAGCAGGATGCGCCTTTGTGGGCATGCTGCTTCAGAGGCCAGGGTTGTGGCTTTAAGGGCTCTTGCAGTAAGGGCTGTGGCTGTCTGTCGGGGCTCCTCAGCTTCCTGCTGGCTACTTCACACTGCCACATCGGTGCCAGTGGGCGAAGCAGGCGGAGCAACAAAACTGTAAGCAGATGGAGGCAGAACGCAGAGAACGCAGTTCTGCCGCGTTCCGATATGCCAATGAGCCACTAAAGGGTCCCTGCCCGCAGGCTGCATAATGGTGCGGAATGGGCTGCATGTGATCCGTGGGCCACCAGTTTGACACCTCTGCCTTAAACCTAGTTAAGTGCAGCAGATACTAGTGTTACAGGCACTATATAGGACATACCTATCAATTTTGGACTTGGGATGGTGATTAAACTTGCCAGAGGAACTTTATTTGCAGTGCTAAACAAATATATCTCCTTCATCCATGTGGACTACAAGGTGTTGATATTGTTGAAAGTGGAGTAAGCTAATGCACATATACAGTAGAGATGAGCGGGTTCGGTTCTCCGAGATCCGAACCCCCCCCGAACTTCACCTATTTTACATGGGTCCGAGGTAGCCTCGGATCTTCCCGTCTTGCTCGGTTAACCCGAACGAGGCCGAACATCATCCCGCTGTCGGATTTTCGCGAGATTCATATTCTATATAAAGAGCCGCGCGTCGCCGCCATTTTCACTCGTGCATTGGAGATTGAACGGAGAGGACGTGGCTGCGTTCTCTCCCTGAAAAACTCCGTAATCTGTGCTCAGTGTGCTGCAAATATCTGTGCTCAGTGTGCTGAAAATATCTACGTTCTCTGCCTGAAAACGCTCCATATCTGTGCTCAGTGTGCTGCAAATATCTGTGCTCAGTGTGCTTTATTGTGGGGACTGGGGACCACCAGTATATAATTATAGTAGTACAGTACAGTAGGCCATTGCTGTATCTTGCAGCTCTGTATCACTGCTAAGTATCCATTCCATATCTGTGCTGCATTTTTGTGAGCAGTATATATAGTATTACAGTGCAGCATTTTGGTGACCAACAGTATACATATATAGTACAGTAGGCCATTGCTGTATCTTGCAGCTCTGTGTCACTGCAAGTATCCATTCCATATCTGTGCTGCATTTTTGTGAGCAGTATATATAGTATTACAGTGCAGCATTTTGGTGACCAACAGTATATAGTTGTACAGTATGCCATTGCTGTATCTTGCAGCTCTGTGTCACTGCAAGTATCCATTCCATATCTGTGCTGCATTTTTGTGAGCAGTATATATAGTATTATAGTGCAGCATTTTGGTGACCAACATTATATAGTTGTACAGTAGACCATTGCTGTATCTTGCAGCTCTGTGTCACTGCAAGTATCCATTCGATATATGTGCTGCATTTTTGTGAGCAGTATATATAGTATTACAGTGCAGCATTTTGGTGACCAACAGTATATAGTTGTACAGTAGGCCATTGCTGTATCTTGCAGCTCTGTGTCACTGCAAGTATCCATTCCATATCTGTGCTGCATTTTTGTGAGCAGTATATATAGTATTACAGTGCAGCATTTTGGTGACCAACAGTATACATATATAGTACAGTACAGTAGGCCATTGCTATTGATATATTACTGGCATATAATTCCACACATTAAAAAATGGAGAGCAAAAATGTGGAGGGTAAAATAGGGAAAGATCAAGATCCACTTCCACCTCGTGCTGAAGCTGCTGCCACTAGTCATGGCCGAGACGATGAAATGCCATCAACGTCGTCTGCCAAGGCCGATGCCCAATGTCATAGTAGAGAGCATGTAAAATCCAAAAAACTAACATTCAGTAAAATGACCCAAAAATCTAAATTAAAAGCATCTGAGGAGAAGCGTAAACATGCCAATGTGCCATTTACGACACGGAGTGGCATGGAACGGCAGAGGCCCTGGCCTATGTTCATGGCTAGTGGTTCAGCTTCACATGAGGATGGAAGCACTTATCCTCCCGCTAGAAAAATGAAAAGAATTAAGATGGCAAAAGCACAGCAAAGAACTGTGCATTCTTCTAAATCACAAATTCCCAAGGAGAGTCTAATTGTGTCGGTTGCGATGCCTGACCTTCCCAACACTGGATGGGAAGAGGTGGTGCCTTCCACCATTTGCACGCCCCCTGCAAGTGCTGGAAGGAGCACCAACAGTCCAGTTCCTGATAGTCAAATTGAAGATGTCACTGTTGAAGTACACCAGGATGAGGATATGGGTGTTGCTGGCGCTGAAGAGGAAATTGACATGGAAGATTCTAATGGTGAGGTGGTTTGTTTAAGTCAGGCACCCGGGGAGATACCTGTTGTCCGTGGGATGAATATGGCCATTGACATGCCTGGTCAAATTACAAAAAAAAAAAAAAATCACCTCTTCGGTGTGGAATTATTTTAACAGAAATGCGGACAACAGGTGTCAAGCCGTGTGTTGCCTTTGTCAAGCTGTAATAAGTAGGGGTAAGGGCGTTAACCACCTAGGAACATCCTCTCTTATACGTCACCTGGAACGCATTCATCAGAAGTCATTGACAAGTTCAAAAACTTTCGGTGACAGCGGAAGCAGTCCACTGACAACTAAATCCTTTCCTCTTGTACCCAAGCTCCTGCAAACCACACCACCAACTCCCTCAGTGTCAATTTCCACCTTAGACAAGAACGCCAATAGTCCTGCAGGCCATGTCACTGGCAAGTCTGACGAGTCCTCTCCTAACTGGGATTCCTCTGATGGATCCTTGAGTGTAACGCCTACTGCTGCTGACGCTGCTGTTGTTGCTGCTGGGAGTCGATCGTCATCCCAGAGGGGAAGTTGGAAAACCACTTGTACTACTTCCAGTAAGAAATTGACTGTCCAACAGTCCTTTGCAAGGAAGATGAAATATCACAGCAGTCATCCTGCTGCAAAGCGGATAACTCAGGTCTTCACAGCTGTGTTGGTGTTAAACGTGTGTCCGGTATCCACTGTTAATTCACAGTGAATTAGAGAATTGCTTGAGGTACTGTGTCCCCGGTACCAAATACCATCTAGGTTCCACTTCTCTAGGCAGGCGATACCGAGAATGTACACAGACATCAGAAAAAGAGTCACCAGTGTCCTAAAAAATGCAGTTGTACCCAATGTCCACTTAACCACGGACATGTGGACAAGTGGAGCAGGGCAGACTCAGGACTATATGACTGTGACAGCCCACTGGGTAGATGTATTGCCTCCCGCAGCAAGAACAGCAGCGGCGGCACCAGTAGCAGCATCTCGCAAACGCCAACTCGTTCCTAGGCAGGCTACGCTTTGTATCACCGCTTTCCATAAGAGGCACACAGCTGACAACCTCTTACGGAAACTGAGGAACATCATCGCAGAATGGCTTACCCCAATTGGACTCTCCTGGGGATTTGTGACATCGGACAATGCCACCAATATTGTGCGTGCATTACATGTGGGCAAATTCCAGCACGTCCCATGTTTTGCACATACATTGAATTTGGTGGTGCAGAATTTTTTAAAAACGACAGGGGTATGCAAGAGATGCTGTCGGTGGCCCGAAGAATTGTGGGCCACTTTCGGCATTCAGGCACCGCATGCCGAAGACTGGAGCACCAGCAAACACTCCTAAACCTGCCCCGCCATCATCTGAAGCAAGAGGTGGTAACAAAGTGGAATTCAACCCTCTATATGCTTCAGAGGATGGAGGAGCAGCAAAAGGCCATTCAAGCCTATACATCTGCCTATGATATAGGCAAAGGAGGGGGAATGCACCTGACTCAAATGCAGTGGTGAATGATTTCAACGTTGTGCAAGGTTCTGCAACCCTTTGAACTTGCCACATGTGAAGTCAGTTCAGACACTGCCAGCTTGAGTCAGGTCATTCCCCTCATCAGGCTTTTGCAGAAGCAGCTGGAGAGATTGAAGGAGGAGCTAAAACAGAGCGATTCCGCTAGGCATGTGGGACTTGTGGATGGAGCCCTTAATTTGCTTAACCAGGATTCACGGGTGGTCAATCTGTTGAAATCAGAGCACTACATTTTGGCCACCGTGCTCGATCCTAGGTTTAAAGCCTACGTTATATCTCTCTTTCCGGCAGACACAAGTCTGCACATGTTCAAAGACCTGCTGGTGAGACACTTGTCAAGTCAAACGGAACGTGACCCGTCAACAGCTCTGTTATGATTCCAGCACTCTGGTCAGAGGAGATCTTATGGCAAGGACCGGAGCACTGGAACGGAATGCTGGGGAAGGGAGCAGGACAGGAAAATAGCCCCTGGCGCCCTAACTCTGTTGTCTCACCCATGTTGTCAGAAATCCCCTGCGAGACTATGGTTTCTTGAGCCCTTGGCAGCCGCGTTTGAAGGGCGGATTATGTCTGCCCAACTTCGATGCCCCCCGGTCTTAATGAGAGACAAAGGGAAACCCGAGACAGGGTGATAACAAGAGGCCCTCTAACTAAACAACCAGGCCAGGGGCTAAGCAAACTCAAAACTATAATATGTGCGGAGAAACCGCCAGTGAAAAGGACAACCAAAATATCCACTTGTCCAATTCTCCTACCCGGCACCGCCGAGTACCAGAGAGGACTTGTGGAAGCGGAACCCTCTGCAAATGCTCCAAACACAAAATATAAAAGGTAAAGCGGCTGAGCCGCAACACACGGCAGAGCCGAAACTCACGAACACCACTGGATATAAAACGGTGATCAGTCAGGACTCCAGGGAACCAAACGACCTCTTGGGATGAGATGACAACTCCCGAATACCGGACTTCTGAGGACTGGAATGACCGGATACAGCAGGACTGGAAACAGACTCTCAGCAAACAAAGGCAGCATGCAGGAAGCTATTACCGGCGTCTGTGAGAAGCCCTGGGAGTGTATTTAACAAGGAGTCCTCCAATCAGCTGCTAAAGGCTGATTAGAATAAATGCCATGCAGCTGCCTTGCTGCACGGCCAGAGAGCAGGTGAATATCTTAATTTCCTAAAGCCTAGCAACGGGGAACGCGGTCCGCCAGTGGCGTCCCCGTTGCTAGGGTCCGTGCGGCTCAGCGCGCCCGGTGTCTAGCGTTGCTAGGGAGCCGGCGGCTGTACGTGCACGGCGTCTCTAGTTGCTAGGCGCCGGGCCGCGCAGACCATCAAGTGGACCCCGGCGCCTAACAAGCTCCTCCTTCACATTCTCCAGCAACTGGGGCTGCGAGGAAAAGGCTAAGAATTCAGAGCCCACCCGCTGGCGATGATGCAGGGCATTCTGGAGCAAGTGCTAACATCTGGTCCGGACTGAAGGACCTGCCAACGATTACTGACATGTCGTCTACTGTCACTGCATATGATTCTATCACCATTGAAAGAATGGTGGAGGATTATATGAATGACCGCATCCAAGTAGGCACGTCAGACAGTCCGTACGTATACTGGCAGGAAAAAGAGGCAATTTGGAGGCCCTTGCACAAACTGGCTTTATTTTACCTAAGTTGCCCCCCCTCCAGTGTGTACTCCGAAAGAGTGTTTAGTGCAGCCGGTCACTTTGTCAGCAATCGGCGTACGAGGTTACTTCCAGAAAATGTGGAGAAGATGATGTTCATCAAAATTAATTATTATCAATTCCTTCATGGAGACATTCACCAGCAATTGCCTCCAGAAAGTACACAGGCACCTGAGATGGTGGATTCCAGTGGGGACGAATTAATACTCTGAGAGGAGGGGGATGTATACAGTGAAAGGGATGATGAATCAGACAATGAGGAGGAGGTGGACATCTTGCCTCTGTAGAGCCAGTTTGTGCAAGGAGAGATTGATTGCTTCTTTTTTGGTGGCGGCCCAAACCAACCAGTCATTTCAGCCACAGTCGTGTGGCAGACCCTGTGGCTGAAATGATGGGTTTGTTAAAGTGTGCATGTCCTGTTTATACAACATAAGGGTGGGTGGGAGGGCCCAAGGACAATTCCATCTTGCACCTCTTTTTTTTAATTTATCTCTGCATCATGTGATGTTTGGGGCTAATTTTTTTAAGTGCCATCCTGTCTGACACTGCAGTGCCACTCCTAGATGGGCCAGGTGTTTGTGCCGCCCACTTTGGTCGCTTAGCTTAGTCATCCAGTGACCTCCGTGCAAATTTTAGGACTAAAAATAATATTGTGAGGTGTTCAGAAGAGACTGGAAATTAGTGTAAATTATGGTTATTGAGGTTAATAATACTATCGGATCAAAATGACCCTCAAATTCTATGATTTAAGCTGTTTTTGAGGTTTATTTAAAAAAAATACCCAAATCCAAAACACACCCGAATCCGACAAAAATTTTTCAGGGAGGTTTTGCCAAAATGCGTCCGAATCCAATACACGGCCGCGGAACCGAATCCAAAACCAAAACAAAAAACCCGAAAAATTTCCGGTGCACATCTCTAATATACAGTATGCCAATCTTCCGGTTCTCCAGGGAGGCTTCATGCCTTATCCCAAGATGCCCAATGAGATCACTACTGAGAATGTGCAGTAGCCATCTGGACACTGTGCAGAGTTACATGGTTAGAGACAGAGGTCTCCTACCTAGCTTCTATGAGAGACCTGGTATTCTGCCACAGTGGATTGTTTTCTACTTGCCCGGCTGATGGCTTCATCTGCTATCACACATCTGATGTATGAACGATGGTCACCTTTATCTGATCCTCATTCGGAACCACAGAAAGATTTTTAATGTAATATTCCCAGACTGGGAAAATTGTAATTTCAAAGAAGCTGAACCCTTCAGGTAATTTAAAATCCTCTTAACTGCAGTTCAATGTTGTTTAACAGGATTAATGGCAAATTGGCTCACCTGGCTCACAGCATGTATGATAGCTGCAAGTGTTCCTACACTTGCATATAATAAACTTGCAAGAGCGCTGTAATAAAAAAACTTTTCATGTACTCTATCTCTACCTCACTTGTTGGTGACATGGCTATAGTTAGTTTAGTGCCTTTGTCAATGAGAGCACTGGCTTTGTATGTGACATTATGTACTGTTGAAATATTGCTTCAATGCATATCTGTTGATCAGTTGTGACTGTTCCTGTCTTTAAGTTTTGTAAGATCCTCAAGCATAACCAATGATGTGCGAACCCTAGGTCTTTTAACTTAGATTTCTGCTCTAGTAGCTGTTTAAAATTTGCTTTATGCTTCTCCTGGCCTGCTAGTAACAGATCATCCACATACAAAACAACATGTAAATCTCTTCTAACAATTCTCCATTCAAAAGTCAGGGTCTAATTGGTATGGCAGATATGGGAGTAACTAAATGTCAAGTACTGTACCTTGCCACAGGTGAGCCATGATTGTCCCAACATTTGTGAGTGTAAGAACCTTGTCTCCAATCCCTCTAAATGTTATATGGTCACATCTATTTAACAATGTAAACCATTCTTGATTGCCACTGAATAGCCTTGTGGTTCCTGAGTCCATGTACCAACCGTCTTTCTGGCAACTGTCTGTGACACAGCTGACTAGTTTTTCTTGTCATGCTTTTGCTGCATTGATTTTGCATTTTTCAGTTTACTCTAAGAGGTTTTGTGTCCTACATTTGTACAGATATGAAGCATCTATGCTTGAGCCTTTTGGGCTTGGTAGTCTTTGTGAGTAATGCAGTACTCTCAGCATTTTTTTTTAACTGGTAAGTGTTCCTACAACAGTTTAGTCCTCTTGATATACCTGATACAGTAGTTTACGCATACTTGAGTCTAAGGCCACTACTAAGAAATCATATTCTATAACATCGCCATTGCAACTTCCTCATTATTGACTTGGACTCCTAAAGATGGCAAGTGTTGAGATATGGATAACACCTTGTCATTATACTCACACATGTCTCTGCACTCACTCAATTTAGCACTGTACAAAGTATGCCTCATGTTTATTGTCCTCATGAGATGCAACTGAATAAATTGCTGATCAAAGGAAATGCTGCAAAACCCTTACAGAGATTTGACAATCTTGGCCTGAGAACTGTCATTATAACAGGTCATGTTGCCAAGCTACTAAAGAGAGCTGCAACAAAATTAGAAAGGGAGCTGTATTTCTAAGAGGGGCAGAATTCCATTACAGAGGGATTCCAAGATATCCAATCAAGGAGTCAAGTGGAAGTCTGAGCCCGCATCTAGCTCAGATGTTCAGATTGTAATAATTAGTTCATTTGTTCCATGTACCTACCATTATTGTTGTACCTACACTGATTTCCACGGAGGAGAGTCACTGAACACCCATCCAGGTCTCTGAACCATATTAAAAAAAAGTCCACAGGATGTCTAGAAATAAGCAGACTCCACAGCAAGTGTAAATAGTAGAGATGAGCGGATTCGGTTTTACTCGGTTTTACTCGGTTCTCAAAACCGAATCTTATTGGCTCACGGATGTCACGTGTTTTGGATAGCCAATAAGATTCGGTTTTGAGAACCGAGTAAAACCGAGTAAAACCGAATCCGCTCATCTCTAGTAAATAGCCCACTATATATTGCACCATACCATACAGAGGATTAATATCCAACACTATTTCATATCTGAGTTAGAGATCTGACCTTTACCTGGCCCACAATCTCTTGTACATATCTATGCTTATTCTTAATATTCCCATTATTGTCTTCTTCTAACCGAATATTTTATATTCTGGAACTGCTACCCCCAATATTGCCTTCATCCTCTTACTGCTCATATCTATTATTGGGAATACAACCCACACCATCATTATCTTCATCATATTCTTCTTCTACTTCTTCTTCTTCTTCTGCAGTGTGAGAGTCCTATTCTTCATTGTTCTTAGTACAAAGGGACTATGGGGGAATGTAATAGGGTGTGAGAATAAAAAAGTGAGTCTATTTACTAAGCCTTGGATGGAGATAAAGTGGATAAAGTACTAGCCAATCAACAGTTAGGATCTGGTTGGCTGGTACTTTATCTCCAGCCAAAGCTTTAGTAAATAGTCCCCAAAGTCTCTGATTTCCTAATTCTCACACCTTATTACATTCCCCCTAAGTGTTTTTATTCATTGTTGTTGTTTTCTTCTTCTTTATCATAGCCATGTTTGCTGTTGTAAAGACAATATACAGTATGCTGCTAGCAACACTATTCCATTTCATACACATTGCCTATAAAACACTATACAGATGAGTGCTGCCTGTTTTAAACCTATTCCTAAGTCAAGTGGCCTATGAGAAGAGTGAGGGGTCTAACATGTTATTGCTGTCAACCACACTGTGAAGAGCTTTAACTACAGTAGTTATCACTGACTTGTGTCATTTAGAGAAATGCCTTTGGAGATTCTGCCATTTCAACATTCTTGTTACTGATTTTCTACTGCATATTATTCCTGTCATTACTAAATGCCATTTTTAGAGTGCTATTGTTCAGTTAATCAGTTAATCTTTTGCACTGATTGTACTATGTTATTACATTGTATTTACATTATCTATATTACTTGATTATAGTTATGATTGGAGAAGGGAAAGAAAAGTACTTTCTATGTTGGGGGCACTCTCAGGGTAGCACCTTCACAAAGTGACTGTTTTCATTAGCCCTACTGTTTATTTATTTTAATTACAGTGGAGACAGTCTACTTACACTATATTATTTATCAGTGCTATTACCCCCCTTTTCCCCCCACCCCTTGGACGAGCTATTGATTATAGTTATCTCTGTCACTTGACTCTTAACCCTCATTTACCACTTTATTGGCATTCATGTCATCTGGTCATTTAATAATGTAAACTTTCTGACTTTCATTCTGTGAAAAACTGGGTTTTTAGGTAAGCCCAAAGTAGATCTTACCAGGATCTGAAAGAACACAACTTAGGCACTGCATTTCAGATGAGGTGAGACATAAATGTGAGTGCTGCCGACTACAAGCCCACATAAACCTACAGCAACTGGAAAATGTACCATTACTCCAGATATACTAAGGTACACTCTGGCACAGGTGAGGTGGGTCAACTGAAGATCTAACTAGTTTTTTGACAATAATGGCACTTTATGAGAGGCATTTTTGCCACCAATATTCATAAAGAATTTGTTTCAACAAAAGAAAACTAACAATCAGCTTTTTTTAAATTACCAGGATTGCAGAAACATCCTTGGTTGGAAAATGTTTTGGGAGTGTGCTCATTTTAAAAGTGATAATTTAACTTTATCAGGTTTATGCAGCAATTGATGGTTTTGAAGGTCGTAATTGATAAAAAGAGGCAAGCAGAGAGCCGCTGGCTTGATGAAAGGACTGGGTTCACCCATTTGTGTTACAGAACTTCAGCACTCTTATCTTTATAAAGTTGCAAAGATATTCCCAAAAATGTCAGTTATGCAACCCTGCTTGTTTCCTATTTTGGGAGACTATTCATTACTATGCACCACTGGTCCCATGTTAATTTGGTTACCAATTCATTGCAAGTTGTGGGAAGGGATAGCAAATACCAGAGTAATTCAATATTTCTCTGGTTGTGGGAGAGCTGCTGTGAAAAGCATCTATCCTGTAAGCCCTAACACTTCCACAGCTAATAAGTTGCGGCAAATTTTTTAACTGAAATCACACATTTGCACAGAGAAGGAGAGGGATACAAATTGATCCCATTTCAAACTACAGATTTCCTTAAAATAGGAAGGAACAGACCTCTGGGAACTAACCTCATCAGAAGATGGAGATAGTTCCGGCAACCAATCTCCGGAATACTTTCAGATTTTGTAGGTTGATGAACACCAGGAGGCCAAATTATCCCACTAATGGTGAAAGGTCAGTATTTGAAACTAGCGATGTGTGGTTCAGATTTTTGAAATCCGGACTCTCCTGAATTTAGGGATCTGATTCTAACCATGTACTGATTCTGAGCTTCCCTCGTGTCAGAACATGGATTTATAGTAAGATTTCAGGTGACGTTTCACACAGGAGAGTGTGGTCAAAATTGACCTGAAAGAACTGGAAATTAATGTTATTGATGTTATTGATGATGATAATAATATGGTAGGAACAAGAATATTTTCAAATTACATGATTTTAGCTGTTTTCATCAATTTTCAAGAAATCTGAATCCAAATCAAAACACTTAAGGGCGGTTTTGCCAAAAACCAAAATACATTAATCTGCACACATCTCTACTTAAAACTAGGGATGAGCGGGTTCTGTTCCCTGAGATCCGAATCCTACCGAACATCACGTCCCGAACCCGGATCCGAGTCCGGCTCAGGACTTCCCGCCAGACTCAGAAACCAGAACAAGGCAAAACGTCGCAATCCTGCTGTCGGATTCTTGTGGGTTTTGGATTCCATATAAGGAGCCGTGCGTCGCCGCCATTTTCAGTCCAGTCCTGGAGAGTGTAGCGAAAGGACATGTCTCCTCAGTGTCTGTGCGGGAAAGTGGTGTAGTAAGTGGGGTGGCGACCTGCTCATTTGTGTCATTCCAGTGCTGTCTTGTGCTGCATCAGTCCAGTGGTGGTGATTTGTGCTGCATCAGTCCAGTCACAGTGGTGGTGTCCTGTGCTGCCATAAGTCCAGTGGTGCTGCTGTATATGTCCAGGGGTACTGCCATATAAGTCCAGTCCAGAGGTACAGCCGTATAAGTCCAGGGGTACTGTGGTATAAGTCCAGGGGTACTGCGATATAAGTCCAGGGGTACTGCCGTATAAGTCCAGGGGTACTGCCGTATAAGTCCAGGGGTACTGCAGTATAAGTTCACGGGTAATGCCATATAAGTCCAGTTTAGTGGTACTGCCGTATAAGTCATGGGGTACTGCGATATAAGTCCAGGGGTACTGCGGAATAAGTTCAGAGTACTGCCGTATAAGTCCATGGGTACTGCCATATAAGTCCAGGGGTACTGCCATATAAGTCCAGGGGTACTGCTGTATAAGTCCAGGGGAACTGCAGTATTAGTTCACGGGTAATGCCATATAAGTCCAGTTCAGTGGTACTGCCGTATAAGTCATGGGGTACTGCGATATAAGTCATGGGGTACTGCATAATAAGTTCAGAGTACTGCCGTATAAGTCCATGGGTACTGCCATATAAGTCAAGGGGTACTGCCATATAAGTCCAGGGGTACTGCAGTATAAGTTCATGGGTAATGCCATATAAGTCAAGTCCAGTGGTACTGCAGTATAAGTCCAGTCCAGTGGTGCAGCCGTATAAGTCCAGTGGTACTGCTGTGTAAGTCCAGTGGTACTGTGGTATAAGTCCAGGGGTACTGTGGTATAAGTCCATGGGTACTGCGGTATAAGTCCAGGGATACTGTCGTATAAGTCCAGGATTACTGCCATATAAGTCCAGGGGTACTGCTGTATAAGTCCAGGGGTACTGCAGTATAAGTTCACAGGTAATGCCATATAAGTCCAGTTCAGTGGTACTGCCAAATAAGTCCAGTGGTACTGCCGTATAAGTCCAGTCCAGTGGTGCAGCCATATAGGTCCAGTGTAAAAGCAAAAAAGGTAGGATCAGTTTGCTCCTTTGGCGCAAAGGGGAAAAAATGATGAATTTTGTCTATGTGTCAAACAATGAAAAACAATAGTCTGTGTACCCCCACTCACACTATGCGAGCGTGGGATATGTCCATAAAGGTATCTTTAACACGATATCACATCAATCTGGATCTTGTTCCAGGAGTCAATAAAACACAATTTGAAAATGACTGAGTATCGTACCCCAACTCACACGAAACAGGAGATGATGACTCCTATCAAGGTATCTTTAGATATCTGATGTGGCTTTAGATATGCCTCCACGGTGGGCGGTGATCTCATAAATGTAGAAAGATGGAAAAAACAACCAATGTGTAGTATTTCAATTAATGCCACTCATATGTGCAATTCTACACCATAAGGTATGACTGTGTATCACTTACACTAAGGTTAAATGTTTTGATTACAGATTTAAGCATCCACCCTATACAATTGTTAGTATAAATGGGAGCGTACCCCAAACTCACAAAATGGTCAATAGGGTGACTCTTATCAAGGTATCTTTACACATTCAATCATATTCAAATGGCGTACCACAACTCACGAGTTTAAATGCAGGGATACTCCCATCAAGGTTTCTTTATTGAATTCTTGCTTTGTTAGTCAACAATGGACTCCCAAACGGTTATAGTGTCCAAAGGATTCAAAAATAGATTTATTCCTCCAAAATACCGATCCACAAAGATAAATGTAACCAATGTATAAAGCTTTTATTTTAAAAAAAGTCCATAAATTCCATAGAAGAACAATCGAATGATTAAAAAATACAATCAAAAAATTACAAAAAATAAAAATTCAAAATCCAAAATTCATAACACAATTAAAAAAGGAATGATGACAAAGTCCATAACAAATCTCTGTTCAAATGATTAAAGGCTACTCACACAGCGGTCTGTCGACGCGTTTCGGTCCTGGGACCTTTGTCAAGACATGACCTGCTGTGTGGGGAGCCAGATATTTATGATAGTGGTAGCCAATAATGTGCCGACAGGAAATTGGTTGAGAGGAAGTGACCTCATCATGTAGTTTAGTTTATCACTTTAAAATTCCAATACCTACATAATAAACATCAAAATCAAAATCTCCCTTGTCCTTAAAACAAATATAACTGGGTCCTAAAATATTAAAAACGATCCTTAATCGGTTATGTTAAACAGCGTTCCTCATCCGGATATAACTGATGCATTTCCTGTGCCGCAAAGAATCACGGGAAACGTAGTCCTTTGTCCGGCACCGAAACACCTGTGGTGCTGCTTAACTCACTAGAGAAGCGTTTGTTAAACCTCTGAATCCTCATTCTCACATAATCAAATGTTAAGTGCCATATTTGTGCCCTTAGTTTGCTTATTTAAAAAATGCTCAGACCGTGGTTTTGACTCCATTTCCGGTCTCACGGAGGATCATGGGGATTGTAGTTTTATGTCCAAAACATGAATGTTGCTAAATGTATTACCTAACTACTATGCTCTGGAAAAAAGTTACATAAGCATTTAGAGATCCTTTCTAGGTATAGCATACACATAAAATCCCAACAAAACAGCAAAATTTATCATCATATCAATCCTGCTGTCCGACGCGGAGGATGCTGGGAAATGTGGTCATTTAATAGTTCTGCCGGAAAAGTCCATACAAGTCAAAATCCCCAGTGTCCATCAAAGCATTTGTCGTGTGTTACACCGTCTCGCCCCGCGGGTTCCTGGGAAATGTAGTTTATGGACCACGTGATCGTAGCGACGATGTATCAGATAAACATCGGATATTGTTGAAGTGACTATTTTCAATGCGATCAAATTCCCGACAACTCCGTAAGCCCGGTTATATGATAGTCCGAATGGCCACATGAAACAGAAAAAAATCAATGAATAAAGATTAAATGAAACATGAACTACATAAAGTACATCCAGAGATGAAAACATGAGACTTATGTATTATGTCAAGTATTATAAAAAAAATATGAAAAATTAAAAATAACTTGTTTACAGGAACCACTTTAACTCAAAATCAGAGTTAAGACCATTTGGTAATAAGGTTTTACACTGATAAATAAATTTCATCTCTGCCTTAGCTAACATAGAGGCTGTATCCCTATTCCTTAGGCTAGATTTTATATGCTTGATACTATTCTATTTATTTATCAGTGTAAAACCTTATTACCAAATGGTCTTTACTCTGATTTTGAGTTAAAGTGGTTCCTGTAAACAAGTTATTTTTAATTTTTTATATTTTTTTTTATAATACTTGACATAATACATAAGTCTCATATTTGCATCTCTGGATGTACTTTATGTAGTTCATGTTTCATTTAATCTTTATTCACTGATTTTTTCTGTTTCATGTGGCCATTCGGACTATCATATAACCGGGCTTACGGAGTTGTCGGGAATTTGATCGCATTGAAAATAGTCACTTCAACAATATCCGATGTTTATCTGATACATCGTCGCTACGATCACGTGGTCCATAAACTACATTTACCAGGAACCCGCGGGGCGAGACGGTGTAACACACGACAAATGCTTTGATGGACACTGGGGATTTTGACTTGTATGGACTTTTCCGGCAGAACTATTAAATGACCACATTTCCCAGCATCCTCCGCGTCGGACAGCAGGATTGATATGATGATAAATTTTGCTGTTTTGTTGGGATTTTATGTGTATGCTATACCTAGAAAGGATCTCTAAATGCTTATGTAACTTTTTTCCAGAGCATAGTAGTTAGGTAATACATTTAGCAACATTCATGTTTTGGACATAAAACTACAATCCCCATGATCCTCCGTGAGACCGGAAATGGAGTCAAAACCACACTCTGGGCATTTTTTAAATAAGCAAACTAAGGGCACGAATATGGCACTTAACATTTGATTATGTGAGAATGAGGATTCAGAGGTTTAACAAACGCTTCTCTAGTGAGTTAAGCAGCACCACAGGTGTTTCAGTGCCGGACAAAGGACTATGTTTCCCGTGATCCTTTGCGGCACAGGAAATGCATCAGTTATATCCGGATGAGGAACGCTGTTTAAGATAACTTATTAAGGATCGTTTTTAATATTTTAGGACCCAGTTATATTTGTTTTAAGGGTAAGGGAGATTTTGATTTTGATGTTTATTATGTAGGTATTGGAATTTTAAAGTGATAAACTAAACTACATGATGAGGTCACTTCCTCTCAACCAATTTCCTGTCGGCACATTATTGGCTACCACTATCATAAATATCTGGCTCCCCACACAGCAGGTCATGTCTTGACAAAGGTCCCAGGACCGAAACGCGTCGACAGACCGCTGTGTGAGTAGCCTTTAATCATTTGAACAGAGATTTGTTATGGACTTTTTCATCATTCCTTTTTTAATTGTGTTATGAATTTTGGATTTTGAATTTTAATTTTTTTTAATTTTTTGATTGTATTTTTTAATCATTCGATTGTTTTTCTATGGAATTTATGGACTTTTTTTAAAATAAAATCTTTATACATTGGTTACATTTATCTTTGTGGATCGGTATTTTGGAGGAATAAATCTATTTTTGAATCCTTGGGACACTATAACCGTTTGGGAGTCCATTCTTGTATAACAAAGCAGGAATTCAATAAAGAAACCTTGATGGGAGTATCCCTGCATTTATACTCGTGAGTTGTGGTACGCCATTTGAATATGATTGAATGCGTAAAGATACCTAGATAAGAGTCACCCTATTGACCATTTTGTGAGTTTGGGGTACGCTCCCATTTAAACTAACAATTGTATAGGGTGGTTGCTTAAATCTGTAACCAAAACATTTAACCTTAGTGTAAGTGATACACAGTCATACCTTATGGTGTATAATTGCACATATGAGTGGCATTAATTGAAATACTACACATTGGTTGTTATTCCATCTTTCTACATTTATGAGATCACCGCCCACCGCGGAGGCATATCTAAAGCCACATCAGATATCTAAAGATACCTTGATAGGAGTCATCATCTCCTGTTTCGTGTGAGTTGGGGGTCACCCAGTCATTTTCAAATTGTGTTTTATTGACTCCTGGAACAAGATCCAGATTGATGTGATATCGTGTTAAGGATACCTTTATGGACATATCCCACGCTCGCATAGTGTGAGTGGGGGTACGCAGACTATTGTTTTTCATTATTTGACACATAGACATAAGTCATCATTTTTTTTCCCTTTGCGCCAAAGGAGCAAACTGATCCTACCTTTTTTGCTTTTACATACGTTTTTTTGGATTTAAGGTGAAATCCAACTGGTTCAGTTTGCCCCACAGGCAGCATTTCCCCATTGCACCACTGTGTATATTTTACAAAAAAAATTCTTAGACATATAGGTCCAGTGGTTCTGCTGTATAAGTCCAGTGCTACTGCCATACAAGTCCAGGGGTACTACCGAATAAGTACAGTGGTACTGTCGTATAAGTACAGTCCAGTGGTGCAGCCATATAAGTCCAGGGGTACTTCTGTATTAGTCCAGGGGTACTGCCGTATAAGTCAAGTCGAGTGGTACAGCCATATAAGTCCAGATGTACTGCCATATAAGTCCTGGGGTACTGCGGTATAAGTTCAGGGGTACTGTCGTATACGTCCAGGGGTACTGCTGTATAAGTCTAGTGGTACTGCAGTATAAGTTCAGGGGTAATGTCATATAAGTCCAGTCCAGTGGCACTGCTGTATAAGTCCAGTGGTACTGCCGTATAAGTCCAGAAGTACTGCAGTATATGTCCAGGGCTACTGGAGTATAAGTTCAGTTGTACTGCCGAATAAGTCTAGACCAGGGGTGCATCCATATAAGTCCAGTGGTACTGCAGTATAAGTCCAGTGGTACTGCCGTATAAGTACAGTGGTACTGCTGTATAAGTCCAATAGAGTGGTACAGCCATATTAGTCCAGAGGTACTGACGCATAAGTCCAGGGGTACTGACATATAAGTCCAGTGAAACTGCCATATAAGTCCAGTGATACTACCGTATTAGTCCAGTGGTACTGCCGTATAAGTCCAGTCCAATGGTACAGCCATGTAAGTCCAGGGGTACTGCCGTATAAGTCCAGTGGTACTGTCGTATAAGTTCAGTGGTACTGCCATATGAGTCCAGTCCAGTGGTACTGCTGTATAAGTCCAGTGGTTCTGCCGTATAAGTCCAGTAGTACTGTAGTATATGTCCAGGGGTACTGCCGTATAAGTCCAGTCCAGTGGTGCAGCCGTATAAGTTCATTGGTACTGTCATATAAGTCCAGTGGTACTGCCATATAAGTCCAGGGGTACTGCCGTATAATCCAGTGTTACTGCTGCTTAAGTCCAAGGGTACTACCGTTCAAGTCCAGGGGTAATGCCGTATAAGTCCAGTCGAGTTGTGCAACCATATAAGTCCAGAAGTACTGTTGCATAAGTCCAGGGGTACTGACATATAAGTCCAGTGGTACTACTGTATAAGTCCAGGGGTACTGCTGTATAAGTCCAGTCCAGTAGTACAGCCATATTAGTCCAGGGGTACCGCAGTATAAGTCCAAGAGAACTGCCGTATAAGTCCAGTGGTACTGCCGTATAAGTCCAGTGGTCCTGCTGTATAAGTCCAGTAGTACTGAAGTATATGTCCAGGGGTATTGCCGTATAAGTCCAGTCCAGTGGTGCAGCCGTATAAGTCCAGTGGTACTGCTGTATAAGTCCAGGGGTACTACCATATAAGTCCAGGGGTACTGCTGTATAAGTCCAGTGGTCCTGCCGTGTAAGTCCAGTAGTACTGTAGTATATGTCCAGGGGTACTGCCGTATAAGTCTAGTCCAGTGGTGTAGCCGTATAAGTCCAGTGGTACTGCCGTATAAGTCATTAGGTACTGCTGAATAAGTCAAGGTGTACTGCAGTATAAGTTCAGGGGTAATGTCATATAAGTCCAGTGGCACTGCCGTATAAGTCCAGTCCAGTGGTGCAGCCGTATAAGACCAGCTGAACTGCAGTATGTCCAGGGGTAATGCCATATAAGTCCAGGGGTACTGCCGTATAAGTCCAGTCCAGTGGTGCAGCCATATAAGTCCAGTGGTACTGCCGTATAAGTCCAGTCCAGTGGTGCAGCTGTATAAGTCCAGTGGTACTGCCATGTAAGTCCAGTGATACTACCGTGTAAGTCCAGTGGTACTGCTGTATAAGTCCAGTCCAGTGGTGCAGCCATATAAGTCCAGTGGTACTGCTGTATAAGTCCAGTCCAGTGGTGCAGCCATATAAGTCCAGTGGTACTGCTGTATAATTCCAGTCCAGTGGTGCAGCCATATAAATCCAGTGGTACTGTAGTATAAGTCCAGTCCAGTGATGCAGCCATATAAGTCCAATGGTACTGCCGTGTATGTCCAGTGGTACTGCGGTATAAGTCCAGGGGTACTGCGGTATAAGTCCAGGGGTACTGCAGTATAAGTCCAGATGTACTGCCGTATAAGTCCACGGGTACTGCAATAAAAGTCCAGGGGTACTGCTGTATAAGTCCAGGGGTACTGCAGTATAAGTTCACAGGTAATGCCATATAAGTACAGTGGTACTGCTGTATAAGTCCAGGGGTACTGCGGTATAAGTCCAGGGGTGCTGCGGTATAAGTTCAGGGGTTCTGCCGTATAAGTTCAGGGGTACTGCCATATAAGTCCAGGGGTACTGCTGTATAAGTCCAGGGGTACTGCAGTATAAGTTCACGGGTAATGCCATATAAGTCCTGTCCAGTGGTACTGCCATATACGTCCATTGGAACTGCCATATAAGTCCAGTCCAGTGGTGCAGCCGTATAAGTCCAGTGGTACTGCCGTATAAGTCCAGTGGTACTGCTGTATAAGTCCAGGGGTACTGCCGTATAATTCCAGGGGTACTGCCATATAAGTCAAGTCGAGTGGTGCAGCCATATAAGTTCAGAGGTACTGCCAAATAAGTTCAGTGCTACTGCCGTATAAGTCCAGGGTACTACCATATAAGTCCAGTGGTACTGCCATATAAGTCCAGGGGTACTGCTGTATAAGTCCAGGGGTACTGCCATATTAGTACAGGGGTAATGCCTTATAAGTCCAGTGGTACTGCTGTATAAGTCCAGGGGTACTGCTGTATTAGTCCAGGGGTAATGCTGTAAAAGTCCAGTGGTCCTACCGTATAAGTCCAGTAGTACTGTAGTATATGTCAAGGGGTATTGCCGTATTAGTCCAGTCCAGTGGTGCAGCCGTATAAGTCCAGTGGTACTGCAATATAGGTCGCAGGTGTACTGCTGTATAAGTCCAGGGGTACTGCCGTTTAAGTCCAGTGGTACTGCCGTACAAGTTCAGTCCAGTGGTGCAGCCATATAAGTCCATTGGTACTGCTGTATAAGTCCAGTGGTACTGCCGTGTAAGTCCAGTCCAGTGGTGCAGCCGTATAAGTCCAGTGGGACTGCCGTGTAATTCCAATGATACTGGCATGTATGTCCAGTGGTACTGCTGTATAAGTTTAGTAGTACTGCCGTATAAGTCCAGTCCAGTGCTGCAGCCGTATAAGTCCAGTGGTACTGCAGTGTATGTCCAGGGGTACTGCCGTATAAGTCCAGGGGTACTGCCGTATAAGTACAGTCCAGTGGTGCAGCCATATAAGTCCAGTGGTACTGCTGTATAAGTCCAGTGGTACTGCTATATAAGTCCAGTCCAGTGGTGCAGCCATATAAGTCCAGTGTTACTGCTGTATAATTCAATTGGTACTGCCGTATAAGTCACGGGGTACTGCCGTATAAGTCCTGTCCAGTGGGGCAGCCATATAAATCCAGTGGTACTGCTGTATAAGTCCAGTCCAGTGGTGCAGCCGTATAAGTCCAGCGGTACTGCCGTGTAAGTCCAGTGGTACTGCAGTTTAAGTCCAGGGGTACTGCGGTATAAGTCCAGGGGTACTGCCATATAAGTCCAGGGGTAATGCTGTATAAGTCCAGTGGTACTGCTGTATAAGTCCAGTGGTACTACCGTATAAGTCCAGGGGTACTGCTGTATAAGTCCAGGGGTACTGCTGTATAAGTCCAGTGGTCCTGCCGTGTAAGTCCAGTAGTACTGTAGTATATGTCCAGGGGTACTGCCGTATAAGTCTTGTCCAGTGGTGTAGCCGTATAAGTCCAGTGGTACTGCCGTATAAGTCATTAGGTACTGCTGAATAAGTCAAGGTGTACTGCAGTATAAGTTCAGGGGTAAAGTCATATAAGTCCAGTGGCACTGCCGTATAAGTCCAGTCCAGTGGTGCAGCCGTATAAGACCAGTTGAACTGCAGTATAAGTCCAGGGGTAATGCCATATAAGTCCAGGGGTACTGCCGTATAAGTTCAGTCCAGTGGTGCAGCCATATAAGTCCAGTGGTACTGCCGTATAAGTCCAGTCCAGTGGTGCAGCTGTATAAGTCCAGTGGTACTGCCATGTAAGTCCAGTGATACTGCCGTGTAAGTCCAGTGGTACTGCTGTATAAGTCCAGTCCAGTGGTGCAGCCATATAAGTCCAGTGGTACTGCTGTATAAGTCCAGTCCAGTGGTGCAGCCATATAAGTCCAGTGGTACTGCTGTATAATTCCAGTCCAGTGGTGCAGCCATATAAATCCAGTGGTACTGTAGTATAAGTCCAGTCCAGTGATGCAGCCATATAAGTCCAATGGTACTGCCGTGTATGTCCAGTGGTACTGCGGAATAAGTCCAGATGTACTGCCGTATAAGTCCACGGGTACTGCAATAAAAGTCCAGGGGTACTGCTGTATAAGTCCAGGGGTACTGCAGTATAAGTTCACAGGTAATGCCATATAAGTACAGTGGTACTGCTGTATAAGTCCAGGGGTACTGCGGTATAAGTCCATGGGTGCTGCGGTATAAGTTCAGGGGTTCTGCCGTATAAGTTCAAGGGTACTGCCATATAAGTCCAGGGGTACTGCTGTATAAGTCCAGGGGTACTGCAGTATAAGTTCACGGGTAATGCCATATAAGTCCTGTCCAGTGGTACTGCCATATAAGTCCATTGGTACTGCCATATAAGTCCAGTCCAGTGGTGCAGCCGTATAAGTCCAGTGGTACTGCCGTATAAGTCCAGTGGTACTGCTGTATAAGTCCAGGGGTACTGCCGTATAATTCCAGGGGTACTGCCGTATAAGTCAAGTCGAGTGGTGCAGCCATATAAGTTCAGAGGTACTGCCAAATAAGTTCAGTGCTACTGCCGTATAAGTCCAGGGTACTACCATATAAGTCCAGTGGTACTGCCGTATAAGTCCAGTCCAGTGGTGCAGCCATATAAGTCCAGTGGTACTGCCGTATAAGTCCAGTGGTACTGCTGTATAAGTCCAGGGGTACGGCAGTATAATTCCAGGGGTACTGCCGTATAAGTCAAGTCGAGTGGTGCAGCCATATAAGTTCAGAGGTACTGCCAAATAAGTCCTGGGGTACTGTGGTATAAGTCCAGGGGTACGGCAGTATAATTCCAGGGGTACTGCCGTATAAGTCAAGTCGAGTGGTGCAGCCATATAAGTTCAGAGGTACTGCCAAATAAGTCCTGGGGTACTGTGGTATAAGTTCAGGGGTACTGCAGTATTAGTCCAGGGGTACTGTCGTATAAGTCCAGGGGTACTGCCGTATAAGTTCAGGGGTAATGCCTTATAAGTCCAGTCCAGTGGTACTGCCGTATAAGTCCAGTGGTACTGCCATATAAGTCCTGACGAGTGGTGCAGCAGTGTAAGTCCAGTATTACTGCCGTATAAGTCCAGTGGTACTGCCGTATAAGTCCAGTCGAATGGTGCAGCTATATAAGTCCAGGGGTAATGCCGTATAAGTCCAGTGGTACTGCTGTATAAATCCAGGGGTACTGCAGTATAAGTTCAGGAGTACTGTCGTATAAGTCCTGGGGTACTTCTGTATAAGTCCAGGAGCACTGCTGTATAAGTCCAGTGGTACTGCCGTATAAGTCCAGAAGTACTACAGTATATGTCCAGGGGTACTGGAGAATAAGTCCAGTGGTACTGCCGTATAAGTCCAGTCAAGTGGTGCAGCCACATAAGTTCAGTGGTACTGCCATATAAGTCCAGTGGTACTGGACTTATATGGCTGTACCACTCGACTAGACTTATATGGCAGTACGACTTATACAGCAGTACCACTGGACTTAAACGGCATTACCCCTGGACTTATATGGCTATATCACTCGACTGGACTTATACGGCAGTACCACAGGACTTATATGGCAGTACCACTGGACTTATACGGCAGAAATACTGGACATATACGGCTGCACCACTGGTATGGACTTTACTGGCAGTACCACTGGACTGCAGTATATGTCCATGGGTACTGGAGTATAAGTCCAGGGGTAATGCCATATAAGTCCAGGGGTACTGCCGTATAAGTCCAGTCCAGTGGTGCAGCCATATAAGTCCAGTGGTACTGCCGTATAAGTCCAGTCCAGTGGTGCAGCTGTATAAGTCCAGTGGTACTGCCATGTAAGTCCAGTGATACTACCGTGTAAGTCCAGTGGTACTGCTGTATAAGTCCAGTCCAGTGGTGCAGCCATATAAGTCCAGTGGTACTGCTGTATAAGTCCAGTCCAGTGGTGCAGCCATATAAGTCCAGTGGTACTGCTGTATAATTCCAGTCCAGTGGTGCAGCCATATAAATCCAGTGGTACTGTAGTATAAGTCCAGTCCAGTGATGCAGCCATATAAGTCCAATGGTACTGCCGTGTATGTCCAGTGGTACTGCGGAATAAGTCCAGATGTACTGCCGTATAAGTCCACGGGTACTGCAATAAAAGTCCAGGGGTACTGCTGTATAAGTCCAGGGGTACTGCAGTATAAGTTCACAGGTAATGCCATATAAGTACAGTGGTACTGCTGTATAAGTCCAGGGGTACTGCGGTATAAGTCCATGGGTGCTGCGGTATAAGTTCAGGGGTTCTGCCGTATAAGTTCAAGGGTACTGCCATATAAGTCCAGGGGTACTGCTGTATAAGTCCAGGGGTACTGCAGTATAAGTTCACGGGTAATGCCATATAAGTCCTGTCCAGTGGTACTGCCATATAAGTCCATTGGTACTGCCATATAAGTCCAGTCCAGTGGTGCAGCCGTATAAGTCCAGTGGTACTGCCGTATAAGTCCAGTGGTACTGCTGTATAAGTCCAGGGGTACTGCCGTATAATTCCAGGGGTACTGCCGTATAAGTCAAGTCGAGTGGTGCAGCCATATAAGTTCAGAGGTACTGCCAAATAAGTTCAGTGCTACTGCCGTATAAGTCCAGGGTACTACCATATAAGTCCAGTGGTACTGCCGTATAAGTCCAGTCCAGTGGTGCAGCCATATAAGTCCAGTGGTACTGCCGTATAAGTCCAGTGGTACTGCTGTATAAGTCCAGGGGTACGGCAGTATAATTCCAGGGGTACTGCCGTATAAGTCAAGTCGAGTGGTGCAGCCATATAAGTTCAGAGGTACTGCCAAATAAGTCCTGGGGTACTGTGGTATAAGTCCAGGGGTACGGCAGTATAATTCCAGGGGTACTGCCGTATAAGTCAAGTCGAGTGGTGCAGCCATATAAGTTCAGAGGTACTGCCAAATAAGTCCTGGGGTACTGTGGTATAAGTTCAGGGGTACTGCAGTATTAGTCCAGGGGTACTGTCGTATAAGTCCAGGGGTACTGCCGTATAAGTTCAGGGGTAATGCCTTATAAGTCCAGTCCAGTGGTACTGCCGTATAAGTCCAGTGGTACTGCCATATAAGTCCTGACGAGTGGTGCAGCAGTGTAAGTCCAGTATTACTGCCGTATAAGTCCAGTGGTACTGCCGTATAAGTCCAGTCGAATGGTGCAGCTATATAAGTCCAGGGGTAATGCCGTATAAGTCCAGTGGTACTGCTGTATAAATCCAGGGGTACTGCAGTATAAGTTCAGGAGTACTGTCGTATAAGTCCTGGGGTACTTCTGTATAAGTCCAGGAGCACTGCTGTATAAGTCCAGTGGTACTGCCGTATAAGTCCAGAAGTACTACAGTATATGTCCAGGGGTACTGGAGAATAAGTCCAGTGGTACTGCCGTATAAGTCCAGTCAAGTGGTGCAGCCACATAAGTTCAGTGGTACTGCCATATAAGTCCAGTGGTACTGGACTTATATGGCTGTACCACTCGACTAGACTTATATGGCAGTACGACTTATACAGCAGTACCACTGGACTTAAACGGCATTACCCCTGGACTTATATGGCTGTATCACTCGACTGGACTTATACGGCAGTACCACAGGACTTATATGGCAGTACCACTGGACTTATACGGCAGAAATACTGGACATATACGGCTGCACCACTGGTATGGACTTTACTGGCAGTACCACTGGACTGCAGTATATGTCCATGGGTACTGGAGTATAAGTCCAGTGGTACTGCCATATAAGTCCAGACCAGTGGTGCAGCCGTATAAGTCCAGTAATACTGCCATATAAATCCAGTGGTACTGCCGTATAAGTCCAGTCGAGTGGTAAAGCCAAATAAGTCCAGAGGTACTGCCGCATAAGTCCAGGGGTACTGACATATAAGTCCAGTGGTACTGCCACAAAAGTCCAGTGATACTAACGTATAAGTCCAGTGGTACTGCCGTATAAGTCCAGTCCAGTGGTACAGAAATTTAAGTCCAGGGGTACTGCAGTATAAGTCCAGTGGTAATGCCGTATAAGTTCAGTGGTACTGCCATATGAGTCCAGTCCAGTGGTACTGCCGTATAAGTCCAGTGGTCCTCCCGTATAAGCCAATTAGTACTGAAGTATATGTCCAGGGGTACTGCCATATAAGTCCAGTCCAGTGGTGCTGCCGTATGAGTCCAGTGGTACTGCCGTATAAGTCCAGTGGTACTGCCGTATAAGTCCAGTGGTACTGCTATATAAGTCCAGGGGTACTACCGTTCAAGTCCAGGGGTACTGCCATATAAGTCCAGTCGAGTTGTGCAACCATATAAGTCCAGAGGTACTGCCGCATAAGTCCAGTTGTACTGCCATATAAGTCCAGGGGTACTGCCATATAAGTCCAGGGGTAATGCCATATAAGTCCAGTGGTACTGCTGTATAAGTCATGTCGTACTGCCATATATGTCCAGGGGTACTGCCGTATATGTCCAGGGGTACTGCTGTATAAATCCAGAGGTACTGCCATATAAGTCAAGTCGAGTGATACAGCCGTATAAGTCCAGTGGTACTTATGTATAATTCCAGGGGTACTGCCGTATAAGTCACGGGGTACTGCCGTATAAGTCCTGTCCAGTGGTACAGCCAATTAAATCCAGTGGTACTGCTGTTTAAGTCCAGTCTAGTGGTGCAGCCGTATAAGTCCAGTGGTACTGCCGTGTAAGTCCAGTGGTACTGCGGTATAAGTCCAGGGGTACTGCGATATAAGTCCAGGGATACTGCCGTATAAGTCCAGGGGTACTGTCATATAAGTCCAGGGGTACTGCTGTATAAGTCAAGGGGTACTGCAGTATAAGTTCAAAGGTAATGCCATATAAGTCCAGTCCAGTCCAGTGGTACTGCCGTATAAGTCCAGGGGTACTGCAGTATAAGTTCAGGGGTACTGCCGTATAAGTCCAGGGGTACTGCCATATTAGTCCAGGGGTACTGCTGTATAAGTCCAGGGGTACTGCAGTATAAGTTCACGGGTAATGCCATATAAGTCCAGTCCTGTGGTACTGCCGAATAAGTCCAGAGGTACTGCTGTATAAGTCCAGGGGTACTGCAGTATAAGTCCAGGGGTACTGCCGTACAAGTTCAGTCCAGTGGTGCAGCCATATAAGTCCAGTGCAACTGCAGTATAAGTCCAGGGGTACTGCCATATAAGTCCAGGGGTACTGCGGTATAAGTCCAGGGGTGCTGCGGTATAAGTTCAGGGGTTCTGCCGTATAAGTTCAGGGGTACTGCCATATAAGTCCAGGGGTACTGCTGTATAAGTCCAGGGGTACTGCAGTATAAGTTCACGGGTAATGCCATATAAGTCCTGTCCAGTGGTACTGCCATATAAGTCCATTGGAACTGCCATATAAGTCCAGTCCAGTGGTGCAGCCGTATAAGTCCAGTGGTACTGCCGTATAAGTCCAGTGGTACTGCTGTATAAGTCCAGGGGTACTGCCGTATAATTCCAGGGGTACTGCCATATAAGTCAAGTCGAGTGGTGCAGCCATATAAGTTCAGAGGTACTGCCAAATAAGTTCAGTGCTACTGCCGTATAAGTCCAGGGTACAACCATATAAGTCCAGTGGTACTGCCGTATAAGTCCAGGGGTACTGCTGTATAAGTCCAGGGGTACTGCCATATTAGTACAGGGGTAATGCCTTATAAGTCCAGTGGCACTGCTGTATAAGTCCAGGGGTACTGCTGTATAAGTCCAGGGGTAATGCTGTAAAAGTCCAGTGGTCCTACCGTATAAGTCCAGTAGAACTGTAGTATATGTCAAGGGGTATTGCCGTATTAGTCCAGTCCAGTGGTGCAGCCGTATAAGTCCAGTGGTACTGCAATATAGGTCGCAGATGTACTGCTGTATAAGTCCAGGGGTACTGCCGTTTAAGTCCAGTGGTACTGCCGTACAAGTTCAGTCCAGTGGTGCAGCCATATAAGTCCATTGGTACTGCTGTATAAGTCCAGTGGTACTGCCATGTAAGTCCAGTCCAGTTGTGCAGCCGTATAAGTCCAGTGGGACTGCCGTGTAATTCCAATGATACTGGCATGTAAGTCCAGTGGTACTGCTGTATAAGTCCAGTAGTACTGCCGTATAAGTCCAGTCCAGTGCTGCAGCCGTATAAGTCCAGTGGTACTGCAGTGTATGTCCAGGGGTACTGCCGTATAAGTCCAGGGGTACTGCCGTATAAGTACAGTCCAGTGGTGCAGCCATATAAGTCCAGTGGTACTGCTGTATAAGTCCAGTGGTACTGCTATATAAGTCCAGTCCAGTGGTGCAGCCATATAAGTCCAGTGTTACTGCTGTATAATTCAATTGGTACTGCCGTATAAGTCACGGGGTACTGCCATATAAGTCCTGTCCAGTGGGGCAGCCATATAAATCCAGTGGTACTGCTGTATAAGTCCAGTCCAGTGGTGCAGCCGTATAAGTCCAGCGGTACTGCCGTGTAAGTCCAGTGGTACTGCAGTTTAAGTCCAGGGGTACTGCGGTATAAGTCCAGGGGTACTGCCATATAAGTCCAGGGGTAATGCCGTATAAGTCCAGTGGTACTGCTGTATAAGTCCAGGGGTACTACCGTATAAGTCCAGGGGTACTGCTGTATAAGTCCAGGGGTACTGCTGTATAAGTCCAGTGGTCCTGCCGTGTAAGTCCAGTAGTACTGTAGTATATGTCCAGGGGTACTGCCGTATAAGTCTTGTCCAGTGGTGTAGCCGTATAAGTCCAGTGGTACATCCGTATAAGTCATTAGGTACTGCTGAATAAGTCAAGGTGTACTGCAGTATAAGTTCAGGGGTAATGTCATATAAGTCCAGTGGCACTGCCGTATAAGTCCAGTCCAGTGGTGCAGCCGTATAAGACCAGTTGAACTGCAGTATAAGTCCAGGGGTAATGCCATATAAGTCCAGGGGTACTGCCGTATTAGTCCAGTCCAGTGGTGCAGCCGTATAAGTCCAGTGGTACTGCAATATAGGTCGCAGATGTACTGCTGTATAAGTCCAGGGGTACTGCCGTTTAAGTCCAGTGGTACTGCCGTACAAGTTCAGTCCAGTGGTGCAGCCATATAAGTCCATTGGTACTGCTGTATAAGTCCAGTGGTACTGCCATGTAAGTCCAGTCCAGTGGTGCAGCCGTATAAGTCCAGTGGGACTGCCGTGTAATTCCAATGATACTGGCATGTAAGTCCAGTGGTACTGCTGTATAAGTCCAGTAGTACTGCCGTATAAGTCCAGTCCAGTGCTGCAGCCGTATAAGTCCAGTGGTACTGCAGTGTATGTCCAGGGGTACTGCCGTATAAGTCCAGGGGTACTGCCGTATAAGTACAGTCCAGTGGTGCAGCCATATAAGTCCAGTGGTACTGCTGTATAAGTCCAGTGGTACTGCTATATAAGTCCTGTCCAGTGGTGCAGCCATATAAGTCCAGTGTTACTGCTGTATAATTCAATTGGTACTGCCGTATAAGTCACGGGGTACTGCCGTATAAGTCCTGTCCAGTGGGGCAGCCATATAAATCCAGTGGTACTGCTGTATAAGTCCAGTCCAGTGGTGCAGCCGTATAAGTCCAGCGGTACTGCCGTGTAAGTCCAGTGGTACTGCAGTTTAAGTCCAGGGGTACTGCGGTATAAGTCCAGGGGTACTGCCATATAAGTCCAGGGGTAATGCCGTATAAGTCCAGTGGTACTGCTGTATAAGTCCAGGGGTACTACCGTATAAGTCCAGGGGTACTGCTGTATAAGTCCAGGGGTACTGCTGTATAAGTCCAGTGGTCCTGCCGTGTAAGTCCAGTAGTACTGTAGTATATGTCCAGGGGTACTGCCGTATATGTCTTGTCCAGTGGTGTAGCCGTATAAGTCCAGTGGTACATCCGTATAAGTCATTAGGTACTGCTGAATAAGTCAAGGTGTACTGCAGTATAAGTTCAGGGGTAATGTCATATAAGTCCAGTGGCACTGCCGTATAAGTCCAGTCCAGTGGTGCAGCCGTATAAGACCAGTTGAACTGCAGTATAAGTCCAGGGGTAATGCCATATAAGTCCAGGGGTACTGCCGTATAAGTCCAGTCCAGTGGTGCAGCCATATAAGTCCAGTGGTACTGCCGTATAAGTCCAGTCCAGTGGTGCAGCTGTATAAGTCCAGTGGTACTGCCATGTAAGTCCAGTGATACTGCCGTGTAAGTCCAGTGGTACTGCTGTATAAGTCCAGTCCAGTGGTGCAGCCATATAAGTCCAGTGGTACTGCTGTATAAGTCCAGTCCAGTGGTGCAGCCATATAAGTCCAGTGGTACTGCTGTATAATTCCAGTCCAGTGGTGCAGCCATATAAATCCAGTGGTACTGTAGTATAAGTCCAGTCCAGTGATGCAGCCATATAAGTCCAATGGTACTGCCGTGTATGTCCAGTGGTACTGCGGTATAAGTCCAGATGTACTGCCGTATAAGTCCACGGGTACTGCAATAAAAGTCCAGGGGTACTGCTGTATAAGTCCAGGGGTACTGCAGTATAAGTTCACAGGTAATGCCATATAAGTACAGTGGTACTGCTGTATAAGTCCAGGGGTACTGCGGTATAAGTCCATGGGTGCTGCGGTATAAGTTCAGGGGTTCTGCCGTATAAGTTCAAGGGTACTGCCATATAAGTCCAGCGGTACTGCTGTATAAGTCCAGGGGTACTGCAGTATAAGTCCAGGGGTACTGCCGTACAAGTTCAGTCCAGTGGTGCAGCCATATAAGTCCAGTGCAACTGCAGTATAAGTCCAGGGGTACTGCCATATAAGTCCAGGGGTACTGCGGTATAAGTCCAGGGGTGCTGCGGTATAAGTTCAGGGGTTCTGCCGTATAAGTTCAGGGGTACTGCCATATAAGTCCAGGGGTACTGCTGTATAAGTCCAGGGGTACTGCAGTATAAGTTCACGGGTAATGCCATATAAGTCCTGTCCAGTGGTACTGCCATATAAGTCCATTGGAACTGCCATATAAGTCCAGTCCAGTGGTGCAGCCGTATAAGTCCAGTGGTACTGCCGTATAAGTCCAGTGGTACTGCTGTATAAGTCCAGGGGTACTGCCGTATAATTCCAGGGGTACTGCCATATAAGTCAAGTCGAGTGGTGCAGCCATATAAGTTCAGAGGTACTGCCAAATAAGTTCAGTGCTACTGCCGTATAAGTCCAGGGTACTACCATATAAGTCCAGTGGTACTGCCGTATAAGTCCAGGGGTACTGCTGTATAAGTCCAGGGGTGCTGCCATATTAGTACAGGGGTAATTCCTTATAAGTCCAGTGGTACTGCTGTATAAGTCCAGGGGTACTGCTGTATAAGTCCAGGGGTAATGCTATAAAAGTCCAGTGGTCCTACCGTATAAGTCCAGTAGTACTGTAGTATATGTCAAGGGGTATTGCCGTATTAGTCCAGTCCAGGGGTGCAGCCGTATAAGTCCAGTGGTACTGCAATATAGGTCGCAGATGTACTGCTGTATAAGTCCAGGGGTACTGCCGTTTAAGTCCAGTGGTACTGCCGTACAAGTTCAGTCCAGTGGTGCAGCCATATAAGTCCATTGGTACTGCTGTATAAGTCCAGTGGTACTGCCGTGTAAGTCCAGTCCAGTAGTGCAGCCGTATAAGTCCAGTGGGACTGCCGTGTAATTCCAAAGATACTGGCATGTAAGTCCAGTGGTACTGCTGTATAAGTCCAGTAGTACTGCCGTATAAGTCCATTCCAGTGCTGCAGCCGTATAAGTCCAGTGGTACTGCAGTGTATGTCCAGGGGTACTGCCGTATAAGTCCAGGGGTACTGACGTATAAGTACAGTCCAGTGGTGCAGCCATATAAGTCCAGTGGTACTGCTGTATAAGTCCAGTGGTACTGCTATATAAGTCCAGTCCAGTGGTGCAGCCATATAAGTCCAGTGTTACTGCTGTATAATTCAATTGGTACTGCCGTATAAGTCACGGGGTACTGCCGTATAAGTCCTGTCCAGTGGGGCAGCCATATAAATCCAGTGGTACTGCTGTATAAGTCCAGTCCAGTGGTGCAGCCGTATAAGTCCAGCGGTACTGCCGTGTAAGTCCAGTGGTACTGCAGTTTAAGTCCAGGGGTACTGCGGTATAAGTCCAGGGGTACTGCCATATAAGTCCAGGGGTAATGCCGTATAAGTCCAGTGGTACTGCTGTATAAGTCCAGGGGTACTACCGTATAAGTCCAGGGGTACTGCTGTATAAGTCCAGGGGTACTGCTGTATAAGTCCAGTGGTCCTGCCGTGTAAGTCCAGTAGTACTGTAGTATATGTCCAGGGGTACTGCCGTATAAGTCTTGTCCAGTGGTGTAGCCGTATAAGTCCAGCGGTACTGCCGTATAAGTCATTAGGTACTGCTGAATAAGTCAAGGTGTACTGCAGTATAAGTTCAGGGGTAATGTCATATAAGTCCAGTGGCACTGCCGTATAAGTCCAGTCCAGTGGTGCAGCCGTATAAGACCAGTTGAACTGCAGTATATGTCCAGGGGTAATGCCATATAAGTCCAGGGGTACTGCCGTATAAGTCCAGTCCAGTGGTGCAGCCATATAAGTCCAGTGGTACTGCCGTATAAGTCCAGTCCAGTGGTGCAGCTGTATAAGTCCAGTGCTACTGCCATGTAAGTCCAGTGATACTGCCGTGTAAGTCCAGTGGTACTGCTGTATAAGTCCAGTCCAGTGGTGCAGCCATATAAGTCCAGTGGTACTGCTGTATAAGTCCAGTCCAGTGGTGCAGCCATATAAGTCCAGTGGTACTGCTGTATAATTCCAGTCCAGTGGTGCAGCCATATAAATCCAGTGGTACTGTAGTATAAGTCCAGTCCAGTGATGCAGCCATATAAGTCCAATGGTACTGCCGTGTATGTCCAGTGGTACTGCGGTATAAGTCCAGATGTACTGCCGTATAAGTCCACGGGTACTGCAATAAAAGTCCAGGGGTACTGCTGTATAAGTCCAGGGGTACTGCAGTATAAGTTCACAGGTAATGCCATATAAGTACAGTGGTACTGCTGTATAAGTCCAGGGGTACTGCGGTATAAGTCCATGGGTGCTGCGGTATAAGTTCAGGGGTTCTGCCGTATAAGTTCAAGGGTACTGCCATATAAGTCCAGCGGTACTGCTGTATAAGTCCAGGGGTACTGCAGTATAAGTCCAGGGGTACTGCCGTACAAGTTCAGTCCAGTGGTGCAGCCATATAAGTCCAGTGCAACTGCAGTATAAGTCCAGGGGTACTGCCATATAAGTCCAGGGGTACTGCTGTATAAGTCCAGGGGTGCTGCGGTATAAGTTCAGGGGTTCTGCCGTATAAGTTCAGGGGTACTGCCATATAAGTCCAGGGGTACTGCTGTATAAGTCCAGGGGTACTGCAGTATAAGTTCACGGGTAATGCCATATAAGTCCTGTCCAGTGGTACTGCCATATAAGTCCATTGGAACTGCCATATAAGTCCAGTCCAGTGGTGCAGCCGTATAAGTCCAGTGGTACTGCCGTATAAGTCCAGTGGTACTGCTGTATAAGTCCAGGGGTACTGCCGTATAATTCCAGGGGTACTGCCATATAAGTCAAGTCGAGTGGTGCAGCCATATAAGTTCAGAGGTACTGCCAAATAAGTTCAGTGCTACTGCCGTATAAGTCCAGGGTACTACCATATAAGTCCAGTGGTACTGCCGTATAAGTCCAGGGGTACTGCTGTATAAGTCCAGGGGTGCTGCCATATTAGTACAGGGGTAATGCCTTATAAGTCCAGTGGTACTGCTGTATAAGTCCAGGGGTACTGCTGTATAAGTCCAGGGGTAATGCTATAAAAGTCCAGTGGTCCTACCGTATAAGTCCAGTAGTACTGTAGTATATGTCAAGGGGTATTGCCGTATTAGTCCAGTCCAGTGGTGCAGCCGTATAAGTCCAGTGGTACTGCAATATAGGTCGCAGATGTACTGCTGTATAAGTCCAGGGGTACTGCCGTTTAAGTCCAGTGGTACTGCCGTACAAGTTCAGTCCAGTGGTGCAGCCATATAAGTCCATTGGTACTGCTGTATAAGTCCAGTGGTACTGCCGTGTAAGTCCAGTCCAGTAGTGCAGCCGTATAAGTCCAGTGGGACTGCCGTGTAATTCCAAAGATACTGGCATGTAAGTCCAGTGGTACTGCTGTATAAGTCCAGTAGTACTGCCGTATAAGTCCATTCCAGTGCTGCAGCCGTATAAGTCCAGTGGTACTGCAGTGTATGTCCAGGGGTACTGCCGTATAAGTCCAGGGGTACTGACGTATAAGTACAGTCCAGTGGTGCAGCCATATAAGTCCAGTGGTACTGCTGTATAAGTCCAGTGGTACTGCTATATAAGTCCAGTCCAGTGGTGCAGCCATATAAGTCCAGTGTTACTGCTGTATAATTCAATTGGTACTGCCGTATAAGTCACGGGGTACTGCCGTATAAGTCCTGTCCAGTGGGGCAGCCATATAAATCCAGTGGTACTGCTGTATAAGTCCAGTCCAGTGGTGCAGCCGTATAAGTCCAGCGGTACTGCCGTGTAAGTCCAGTGGTACTGCAGTTTAAGTCCAGGGGTACTGCGGTATAAGTCCAGGGGTACTGCCATATAAGTCCAGGGGTAATGCCGTATAAGTCCAGTGGTACTGCTGTATAAGTCCAGGGGTACTACCGTATAAGTCCAGGGGTACTGCTGTATAAGTCCAGGGGTACTGCTGTATAAGTCCAGTGGTCCTGCCGTGTAAGTCCAGTAGTACTGTAGTATATGTCCAGGGGTACTGCCGTATAAGTCTTGTCCAGTGGTGTAGCCGTATAAGTCCAGCGGTACTGCCGTATAAGTCATTAGGTACTGCTGAATAAGTCAAGGTGTACTGCAGTATAAGTTCAGGGGTAATGTCATATAAGTCCAGTGGCACTGCCGTATAAGTCCAGTCCAGTGGTGCAGCCGTATAAGACCAGTTGAACTGCAGTATAAGTCCAGGGGTAATGCCATATAAGTCCAGGGGTACTGCCGTATAAGTCCAGTCCAGTGGTGCAGCCATATAAGTCCAGTGGTACTGCCGTATAAGTCCAGTCCAGTGGTGCAGCTGTATAAGTCCAGTGCTACTGCCATGTAAGTCCAGTGATACTGCCGTGTAAGTCCAGTGGTACTGCTGTATAAGTCCAGTCCAGTGGTGCAGCCATATAAGTCCAGTGGTACTGCTGTATAAGTCCAGTCCAGTGGTGCAGCCATATAAGTCCAGTGGTACTGCTGTATAATTCCAGTCCAGTGGTGCAGCCATATAAATCCAGTGGTACTGTAGTATAAGTCCAGTCCAGTGATGCAGCCATGTAAGTCCAATGGTACTGCCGTGTATGTCCAGTGGTACTGCGGTATAAGTCCAGATGTACTGCCGTATAAGTCCACGGGTACTGCAATAAAAGTCCAGGGGTACTGCTGTATAAGTCCAGGGGTACTGCAGTATAAGTTCACAGGTAATGCCATATAAGTACAGTGGTACTGCTGTATAAGTCCAGGGGTACTGCGGTATAAGTCCATGGGTGCTGCGGTATAAGTTCAGGGGTTCTGCCGTATAAGTTCAAGGGTACTGAAATATAAGTCCAGGGGTACTGCTGTATAAGTCCAGGGGTACTGAAGTATAAGTTCACGGGTAATGCCATATAAGTCCTGTCCAGTGGTACTGCCATATAAGTCCATTGGTACTGCCATATAAGTCCAGTCCAGTGGTGCAGCCGTATAAGTCCAGTGGTACTGCCGTATAAGTCCAGTGGTACTGCTGTATAAGTCCAGGGGTACTGCCGTATAATTCCAGGGGTACTGCCGTATAAGTCAAGTCGAGTGGTGCAGCCATATAAGTTCAGAGGTACTGCCAAATAAGTTCAGTGCTACTGCCGTATAAGTCCAGGGTACTACCATATAAGTCCAGTGGTACTGCCGTATAAGTCCTGTCCAGTGGTGCAGCCATATAAGTCCAGTGGTACTGCCGTATAAGTCCAGTGGTACTGCTGTATAAGTCCAGGGGTACGGCCGTATAATTCCAGGGGTACTGCCGTATAAGTCAAGTCGAGTGGTGCAGCCATATAAGTTCAGAGGTACTGCCAAATAAGTCCTGGGGTACTGTGGTATAAGTTCAGGGGTACTGCAGTATTAGTCCAGGGGTACTGTCGTATAAGTCCAGGGGTACTGCCGTATAAGTTCAGGGGTAATGCCTTATAAGTCCAGTCCAGTGGTACTGCCGTATAAGTCCAGTGGTACTGCCATATAAGTCCTGACCAGTGGTGCAGCAATGTAAGTCCAGTATTACTGCCGTATAAGTCCAGTGGTACTGCCGTATAAGTCCAGTCGAATGGTGCAGCTATATAAGTCCAGGGGTAATGCCGTATAAGTCCAGTGGTACTGCTGTATAAATCCAGGGGTACTGCAGTATAAGTTCAGGAGTACTGTCGTATAAGTCCTGGGGTACTTCTGTATAAGTCCAGGAGTACTGCTGTATAAGTCCAGTGGTACTGCTGTATAAGTCCAGAAGTACTACAGTATATGTCCAGGGGTACTGGAGAATAAGTCCAGTGGTACTGCCGTATAAGTCCAGTCCAGTGGTGCAGCCACATAAGTTCAGTGGTACTGCCATATAAGTCCAGTGGTACTGGACTTATATGGCTGTACCACTCGACTAGACTTATATGGCAGTACGACTTATACAGCAGTACCACTGGACTTAAACGGCATTACCCCTGGACTTATATGGCTGTATCACTCGACTGGACTTATACGGCAGTACCACAGGACTTATATGGCAGTACCACTGGACTTATACGGCAGAAATACTGGACATATACGGCTGCACCACTGGTATGGACTTTACTGGCAGTACCACTGGACTGCAGTATATGTCCATGGGTACTGGAGTATAAGTCCAGTGGTACTGCCATATAAGTCCAGACCAGTGGTGCAGCCGTATAAGTCCAGTAATACTGCCATATAAATCCAGTGGTACTGCCGTATAAGTCCAGTCGAGTGGTAAAGCCAAATAAGTCCAGAGGTACTGCCGCATAAGTCCAGGGGTACTGACATATAAGTCCAGTGGTACTGCCACAAAAGTCCAGTGATACTAACGTATAAGTCCAGTGGTACTGCCGTATAAGTCCAGTCCAGTGGTACAGAAATTTAAGTCCAGGGGTACTGCAGTATAAGTCCAGTGGTACTGCCGTATAAGTTCAGTGGTACTGCCATATGAGTCCAGTCCAGTGGTACTGCCGTATAAGTCCAGTGGTCCTCCCGTATAAGCCAATTAGTACTGAAGTATATGTCCAGGGGTACTGCCATATAAGTCCAGTCCAGTGGTGCTGCCGTATGAGTCCAGTGGTACTGCCGTATAAGTCCAGTGGTACTGCCGTATAAGTCCAGTGGTACTGCTATATAAGTCCAGGGGTACTACCGTTCAAGTCCAGGGGTACTGCCATATAAGTCCAGTCGAGTTGTGCAACCATATAAGTCCAGAGGTACTGCCGCATAAGTCCAGTTGTACTGCCATATAAATCCAGAGGTACTGCCATATAAGTCAAGTCGAGTGATGCAGCCGTATAAGTCCAGTGGTACTTATGTATAATTCCAGGGGTACTGCCGTATAAGTCACGGGGTACTGCCGTATAAGTCCTGTCCAGTGGTACAGCCAATTAAATCCAGTGGTACTGCTGTTTAAGTCCAGTCTAGTGGTGCAGCCGTATAAGTCCAGTGGTACTGCCGTGTAAGTCCAGTGGTACTGCGGTATAAGTCCAGGGGTACTGCGGTAAAAGTCCAGGGATACTGCCGTATAAGTCCAGGGGTACTGTCATATAAGTCCAGGGGTACTGCTGTATAAGTCAAGGGGTACTGCAGTATAAGTTCAAAGGTAATGCCATATAAGTCCTGTCCAGTCCAGTGGTACTGCCGTATAAGTCATGGGGTACTGCAGTATAAGTTCAGGGGTACTGCCGTATAAGTCCAGGGGTACTGCCATATTAGTCCAGGGGTACTGCTGTATAAGTCTAGGGGTACTGCAGTATAAGTTCACGGGTAATGCCATATAAGTCCAGTCCAGTGGTACAGCCGAATAAGTCCAGAGGTACTGCTGTATAAGTCCAGGGGTACTGCAGTATAAGTCCAGGGGTACTGCCGTACAAGTTCAGTCCAGTGGTGCAGCCATATAAGTCCAGTGCAACTGCAGTATAAGTCCAGGGGTACTGCCATATAAGTCCAGGGGTACTGCTGTATAAATCCAGGGGTACTGCAGCATAAGTTCACAGGTAATGCCATATAAGTCCAGTCCAGTCCAGTGGTACTGCGGTATAAGTCCAGGGGTACTGCGGTATAAGTCCAGGGGTACTGCGGTATAAGTTCACGGGTAATGCCATATAAGTCCAGTCGAGTGGTACTGACGTATAAGTCCAGTGGTACTGACGAATAAGTCCAGTCCAGTAGTGCAGCCGTATAAGTCCAGTGGTTCTGCCGTATAAGTTAAGTGCTACAGCCGTATAAGTCCAGGGGTACTACCGTATAAGTTTAGTGGTACTGCGGTATAAGTCCAGTAGTAATGCCGTATAAGTCCAGTCCAGTGGTGCAGCCATATAAGTCCAGTGGTACTGCCGTATACGTTCAGTGGTACTGCCGTATAAGTCCTGTGGTACTGCTGTATAAGTCCAGGGGTACTGCGGTATAAGTCCAGGGGTACTGCCTTATAAGTCCAGTGGTACTGCCGTATAAGTCCAGGGGTACTGCTGTATAAGTCCAGTGGTACTGCCGTATAATTCCAAGGGTACTGCCGTATAAGTCACGGGGTACTGCCGTATAAGTCCTGTCCAGTGGTGCAGCCATATAAATCCAGTGGTACTGCTGTATATGTCCAGTCCAGTGGTGCAGCCATATAAGTCCAGTGGTACTGCGGTATAAGTCCAGGGGTTCTGCCGTATAAGTCCAGGGGTACTGCTATATAAGTCCTGGGGTACTGCTGTATAAGTCCAAGGGTACTACCGTTCATGTCCAGGGGTTCTGCCATGTTAGTCCAGTCGAGTTGTGCAACCATATAAGTCCAGAGGTACTGCCGCATATGTCCAGGGGTACTGACATGTCCAGGGGTACTGACATATAAGTCCAGTGGTACTGCCGTATAAGTCCAGTGTACTTCCGTATAAATCCAGGGGTACTGCCGTATAAGTCCAGTCCAGTGGTACAGCCATAAAAGTCCAAGGGTACTGCAGTGTAAGTCCAGGAGTACTGCCGTATAAGTCCAGTGGTACTGCCATATAAGTTCAGGGGTACTGGCAAATGAGTCATGTCCAGTGGTACTGCCGTATAAGTACAGTGGTCCTGCCGTATAAGTCCAGTAGTACTGTAGTATATGTCCAGGGGTACTGCCGTATAAGTCCAGTCCAATGGTGCAGCCATATAAGTCCAGTGGTACTGCCGTTTAAGTCCAGTGGTACTGCCGTATAAGTCCAGTGGTACTGCCGTATAAGTCCAGGGGTACTGCTGTATAAGTCCAGGGGTACTGCTGTATAAGTCCAGGGGTACTGCCATATAGGTCTAGGGGTACTGCCATATAAGTCAAGGGGTAATGCCGTATAAGTCCAGTGGTACTGCTGTATAAGTCCTGGGGTACTACCGTATAAGTCCAGGGGTACTGCCGTATAAGTCCAGGGGTAATGCTGTGTAAGTCCTGTGGTCCTGCCATATAAGTCCAGTAGTACTGTAGTATATGTCCAGGGGAACTGCCATATTAGTCCAGTCCAGTGGTGCAGCCGTATAAGTCCAGTGGTACTGCCATATAGGTTCAGTCCAGTGGTGCAGCCATATAAGTCCAGTGGTACTGCTGTATAAGTCCAGTGGTACTGCCGCATAAGTCCAGTCCAGTAGTGCATCCGTATAAGTCCAGTGGTACTGGCGTGTAAGTCCAGTGATACTGCCGTGTAAGTTCAGTGGTACTGCTGTATAAGTCCAGTAGTACTTCCGTATAAGTCCAGCCCAATGCTGCAGCCGCATAAGTCCAGTGGTACTGCAGTAAAAGTCCAGGGGTACTGCCGTATAAGTCCAGGGGTACTGCTGTATAAGTCCGGCGGTACTGTCTTATAAGTCCAGTCCAGTGATGCAGCTGTATAAGTCCAGTGGTACTGCTTTATAATTCCAGGGGTACTGCAGTATAAGTCACGGGGTACTGCCGTATAAGTCCTGTCCAGTGGTGCAGCCATATAAATCCAGTGGTATTGCTGTATAAGTCCAGTCCAGTGGTGCAGCCGTATAAGTCCAGAGGTACTGTCGTGTAAGTCCAGTGGTAATGCGGTATAAGTCCAGGGGTACTGCGGTATAAGTCCAGGGATACTGCCGTATAAGTCCAGGGGTACTGTCATATAAGTCCAGGGGTACTGCTGTATAAGTCCAGGGGTACTCCAGTATAAGTTCCCAGGTAATGCCATATAAGTCCAGTCCAGTCCAGTGGTACAGCCGTATATGTCCAGTGGTACTGCAGTATAAGTCCAGGGGCACTGCGGTATAAGTTCACGGGTAATGCCATATAAGTCCAGTCGAGTGGTACTGCCGTATAAGTCCAGTCCAGTAGTGCAGCCGTATAAGTTCAGTGGTTCTACCGTATAAGTCCAGTTCTACAGCCGTATAAGTCCAGGGGTACTACCGTATAAGTACAGTGGCACTGCCGTATAAGTCCAGTCCAGTGGTGAAGCCATATAAGTCCAGGGGTACTGCGGTATAAGTCCAGGGGTACTGCCGTATAAATCAAGTTGAGTGGTGCAGCCAATTAAGTCCAGAGGTACTGCCATTTAAGTCCTGAGGTACTGCGGTATAAGTTATGGGGTACTGCCATATAAGTCTAGCAGTACTGCCGTATAAGTCCAGGGGTACTGCTGCATAAGTCCAGTGGTACTGCCGTATAAGTCCAGTGGTACTGCCGTATATGTCCAGGGGTACTGGAGTATAAGTCCAGTAATACTGCCGTATAAGTCCAGACCAGTGGTGCAGCCATATAAGTCCAGTGGTACTGCCATATAAGTCCAGTGGTACTGCTGTATAAGTCCAGTGGTACTGCTGTATAAGTCCAGGGGTACTGCCGTTAAAGTCCAGGGGTACTGCAGTATAAGTCCAGTCAAGTTGTGCAACCATATAAATCCAGAGGTACTGCCGCATATGTCCAGGTGTACTGCCATATAAGTCATGGGGTACTGCCATATAAGTCATGGAGTAATGCCATATAAGTCCAGTGGTACTGCTGTATAAGTCCAGGGGTACTGCCGTATATGTTCAGGGGTACTGCTGTATATGTCCAGGGGTACTGTCATATAAGTCATGGGGTACTGCTGTATAAGTGCAATGGTACTGCAGTGTAAGTTCAGGGGTAATGCCTTCTAAGTACAGTCCAGTGGTACTGCAGTATAAGTCCAGGGTTACTGCTGTATAAGTACAGAAGTACTGCAGTATATGTCCAGGGGTACTGGAGTATAAATCCAGTGGTACTGCCATATATGTCCAGTCCAGTGGTACTGCCACATAAGTCCAGTGGTACTGTTGTATAAGTCCAGGGGCACTACCGTTCATGTCCAGGGGTTCTGCCGTGTAAGTCCTGTTGAGTTGTGCAACCATATAAGTCCAGAGGTTTTACCGCATAAGTCCAGGGGTACTGACATATAAGTCCAGTGGTACTGCCGTATAAGTCCAGTGGTACTTCCGTATAAGTCCAGGGGTACTGCCATATAAGTCCAGTCCAGTGGTACAGCCATATAAGTCCAGGGGTACTGCAGTATAAGTCATGGGGAACTGCTGTATAAGTCCAGTGGTACTGCCGTATAAGTTCAGGGGTACTGGCATATGAGTCATGTCCAATGGTACTGCCGTATAAGTTCAGTGGTCCTGCCGTATAAGTCCAGTAGTACTGTAGTTTATGTCCAGAGGTATTGCTGTATAAGTCCAGTCCATGGGTGCAGCCGCATAAGTCCAGTGGTACTGCCGCATAAGTCCAGTGGTACTGCCATATAAGTCCAGGGGTACTGCTGTATAAGTTCAGGGGTACTGCCATATAAGTACAGAGGTAATGCCGTATAAGTCCAGTGGTACTGCCGTATAAGTCCAGGGGTACTGCTGTATAAGTTCAGGGGTACTGCCATATAAGTACAGGGGTAATGCCGTATAAGTCCAGTGGTACTGCTGTATAAGTCCAGGGGTACTACCGTATAAGTCCAGGGGTACTGCTGTATAAGTCCAGGGGTAATGCTGTAAAAGTCCAGTGTTCCTGCCGTATAAGTCCAGTAGTACTGTAGTATATGTCCAGGGTTACTGCCGTATAAGTTCAGTCCAGTGGTGCAGCCATATAAATCCAGTGGTACTGCTGTATAAGTCCAGTGGTACTGCCGTATAAGTCCAGACCAGTGGTGCAGCCATATAAGTCCAGAAATACTGCCTTATAATTCCAGTGGTACTGCCATATAAGTCTAGTCGAGTTGTACAGCCAAATAGGTCCAGAGAAACTGCCGCATTAGTCCAGGGGTACTGACATATAAGTCCAGTGGTACTGCCATATAAGTCCATGGATAATACCGTATAAGTCCAGTAGTACTGCCATATAAGTCCAGTCCAGTGGTACAGAAATATAAGTCATGGGGTACTGCAGTATAAGTCCAGTGGTACTGCCGTATAAGTTTAATGGTACTGCCATATGAGTCCAGTCCAGTGGTACTGCCGTATAAGTCCAGTGGTCCTGCCGTATAAGTCCATTAGTACTGTGGTATATGTCCAGGGGTACTGCCATATAAGTCCAGTCCAGTGGTGCTGCCGTATAAGTCCAGTGGTACTGCTATATAAGACCAGGGGTACCACAGTTCAAGTCCAGGGGTACAGCCGTATAAGTCCAGTCAAGTTGTGCAACCATATAAGTCCAGAGGTACTGCTGCATTAGTCCAGTGGTACTGCCATATAAGTCCAGGGGTACTGCCATATAAGTCCAGGGGTAATGCCATATAAGTCCAGTGGTACTGCTGTATAAGTCATGTGGTACTGCCGTATATATCCAGGGGTACTGCCGTATATGTCCAGGGGTACTGCCGTATAAGTCAAGTCGAGTGGTGCAGCCGTATAAGTCCAGTGGTACTACTGTATAAATCCTGGGGTACTGCCGTATAAGTCACGGGGTACTGCCGTATAAGTCCTGTCCAGTGGTGCAGCCATATAAATAAAGTGGTACTGCTGCATAAGTCCAGTCTAGTGGTGCAACCGTATAAGTCCAGTGGTACTGCCGTGTAAGTCCAGTGGTACTGCGGCATAAGTCCAGGGGTACTGCGGTAAAAGTACAGGGATACTGCCGTATAAGTCCAGGGGTACTGTCATATAAGTCCAGGGGTACTGCTGTATAAGTCCAGGGGTACTGCAGTATAAGTTCAAAGGTAATGCCATATAAGTCCAGTCCAGTCCAATGGTACTGCCGTATAAGTACAGGGGTACTATGGAATTAGTTAATGGGTACTGCCGTATAAGTCCAGGGGTACTGCCATATAAGTCCAGGGGTACTGCTGTATAAGTCCAGGGGTACTGCAGCATAAGTTCACGGGTAATGCCATATAAGTCCAGTCCAGTGGTACTTCCGAATAAGTCCAGGGGTACTGCTGTATAAGTCCAGGGGTACTGCAGTATAAGTCCAGGGGTAATGCCATATAAGTCCAGTGGTACTGCCGTATAAGTTCAGTCCAGTGGAGCAGCCATATAAGTCCAGTGGAACTGCAGTATAAGTCCAGGGGTACTGCCATATAAGTCCAGGGGTACTTCTGTATAAATCCAGGGGTACTGCAGTATAAGTTCACAGGTAATGCCATATAAGTCCAGTCCAGTCCAGTCCAGTGGTACTGCGGTATAAGGCCAGGGGTACTGCGGTATAAGTCCAGGGGTACTGCGGTATAAGGTCAAGGGTAGTGCCATATAAGTCCAGTCGAGTATTACTGCCGTATAAGTCCAGTGGTACTGCCATATAGGTTCAGTCCAGTGGTGCAGCCATATAAGTCCAGTGGTACTGCTGTATAAGTCCAGTGGTACTGCCGCATAAGTCCAGTCCAGTAGTGCATCCGTATAAGTCCAGTGGTACTGGCGTGTAAGTCCAGTGATACTGCCGTGTAAGTTCAGTGGTACTGCTGTATAAGTCCAGTAGTACTTCCGTATAAGTCCAGCCCAATGCTGCAGCCGCATAAGTCCAGTGGTACTGCAGTAAAAGTCCAGGGGTACTGCCGTATAAGTCCAGGGGTACTGCTGTATAAGTCCGGCGGTACTGTCTTATAAGTCCAGTCCAGTGATGCAGCTGTATAAGTCCAGTGGTACTGCTTTATAATTCCAGGGGTACTGCAGTATAAGTCACGGGGTACTGCCGTATAAGTCCTGTCCAGTGGTGCAGCCATATAAATCCAGTGGTATTGCTGTATAAGTCCAGTCCAGTGGTGCAGCCGTATAAGTCCAGAGGTACTGTCGTGTAAGTCCAGTGGTAATGCGGTATAAGTCCAGGGGTACTGCGGTATAAGTCCAGGGATACTGCCGTATAAGTCCAGGGGTACTGTCATATAAGTCCAGGGGTACTGCTGTATAAGTCCAGGGGTACTCCAGTATAAGTTCCCAGGTAATGCCATATAAGTCCAGTCCAGTCCAGTGGTACAGCCGTATATGTCCAGTGGTACTGCAGTATAAGTCCAGGGGCACTGCGGTATAAGTTCACGGGTAATGCCATATAAGTCCAGTCGAGTGGTACTGCCGTATAAGTCCAGTCCAGTAGTGCAGCCGTATAAGTTCAGTGGTTCTACCGTATAAGTCCAGTTCTACAGCCGTATAAGTCCAGGGGTACTACCGTATAAGTACAGTGGCACTGCCGTATAAGTCCAGTCCAGTGGTGAAGCCATATAAGTCCAGGGGTACTGCGGTATAAGTCCAGGGGTACTGCCGTATAAATCAAGTTGAGTGGTGCAGCCAATTAAGTCCAGAGGTACTGCCATTTAAGTCCTGAGGTACTGCGGTATAAGTTATGGGGTACTGCCATATAAGTCTAGCAGTACTGCCGTATAAGTCCAGGGGTACTGCTGCATAAGTCCAGTGGTACTGCCGTATAAGTCCAGTGGTACTGCCGTATATGTCCAGGGGTACTGGAGTATAAGTCCAGTAATACTGCCGTATAAGTCCAGACCAGTGGTGCAGCCATATAAGTCCAGTGGTACTGCCATATAAGTCCAGTGGTACTGCTGTATAAGTCCAGTGGTACTGCTGTATAAGTCCAGGGGTACTGCCGTTAAAGTCCAGGGGTACTGCAGTATAAGTCCAGTCAAGTTGTGCAACCATATAAATCCAGAGGTACTGCCGCATATGTCCAGGTGTACTGCCATATAAGTCATGGGGTACTGCCATATAAGTCATGGAGTAATGCCATATAAGTCCAGTGGTACTGCTGTATAAGTCCAGGGGTACTGCCGTATATGTTCAGGGGTACTGCTGTATATGTCCAGGGGTACTGTCATATAAGTCATGGGGTACTGCTGTATAAGTGCAATGGTACTGCAGTGTAAGTTCAGGGGTAATGCCTTCTAAGTACAGTCCAGTGGTACTGCAGTATAAGTCCAGGGTTACTGCTGTATAAGTACAGAAGTACTGCAGTATATGTCCAGGGGTACTGGAGTATAAATCCAGTGGTACTGCCATATATGTCCAGTCCAGTGGTACTGCCACATAAGTCCAGTGGTACTGTTGTATAAGTCCAGGGGCACTACCGTTCATGTCCAGGGGTTCTGCCGTGTAAGTCCTGTTGAGTTGTGCAACCATATAAGTCCAGAGGTTTTACCGCATAAGTCCAGGGGTACTGACATATAAGTCCAGTGGTACTGCCGTATAAGTCCAGTGGTACTTCCGTATAAGTCCAGGGGTACTGCCATATAAGTCCAGTCCAGTGGTACAGCCATATAAGTCCAGGGGTACTGCAGTATAAGTCATGGGGAACTGCTGTATAAGTCCAGTGGTACTGCCGTATAAGTTCAGGGGTACTGGCATATGAGTCATGTCCAATGGTACTGCCGTATAAGTTCAGTGGTCCTGCCGTATAAGTCCAGTAGTACTGTAGTTTATGTCCAGAGGTATTGCTGTATAAGTCCAGTCCATGGGTGCAGCCGCATAAGTCCAGTGGTACTGCCGCATAAGTCCAGTGGTACTGCCATATAAGTCCAGGGGTACTGCTGTATAAGTTCAGGGGTACTGCCATATAAGTACAGAGGTAATGCCGTATAAGTCCAGTGGTACTGCCGTATAAGTCCAGGGGTACTGCTGTATAAGTTCAGGGGTACTGCCATATAAGTACAGGGGTAATGCCGTATAAGTCCAGTGGTACTGCTGTATAAGTCCAGGGGTACTACCGTATAAGTCCAGGGGTACTGCTGTATAAGTCCAGGGGTAATGCTGTAAAAGTCCAGTGTTCCTGCCGTATAAGTCCAGTAGTACTGTAGTATATGTCCAGGGTTACTGCCGTATAAGTTCAGTCCAGTGGTGCAGCCATATAAATCCAGTGGTACTGCTGTATAAGTCCAGTGGTACTGCCGTATAAGTCCAGACCAGTGGTGCAGCCATATAAGTCCAGAAATACTGCCTTATAATTCCAGTGGTACTGCCATATAAGTCTAGTCGAGTTGTACAGCCAAATAGGTCCAGAGAAACTGCCGCATTAGTCCAGGGGTACTGACATATAAGTCCAGTGGTACTGCCATATAAGTCCATGGATAATACCGTATAAGTCCAGTAGTACTGCCATATAAGTCCAGTCCAGTGGTACAGAAATATAAGTCATGGGGTACTGCAGTATAAGTCCAGTGGTACTGCCGTATAAGTTTAATGGTACTGCCATATGAGTCCAGTCCAGTGGTACTGCCGTATAAGTCCAGTGGTCCTGCCGTATAAGTCCATTAGTACTGTGGTATATGTCCAGGGGTACTGCCATATAAGTCCAGTCCAGTGGTGCTGCCGTATAAGTCCAGTGGTACTGCTATATAAGACCAGGGGTACCACAGTTCAAGTCCAGGGGTACAGCCGTATAAGTCCAGTCAAGTTGTGCAACCATATAAGTCCAGAGGTACTGCTGCATTAGTCCAGTGGTACTGCCATATAAGTCCAGGGGTACTGCCATATAAGTCCAGGGGTAATGCCATATAAGTCCAGTGGTACTGCTGTATAAGTCATGTGGTACTGCCGTATATATCCAGGGGTACTGCCGTATATGTCCAGGGGTACTGCCGTATAAGTCAAGTCGAGTGGTGCAGCCGTATAAGTCCAGTGGTACTACTGTATAAATCCTGGGGTACTGCCGTATAAGTCACGGGGTACTGCCGTATAAGTCCTGTCCAGTGGTGCAGCCATATAAATAAAGTGGTACTGCTGCATAAGTCCAGTCTAGTGGTGCAACCGTATAAGTCCAGTGGTACTGCCGTGTAAGTCCAGTGGTACTGCGGCATAAGTCCAGGGGTACTGCGGTAAAAGTACAGGGATACTGCCGTATAAGTCCAGGGGTACTATCATATAAGTCCAGGGGTACTGCTGTATAAGTCCAGGGGTACTGCAGTATAAGTTCAAAGGTAATGCCATATAAGTCCAGTCCAGTCCAATGGTACTGCCGTATAAGTACAGGGGTACTATGGAATTAGTTAATGGGTACTGCCGTATAAGTCCAGGGGTACTGCCATATAAGTCCAGGGGTACTGCTGTATAAGTCCAGGGGTACTGCAGCATAAGTTCACGGGTAATGCCATATAAGTCCAGTCCAGTGGTACTTCCGAATAAGTCCAGGGGTACTGCTGTATAAGTCCAGGGGTACTGCAGTATAAGTCCAGGGGTAATGCCATATAAGTCCAGTGGTACTGCCGTATAAGTTCAGTCCAGTGGAGCAGCCATATAAGTCCAGTGGAACTGCAGTATAAGTCCAGGGGTACTGCCATATAAGTCCAGGGGTACTTCTGTATAAATCCAGGGGTACTGCAGTATAAGTTCACAGGTAATGCCATATAAGTCCAGTCCAGTCCAGTCCAGTGGTACTGCGGTATAAGGCCAGGGGTACTGCGGTATAAGTCCAGGGGTACTGCGGTATAAGGTCAAGGGTAGTGCCATATAAGTCCAGTCGAGTATTACTGCCGTATAAGTCCAGTGGTACTGCCATATAGGTTCAGTCCAGTGGTGCAGCCATATAAGTCCAGTGGTACTGCTGTATAAGTCCAGTGGTACTGCCGCATAAGTCCAGTCCAGTAGTGCATCCGTATAAGTCCAGTGGTACTGGCGTGTAAGTCCAGTGATACTGCCGTGTAAGTTCAGTGGTACTGCTGTATAAGTCCAGTAGTACTTCCGTATAAGTCCAGCCCAATGCTGCAGCCGCATAAGTCCAGTGGTACTGCAGTAAAAGTCCAGGGGTACTGCCGTATAAGTCCAGGGGTACTGCTGTATAAGTCCGGCGGTACTGTCTTATAAGTCCAGTCCAGTGATGCAGCTGTATAAGTCCAGTGGTACTGCTTTATAATTCCAGGGGTACTGCAGTATAAGTCACGGGGTACTGCCGTATAAGTCCTGTCCAGTGGTGCAGCCATATAAATCCAGTGGTATTGCTGTATAAGTCCAGTCCAGTGGTGCAGCCGTATAAGTCCAGAGGTACTGTCGTGTAAGTCCAGTGGTAATGCGGTATAAGTCCAGGGGTACTGCGGTATAAGTCCAGGGATACTGCCGTATAAGTCCAGGGGTACTGTCATATAAGTCCAGGGGTACTGCTGTATAAGTCCAGGGGTACTCCAGTATAAGTTCCCAGGTAATGCCATATAAGTCCAGTCCAGTCCAGTGGTACAGCCGTATATGTCCAGTGGTACTGCAGTATAAGTCCAGGGGCACTGCGGTATAAGTTCACGGGTAATGCCATATAAGTCCAGTCGAGTGGTACTGCCGTATAAGTCCAGTCCAGTAGTGCAGCCGTATAAGTTCAGTGGTTCTACCGTATAAGTCCAGTTCTACAGCCGTATAAGTCCAGGGGTACTACCGTATAAGTACAGTGGCACTGCCGTATAAGTCCAGTCCAGTGGTGAAGCCATATAAGTCCAGGGGTACTGCGGTATAAGTCCAGGGGTACTGCCGTATAAATCAAGTTGAGTGGTGCAGCCAATTAAGTCCAGAGGTACTGCCATTTAAGTCCTGAGGTACTGCGGTATAAGTTATGGGGTACTGCCATATAAGTCTAGCAGTACTGCCGTATAAGTCCAGGGGTACTGCTGCATAAGTCCAGTGGTACTGCCGTATAAGTCCAGTGGTACTGCCGTATATGTCCAGGGGTACTGGAGTATAAGTCCAGTAATACTGCCGTATAAGTCCAGACCAGTGGTGCAGCCATATAAGTCCAGTGGTACTGCCATATAAGTCCAGTGGTACTGCTGTATAAGTCCAGTGGTACTGCTGTATAAGTCCAGGGGTACTGCCGTTAAAGTCCAGGGGTACTGCAGTATAAGTCCAGTCAAGTTGTGCAACCATATAAATCCAGAGGTACTGCCGCATATGTCCAGGTGTACTGCCATATAAGTCATGGGGTACTGCCATATAAGTCATGGAGTAATGCCATATAAGTCCAGTGGTACTGCTGTATAAGTCCAGGGGTACTGCCGTATATGTTCAGGGGTACTGCTGTATATGTCCAGGGGTACTGTCATATAAGTCATGGAATACTGCTGTATAAGTGCAATGGTACTGCAGTGTAAGTTCAGGGGTAATGCCTTCTAAGTACAGTCCAGTGGTACTGCAGTATAAGTCCAGGGTTACTGCTGTATAAGTACAGAAGTACTGCAGTATATGTCCAGGGGTACTGGAGTATAAATCCAGTGGTACTGCCATATATGTCCAGTCCAGTGGTACTGCCACATAAGTCCAGTGGTACTGTTGTATAAGTCCAGGGGCACTACCGTTCATGTCCAGGGGTTCTGCCGTGTAAGTCCTGTTGAGTTGTGCAACCATATAAGTCCAGAGGTTTTACCGCATAAGTCCAGGGGTACTGACATATAAGTCCAGTGGTACTGCCGTATAAGTCCAGTGGTACTTCCGTATAAGTCCAGGGGTACTGCCATATAAGTCCAGTCCAGTGGTACAGCCATATAAGTCCAGGGGTACTGCAGTATAAGTCATGGGGAACTGCTGTATAAGTCCAGTGGTACTGCCGTATAAGTTCAGGGGTACTGGCATATGAGTCATGTCCAATGGTACTGCCGTATAAGTTCAGTGGTCCTGCCGTATAAGTCCAGTAGTACTGTAGTTTATGTCCAGAGGTATTGCTGTATAAGTCCAGTCCATGGGTGCAGCCGCATAAGTCCAGTGGTACTGCCGCATAAGTCCAGTGGTACTGCCATATAAGTCCAGGGGTACTGCTGTATAAGTTCAGGGGTACTGCCATATAAGTACAGAGGTAATGCCGTATAAGTCCAGTGGTACTGCCGTATAAGTCCAGGGGTACTGCTGTATAAGTTCAGGGGTACTGCCATATAAGTACAGGGGTAATGCCGTATAAGTCCAGTGGTACTGCTGTATAAGTCCAGGGGTACTACCGTATAAGTCCAGGGGTACTGCTGTATAAGTCCAGGGGTAATGCTGTAAAAGTCCAGTGTTCCTGCCGTATAAGTCCAGTAGTACTGTAGTATATGTCCAGGGTTACTGCCGTATAAGTTCAGTCCAGTGGTGCAGCCATATAAATCCAGTGGTACTGCTGTATAAGTCCAGTGGTACTGCCGTATAAGTCCAGACCAGTGGTGCAGCCATATAAGTCCAGAAATACTGCCTTATAATTCCAGTGGTACTGCCATATAAGTCTAGTCGAGTTGTACAGCCAAATAGGTCCAGAGAAACTGCCGCATTAGTCCAGGGGTACTGACATATAAGTCCAGTGGTACTGCCATATAAGTCCATGGATAATACCGTATAAGTCCAGTAGTACTGCCATATAAGTCCAGTCCAGTGGTACAGAAATATAAGTCATGGGGTACTGCAGTATAAGTCCAGTGGTACTGCCGTATAAGTTTAATGGTACTGCCATATGAGTCCAGTCCAGTGGTACTGCCGTATAAGTCCAGTGGTCCTGCCGTATAAGTCCATTAGTACTGTGGTATATGTCCAGGGGTACTGCCATATAAGTCCAGTCCAGTGGTGCTGCCGTATAAGTCCAGTGGTACTGCTATATAAGACCAGGGGTACCACAGTTCAAGTCCAGGGGTACAGCCGTATAAGTCCAGTCAAGTTGTGCAACCATATAAGTCCAGAGGTACTGCTGCATTAGTCCAGTGGTACTGCCATATAAGTCCAGGGGTACTGCCATATAAGTCCAGGGGTAATGCCATATAAGTCCAGTGGTACTGCTGTATAAGTCATGTGGTACTGCCGTATATATCCAGGGGTACTGCCGTATATGTCCAGGGGTACTGCCGTATAAGTCAAGTCGAGTGGTGCAGCCGTATAAGTCCAGTGGTACTACTGTATAAATCCTGGGGTACTGCCGTATAAGTCACGGGGTACTGCCGTATAAGTCCTGTCCAGTGGTGCAGCCATATAAATAAAGTGGTACTGCTGCATAAGTCCAGTCTAGTGGTGCAACCGTATAAGTCCAGTGGTACTGCCGTGTAAGTCCAGTGGTACTGCGGCATAAGTCCAGGGGTACTGCGGTAAAAGTACAGGGATACTGCCGTATAAGTCCAGGGGTACTGTCATATAAGTCCAGGGGTACTGCTGTATAAGTCCAGGGGTACTGCAGTATAAGTTCAAAGGTAATGCCATATAAGTCCAGTCCAGTCCAATGGTACTGCCGTATAAGTACAGGGGTACTATGGAATTAGTTAATGGGTACTGCCGTATAAGTCCAGGGGTACTGCCATATAAGTCCAGGGGTACTGCTGTATAAGTCCAGGGGTACTGCAGCATAAGTTCACGGGTAATGCCATATAAGTCCAGTCCAGTGGTACTTCCGAATAAGTCCAGGGGTACTGCTGTATAAGACCCAGGGGTACTGCAGTATAAGTCCAGGGGTAATGCCATATAAGTCCAGTGGTACTGCCGTATAAGTTCAGTCCAGTGGAGCAGCCATATAAGTCCAGTGGAACTGCAGTATAAGTCCAGGGGTACTGCCATATAAGTCCAGGGGTACTGCTGTATAAATCCAGGGGTACTGCAGTATAAGTTCACAGGTAATGCCATATAAGTCCAGTCCAGTCCAGTGGTACTGCGGTATAAGGCCAGGGGTACTGCGGTATAAGTCCAGGGGTACTGCGGTATAAGGTCAAGGGTAGTGCCATATAAGTCCAGTCGAGTATTACTGCCGTATAAGTCCAGTGGTACTGCCGTATAAGTTCAGTCCAGTAGTGCAGCCATATAAGTCCAGTGGTTCTGCCGTATAAGTTCAGTGCTACAGTCGAATAAGTCCAGGGGTACTACCGTATAAGTCCTGGGGTACTACCGTATAAGTCCAGTGGTACTGCCATATAAGTCCAGTGGTACTGCCGTATAAGTCCAGTCCAGTGGTGCAGCCGTAGAAGTCCAGTGGTACTGCCGTATAAGTCCAGTGGTACTGCTGTATAAGTCCAGGGGCACTGCGGTATCAGACCAGTGGTACTGCAGTATAAGTCCAGGGGTACTGCCGTATAAGTCATAGGGTACTGCTGTATAAGTCCAGTGGTACTGCCGTATAAGTCCAGTTCAATGGTGCAGCCATATAAGTCCAGTGGTACTGCTGTATAATTCCAGGGGTACTGCCGTATAAGTCACGGGGTACTGCCGTATAAGTCCTGTCCAGTGGTGCAGCCATATAAATCCAGTGGTAAGGCTGTATAAGTCCAGTCCAGTGGTGCAGCCGTATAAGTCCAGTGGTACTGCGGTATAAGTCCAGGGGTACTGCGGTATAAGTACAGGGGTACTTCCATATAAGTCATGGGGTACTGCTGTATAAGTCCAAGGGTACTACCATTCAAGTCCAGTCGAGTTGTGCAACCATATAAATCCAGAAATACTGCTGCATAAGTCCAGGGATTCTGACATATAAATCCAGTGGAACTGCAGTATAAGTACAGTGTACTTCCGTATAAGACCAGGGGTACTGCCGTATAAGTCCAGTCCAGTGGAACAGCCATATAAGTCCAGGGGTACTGCAGTATAAGTCCAGGGGTACTGCCGTATAAGTCCAGGGGTACTGCTGTATAAGTTCAGGAGTACTGGCATATGAGTCATGTCCAGTGGTACTTCCGTATAAGTCCAGTGGTCCTGCCGTATAAGTCCAGTAGTACTGTAGTATATGTCCAAGTGTACTGCCGTATAAGTCCAGTCCAATGGTGCAGCCATATAAGTCCAGTGGTACTGCCGTTTAAGTCCAGTGGTACTGCCATATAAGTCCAGGAGTACTGCCGTATAAGTCCAGGGGTACTGCTGTATAAGTCCAGGGGTACTGCAATATAGGTCCAGGGGTACTGCCATATAAGTCCAGGGGTAATGCCGTATAAGTCCAGTGGTACTGCTGTATAAGTCCAGGGGTACTACCGTATAAGTCCAGGGGCACTGCTGTATAAGTCCAGGGGTAATGCTGTATAAGTCCAGTGGTCCTGCCGTATAAGTCCAGTAGTACTGTAGTATATGTCCAGGGATACTGCCGTATTAGTCCAGTCCAGTGGTGCAGCCGTATAAGTCCAGTGGTACTGCCATATAAGTCCAGTCCAGTGGTACAGAAATATAAGTCATGGGGTACTGCAGTATAAGTCCAGTGGTACTGCCGTATAAGTTTAATGGTACTGCCATATGAGTCCAGTCCAGTGGTACTGCCGTATAAGTCCAGTGGTCCTGCCGTATAAGTCCATTAGTACTGTGGTATATGTCCAGGGTTACTGCCATATAAGTCCAGTCCAGTGGTGCTGCCGTATAAGTCCAGTGGTACTGCCGTATAAGTCCAGTGGAACTGCCATATCAGTCCAGTGGTACTGCTATATAAGACCAGGGGTACCACAGTTCAAGTCCAGGGGTACAGCCGTATAAGTCCAGTCAAGTTGTGCAACCATATAAGTCCAGAGGTACTGCTGCATTAGTCCAGTGGTACTGCCATATAAGTCCAGGGGTACTGCCATATAAGTCCAGGGGTAATGCCATATAAGTCCAGTGGTACTGCTGTATAAGTCATGTGGTACTGCCGTATATATCCAGGGGTACTGCCGTATATGTCCAGGGGTACTGCCGTATAAGTCAAGTCGAGTGGTGCAGCCGTATAAGTCCAGTGGTACTACTGTATAAATCCTGGGGTACTGCCGTATAAGTCACGGGGTACTGCCGTATAAGTCCTGTCCAGTGGTGCAGCCATATAAATCCAGTGGTACTGCTGCATAAGTCCAGTCTAGTGGTGCAGCTGTATAAGTCCAGTGGTACTGCCGTGTAAGTCCAGTGGTACTGCGGCATAAGTCCAGGGGTACTGCGGTAAAAGTACAGGGATACTGCCGTATAAGTCCAGGGGTACTATCATATAAGTCCAGGGGTACTGCTGTATAAGTCCAGGGGTACTGCAGTATAAGTTCAAAGGTAATGCCATATAAGTCCAGTCCAGTCCAATGGTACTGCCGTATAAGTACAGGGGTACTATGGAATTAGTTAATGGGTACTGCCGTATAAGTCCAGGGGTACTGCCATATAAGTCCAGGGGTACTGCTGTATAAGTCCAGGGGTACTGCAGCATAAGTTCACGGGTAATGCCATATAAGTCCAGTCCAGTGGTACTTCCGAATAAGTCCAGGGGTACTGCTGTATAAGTCCAGGGGTACTGCAGTATAAGTCCAGGGGTAATGCCATATAAGTCCAGTGGTACTGCCGTATAAGTTCAGTCCAGTGGAGCAGCCATATAAGTCCAGTGGAACTGCAGTATAAGTCCAGGGGTACTGCCATATAAGTCCAGGGGTACTGCTGTATAAATCCAGGGGTACTGCAGTATAAGTTCACAGGTAATGCCATATAAGTCCAGTCCAGTCCAGTGGTACTGCGGTATAAGGCCAGGGGTACTGCGGTATAAGTCCAGGGGTACTGCGGTATAAGGTCAAGGGTAGTGCCATATAAGTCCAGTCGAGTATTACTGCCGTATAAGTCCAGTGGTACTGCCGTATAAGTTCAGTCCAGTAGTGCAGCCATATAAGTCCAGTGGTTCTGCCGTATAAGTCCAGTGCTACAGTCAAATAAGTCCAGGGGTACTACCGTATAAGTCCAGGGGTACTACCGTATAAGTCCAGTGGTACTGCCATATAAGTCCAGTGGTACTGCCGTATAAGTCCAGTCCAGTGGTGCAGCCGTAGAAGTCCAGTGGTACTGCCGTATAAGTCCAGTGGTACTGCTGTATAAGTCCAGGGGCACTGCGGTATCAGACCAGTGGTACTGCAGTATAAGTCCAGGGGTACTGCCGTATAAGTCATAGGGTACTGCTGTATAAGTCCAGTGGTACTGCCGTATAAGTCCAGTTCAATGGTGCAGCCGTATAAGTCCAGTGGTACTGCTGTATAATTCCAGGGGTACTGCCGTATAAGTCACGGGGTACTGCCGTATAAGTCCTGTCCAGTGGTGCAGCCATATAAATCCAGTGGTAAGGCTGTATAAGTCCAGTCCAGTGGTGCAGCCGTATAAGTCCAGTGGTACTGCGGTATAAGTCCAGGGGTACTGCGGTATAAGTACAGGGGTACTTCCATATAAGTCATGGGGTACTGCTGTATAAGTCCAAGGGTACTACCATTCAAGTCCAGTCGAGTTGTGCAACCATATAATTCCAGAAATACTGCTGCATAAGTCCAGGGGTACTGACATATAAATCAAGTGGAACTGCCGTATAAGTACAGTGTACTTCCGTATAAGACCAGGGGTACTGCCGTATAAGTCCAGTCCAGTGGAACAGCCATATAAGTCCAGGGGTACTGCAGTATAAGTCCAGGGGTACTGCCGTATAAGTCCAGGGGTACTGCTGTATAAGTTCAGGGGTACTGGCATATGAGTCATGTCCAGTGGTACTTCCGTATAAGTCCAGTGGTCCTGCCGTATAAGTCCAGTAGTACTGTAGTATATGTCCAAGTGTACTGCCGTAAAAGTCCAGTCCAATGGTGCAGCCATATAAGTCCAGTGGTACTGCCGTTTAAGTCCAGTGGTACTGCCATATAAGTCCAGGAGTACTGCCGTATAAGTCCAGGGGTACTGCTGTATAAGTCCAGGGGTACTGCAATATAGGTCCAGGGGTACTGCCATATAAGTCCAGGGGTAATGCCGTATAAGTCCAGTGGTACTGCTGTATAAGTCCAGGGGTACTACCGTATAAGTCCAGGGGCACTGCTGTATAAGTCCAGGGGTAATGCTGTATAAGTCCAGTGGTCCTGCCGTATAAGTCCAGTAGTACTGTAGTATATGTCCAGGGATACTGCCGTATTAGTCCAGTCCAGTGGTGCAGCCGTATAAGTCCAGTGGTACTGCCATATAGGTCCAGATGTACTGCTGTTTAAGTCCAGGGTTACTGCCATATAAGTCCAGGTGTACTGCCATATAAGTTCAGTCCAGTGGTGCAGCCATATAAGTCCAGTGGTACTGCTGTATAAGTCCAGTGGTACTGCCATATAAGCTCAGTCCATAAGTGCAGCTGTATAAGTTCAGTGGTACTGCTGTATAAGTCCAGGGGTACTACCGTATAAGTCCAGGGGCACTGCTGTATAAGTCCAGTGGTACTGCTGTATAAGACATGGGGTACTGCGGTATCAGACCAGTGGTACTGCAGTATAAGTCCAGGGGTACTGCCGTATAAGTCATGGGGTACTGCTGTATAAGTCCAGTGGTACTGCCGTATAAGTCCAGTTCAATGGTGCAGCCGTATAAGTCCAGTAGTACTGCTGTATAATTCCAGGGGTACTGCCGTATAAGTCACGGGGTACTGCCGTATAAGTCATGTCCAGTGGTGCAGCCATATAAATCCAGTGGTAAGGCTGTATAAGTCCAGTCCAGTGGTGCAGCCGTATAAGTCCAGTGGTACTGCGGTATAAGTCCAGGGGTACTGCGGTATAAGACCAGGGGTAATGCCATATAAGTCCAGTCCAGTGGTACTGCCGTATAAGTCCAGTCCAGTAGTGCAGCCGTATAAGTCCAGTGGTTCTACCGTATAAGTCCAGTTCTACAGCCGTATAAGTCCAGGAGTACTACCGTATAAGTCCAGGGGTACTACCGTATAAGTCCAGTGGAACTGCCGTATTAGTACAGTGTACTTCCGTATAAGACCAGGGGTACTGCCGTATAAGTCCAGTCCAGTGGAACAGCCATATAAGTCCAGGGGTACTGCAGTATAAGTCCAGGGGTACTGCCGTATAAGTCCAGTGGTACTGCCGTATAAGTTCAGGGGTACTGGCATATGAGTCATGTCCAGTGGTACTTCCGTATAAATCCAGTGGTCCTGCCGTATAAGTCCAGTAGTACTGTAGTATATGTCCAAGGGTACTGTCGTATAAGTCCAGTCCAATGGTGCAGCAAGTCCAGGGGTACTGCTGTATAAGTCCAGGGGTACTGCAATATAGGTCCAGGGGTACTGCCATATAAGTCCAGGGGTAATGCCGTATAAGTCCAGTGGTACTGCTGTATAAGTCCAGGGGTACTACCGTATAAGTCCAGGGGCACTGCTGTATAAGTCCAGGGGTAATGCTGTATAAGTCCAGTGGTCCTGCCGTATAAGTCCAGTAGTACTGTAGTATATGTCCAGGGATACTGCCGTATTAGTCCAGTCCAGTGGTGCAGCCGTATAAGTCCAGTGGTACTGCCATATAGGTCCAGATGTACTGCTGTATAAGTTGTATAAGTCCAGGGTTACTGCCATATAAGTCCAGGGGGGTCATTCCGAGTTGTTCGCTCGGTAAAAATCTTCGCATCGCAGCGATTTTCCGCTTAATGCGCATGCGCAATGTCCGCACAGCGACTGCGCCAAGTAAATTTGCTATGCAGTTAGGATTTTTACTCACGGCTTTTTCATCGTTCTAGCGATCGTAATGTGATTGACAGGAAATGGGTGTTACTGGGCGGAATCAGGCCGTTTTATGGGCGTGTGGGGAAAAACGCTACCGTTTCCGGAAAAAACGCAGGAGTGGCTGGAGAAACGGGGGAGTGTCTGTGCGAACGCTGGGTGTGTTTGTGACGTCAAACCAGGAACGACAAGCACTGAAATGATCGCAGATGCCGAGTAAGTCTGGAGCTACTCAGAAACTGCTACGAGGTGTGTAATCGCAATATTGCGAATACATCGTTCCCAATTTTAAGATGCTAAGATTCACTCCCAGTAGGCGGCGGCTTAGCATGAGCAAATCTGCTAAAATCCGCTTGCGAGCGAACAACTCGGAATGACCCCCCAGGTGTACTGCCATATAAGTTCAGTACAGTGGTGCAGCCATATAAGTCCAGTGGTACTGCTGTATAAGTCCAGTGGTACTGCCGTATAAGCTCAGTCCATAAGTGCAGCCGTATAAGTCCAGTGGTACTGCCGTGTAAGTCCAGTGATAATGCCGTGTAAGTCCAGTGGTACTGCTGTATAAGTCCAGTAGTACTTTCGTTTAAGTCCAGCCCAATGCTACAGCCGTATAAGTCCAGTGGTACTGCAGTATAAGTCCAGGGGTACTGCCGTATAAGTCCAGGGGTACTGCTTTATAAGTCCAGTGGTACTGTCGTATAAGTCCAGTCCAGTGGTGCAGCTGTATAAGTCCAGTGGTACTGCATTATAATTCCAGGGGTACTGCAGTATAAGTCACGGGGTACTGCCGTATAAGTCCTGTCAAGTGGTGCAGCCATATAAATCCAGTGGTATTGCTGTATAAGTCCAGTCCAGTTAGTGCAGCCGTATAAGTCCAGTAGTACTGTCATGTTAGTCCAGGGGTAATGCGGTATAAGTCCAGGGGTACTGCGGTATAAGTCCAGGGATACTGCCGTATAAGTCCAGGGGTACTGTCATATAAGTCCAGGGGTACTGCTGTATAAGTCCAGGGGTACTCCAGTATAAGTTCACAGGTAATGCCATATAAGTCCACTCCAGTCCAGTGGTACTGCGGTATAAGTCCAGGGGTACTGCGGTATAAGTTCACGGGTAATGCCATATAAGTCCAGTCGAGTGGTACTGCCGTATAAGTCCAGTCCAGTAGTGCAGCCGTATAAGTCCAGTGGTTCTGCCATATTAGTCCAGTGCTACAGCCGTAAAAGTCCAGGGGTACTACCGTATAAGTCCAGTGGCACTTCCGTATAAGTCCAGTCCAGTGGTGCAGCCATATAAGTCCAGTGGTACTGCTGTATAAGTCCAGGGGTACTGCGGTATAAGTCCAGGGGTACTGCCGTATAAATCTAGTCGAGTGGTGCAGCCATAAAAGTCCAGAGGTACTGCCATTTAAGTCCTGAGGTACTGCGGTATAAGTTATGGGGTACTGCCGTATAAGTCTAGCGGTACTGCCTTGTAAGTCCAGGGGTACAGCTGCATAAGTCCAGTGGTACTGCAGTATAAGTTCAGGGGTAATGCCATATAATTCCAGTACAGTGGTACTGCCGTATAAGTCCAGTGGTACTGCCGTATAAGTCCAGTGGTACTGCAGTATATGTCCAGGGGTACTGGAGTATAAGTCCAGTAATTCTGCCGTATAAGTCCAGACCAGTTGTGCAGACATATAAGTCCAGTGGTACTGCCGTATAAGTCCAGTGGTACTGCTGTATAAGTCCAGGGGCACTACCGTTCAAGTCCAAGGGTACTGCCGTATAAGTCCAGTCGAGTTGTGCAACCATATATGTCCAGGGGTACTGCCGTATAAGTCCAGTCGAGGTCTGCAACCATATAAGTCCAGAGGTACTGCCGCATATGTCCAGGTGTACTGCCATATAAGTCCAGGGGTACTGCCATATAAGTCCAGGGGTAATGCCATATAAGTCCAGTGGTACTGCTGTATAAGTCCAGGGGTACTGCCGTATATGTCCAGAGGTACTGCCGTATATGTCCGGGGGTACTGCCGTATATGTCCAGGGGTACTGCCATATAAGTCCAGGGGTACTGCTGTATAAGTGCAATGGTACTGCAGTATAAGTTCAGGGGTAATGCCATCTAAGTACAGTCCAGTGGTACTGCAGTATAAGTCCATGGTAACTGCTGTATAAGTCCAGAAGTACTGCAGTATATGTCCAGGGGTACTGAAGTATAAATCCAGTGGTACTGCCATATATGTCCAGTCCAGTGGTACTGCCGCTTAAGTCCAGTGGTACTGTTGTATAAGTCCAGGGGTACTACCGTTCATGTCCAGTGGTTCTGCCTTGTAAGTCCTGTTGAGTTTTGCAACCATATAAGTCCAGAGGTACTACCACATAAGTCCAGGGGTACTGACATATAAGTCCAGTTTTACTGCCGTATTAGTCCAGTGGTACTTCCGTATAAGTCCAGGGGTACTGCCATATAAGTCCAGTCCAGTGGTACAGCCATATAAGTACAGAGGTACTGCAGTATAAGTCCAGGGGTACTGCTGTATAAGTCCAGTGGTACTGCCGTATAAGTTTAGGGTTACTGGCATATGAGTCATGTACAGTGGTACTGACGTATAAGTCCAGTGGTCCTGCCGTATAAGTCCAGTAGTACTGTAGTATATGTCCAGGGGTATTGCCGTATAAGTTCAGTCCAGTCCAGGGGTACTGCTGTATAAGTCCAGTGGTACTGCAGTATAAGTTCAGGGGTACTGGCATATGAGTCATGTACAGTGGTACTGTCGTATAAGTCCAGTGGTCCTGCCGTATAAGTCCAGTAGTACTGTAGTATATGTCCAGGGGTATTGCCGTATAAGTCCAGTCCAGGGGTGCAGCCGTATAAGTCCAGCGGTACTGCAGTATAAGTCCAGGGGTACTGCTGTATAAGTCCAGGGGTACTGCCATATTAGTACAGGGGTAAAGTCCAGTAGTACTGTAGTATATGTCAAGGGGTATTGCCGTATTAGTCCAGTCCAGTGGTGCAGCCGTATAAGTCCAGGGGTACTGCCGTATAAGTACAGTCCAGTGGTGCAGCCATATAAGTCCAGTGGTACTGCTGTATAAGTCCAGTGGTACTGCTATATAAGTCCAGTCCAGTGGTGCAGCCGTATAAGTCCAGTGTTACTGCCGTGTAATTCCAGTGGTACTGCTGTATAAGTCCAGTGGTACTGCCGTACAAGTTCAGTCCAGTGGTGCAGCCATATAAGTCCATTGGTACTTCTGTATAAGTCCAGTGGTACTGCCGTGTAAGTCCAGTCCAGTGGTGCAGCCGTATAAGTCCAGTGGGACTGCCGTGTAATTCCAATGATACTGGCATGTAAGTCCAGTGGTACTGCTGTATAAGTCCAGTAGTACTGCCGTATAAGTCCAGTCCAGTGCTGCAGCCGTATAAGTCCAGTGGTACTGCAGTGTATGTCCAGGGGTACTGCCGTATAAGTCCAGGGGTACTGCCGTATAAGTACAGTCCAGTGGTGCAGCCATATAAGTCCAGTGGTACTGCTGTATAAGTCCAGTGGTACTGCTATATATAAGTCCAGTCCAGTGGTGCAGCCGTATAAGTCCAGTGTTACTGCTGTATAATTCAATTGGTACTGCCGTATAAGTCACGGGGTACTGCCGTATAAGTCCTGTCCAGTGGGGCAGCCATATAAATCCAGTGGTACTGCTGTATAAGTCCAGTCCAGTGGTGCAGCCGTATAAGTCCAGTGGTACTGCCGTGTAAGTCCAGTGGTACTGCAGTTTAAGTCCAGGGGTACTGCGGTATAAGTCCAGGGGAACTGCCATATAAGTCCAGGGGTAATGCCGTATAAGTCCAGTGGTACTGCAGTTTAAGTCCAGGGGTACTACCGTATAAGTCCAGGGGTACTGCTGTATAAGTCCAGGGGTAATGCTGTAAAAGTCCAGTGGTCCTGCCATATAAGTCCAGTAGTACTGTAGTATATGTCCAGGGGTACAGCCATATTAGTCCAGTCCAGTGGTGCAGCCGTATAAGTTCAGTGGTACTGCTATATAGGTCCAGGTGTACTGCTGTATAAATCATGGGGTACTGCAGTATAGGTCCAGGGGTACTGCCGTATAAGTCCAGTGGTACTGCCGTATAAGTTCAGTCCAGTGGTGCAGCCATATAATTCCAGTGGTACTGCTGTATAAGTCCAGCGGTACTGCCGTATAAGTCAAGTCCAGTGGTGCAGCCTTATAAGTGCAGTGGTACTGCCGTGTAAGTCCAGTGATACTGCCGTGTAAGTCCAGGGGTACTACCGTATAAGTCCAGTCCAGTGGTGCAGCCATATAAGACCAGTGGTACTGCTGTATAAGTACAGTAGTACTGCCGTATAAGTCCAGTCCAGTGCTGCATCCGTATAAGTCCAGCGGTACTGCAATATTAGTCCAGGGGTACTGCCGTATAAGTCCAGGGGTACTACCGTATAAGTACAGTCCAGTGGTGCAGCCATATAAGTCCAGTGGTACTGCTGTATAAGTCCAGTGGTACTGCCGTATAAGTCCAGTCCAGTGGTGCAGCCATATAAGTCCAGTGGTACTGCTGTATAATTCCAGGGGTACTGCCGTATGAGTCACGGGGTACTGCCGTATAAGTCCTGTGCAGTGGTGCAGCCATATAAATCCAGTTGTACTGCTGTATAAGTCCAGTCCAGTGGTGCAGCCGTATAAGTCCAATGGTACTGCCGTGTAAGTCCAGTGGTACTGCGGTATAAGTCCAGGGATACTGCAGTATAAGTCCAGTGGTACTGCGGTATAATTTGAGGGGTACTGCGGTATAAGTCCAGGGATACTGCCGTATAAGTCATGGGGTACTACCGTATAAGTACAGGGGTAGTGCTGTATAAGTCCAGGGGTAATGCAGTATAAGTTCACAGGTAATGCCATATAAGTCCAGTCCAGTCCAGTGGTACTGCCATATAAGTCCAGATGTACTGCGGTATAAGTCCAGGGGTACTGCGGTATAAGTCCAGGGATACTGCTGTATAAATCCAGGGGTACTGTCATATAAGTCATGGGGTACTGCTGTATAAGTCCAGGGGTACTGCAGTATAAGTTCAAAGGTAATGCCATATAAGTCAATTCCAGTCCAGTGGTACTGCCATATAAGTCCAGGGGTACTGCTGTATAAGTCCAAGGGTACTGCAGTATAAGTTTACGGGTAATGCCATATAAGTCCAGTCCAGTGGTACTGCCATATAAGTCCAGGGGTACTGCTGTATAAGTCCAGGGGTACTGCAGTATAAGTCCAGGGGTAATGCCATATAAGTCCAGTGGTACTGCCGTATAACTTCAGTCTAGTGGTGCAGCCGTATAAGTCCAGTGGAACTGCAGTATAAGTCCAGGGGTACTGCCATATAAGTCCAGGGGTACTGCTGTATAAGTCCAAGGGAATTGCAATATAAGTTCACAGGTAATGCCATATAAGTCCAATCCAGTAAAGTGGTACTGCCGTATAAGTCCAGGGGTACTGCGGTATAAGTCATGGGGTACTGCTGTATAAGTTCACGGGTAATGCCATATAAGTCCAGTCGAGTGCTTCTGCCGTATAAGTCCAGGGGTACTGCCGTATAAGTCCAGTCCAGTGGTGCAGCCGTATAAGTCCAGTGGTACTGCTGTATAAGTCCAGGGGTACTACCGTTCAAGCCCAGGGGTTCTGCCATGTAAGTCCAGTTGAGTTGTGCAACCATATAAGTCCAGAGGTACTGCCGTATAAGTCCAGTGATTCAGCCGTATAAGTCAAGGGGTACTACTGTATAAGTCCAGTGGTACTGATGTATAAGTCCAGTCCAGTGGTGCAGCCGTATAATGTCCAGTGGTACTGCCGTATAAGTCCAGTGGTACTGCCGTGTAAGTCCAGGGGTACTGCGGTATAAGTCCAGGGTGTCAGGAATCGACTTACCTCAGCTGCATCTGTCCGTCGGTGCGGTCCCCGTCCGGGGTCTCTACGTCTCGCTGTCACTGGTCGCCTTGTCGCTGGACGTCATCTTGGGCCTAGGAGCACTCCTGTTGTCAGCGGGCGTGCATTTACGCCGTGTTCCCGCCGGGCCGCGGCAAGGGCGCCGCCATGACAGCTTACATCAGACTGCCGCATCGGCCAATCCCGAGCTTGGCCGCACCTCCTCATTCTCTTCCCACCAATACCTACAGACCGGTGGGTATATCAGGAGCAGCAGGGTGAGTCAGTCCTTGTCCTGGACTTCGTGTCACTCCTCGCATCGCCTACAAGTTCTCTCCTCGCATCGCCTACAAGTTCGTGAGGTCCTCCGACGTCTTCGTGAGAACTGTCTCTACGGCAAGTTGTCTAAATGTACCTTCGAAGTTCCTTCCATACCCTTCCTAGGGTATGTAATTTCTGGATTGGATCTCCAGATGGACCCGACAAAATTGGAAGCTATTGCCAATTGGTCTATTCCGAGTACTCTCAAGTCCATTCAGCGATTTCTGGGGTTCACTAACTATTATAGGAAGTTCATCAGAGGATTCTCAACTCTCATTGCTCCTATTACCAGCTTAACTCGAAAAGGGGCAGATCATTCCAACTGGTCAAAAGATGCCTTGGCTGCGTTTCAGAAAATCAAGCAGGCTTTTATGACCGCCCCAGTTCTGTCACAACCTGATGTTAACAAGCCATTAGAGTTGGAGGTAGATGCGTCTACAGTGGGAGTCGGAGCTGTTCTCTCCCAAGTGGGGGTTGATGGGAAGATTCACCCTTGTGGGTTCTTCTCTCGCAAATTCCTTCCCGCGGTAGCTAATTACTCCATCGGTGACCAAGAATTACTGGCGATCAAGCTGGCTCTTGAGGAGTGGAGGTATCTCCTGGAAGGAGCAAAGTTTCCATTTAACATCTACACGGATCACAAGAACCTCCTCTACCTAAAGGCAGCCCAGTGTCTTAATCCTCGCCAGGCCCGGTGGGCAATGTTCTTCTCTCGTTTCAACTTTAAGCTTCATTTCCGTCCAGGTTCTCAGAATACTAAAGATGATGCTCTGTCTCGTTCTATGGAATCCGAAGAGGAGATTTCCGATCCAGTTCCGCATTCTATTTTGAATCCAGTTGTGTTTGCCTCGTCTCAAGTTACTCCTGTTCCGCTTCCTGGCAAGATTTTTGTTTCCCCTGAGCTTCGTTCTAAATTGTTGTCTTGGGCTCATCAGTCCAAGTTCACAGGGCATCCTGGTGTCCTAAAGACTTTCAAGTTCCGGTCTGAAACTTACTGGTGGCCGAAAATGAAGGTCGACATCAAGTACTTCGTGGCATCCTGCCCCAAGTGTGCCCAGCATAAGACTCCCAGACAGTCTCCGGCAGGTCAGTTACAACCATTATCCGTACCCCAGCCATCCCTGGTCTCACCTGTCCATGGACTTCATCTCCGATCTACCCTCCTCTCAAGGATTCAATACCATCTGGGTAGTTGTCGACAGGTTTACCAAAATGGCCCATTTTGTTCCACTCCAAGGTCTCCCTGCAGCCCTAAAACTTGCTCAAGTCTTCCTACGGGAGATTTTCCGCTTACATGGACTGCCTGCTGAAATCATATCTGACCGTGGAGTTCAGTTTGTAGCAAGGTTTTGGAGAGCCCTCTGTTCTGCCCTACAAGTTAAGCTTAAATTATCGTCAGCCTACTATCCTCAGACAAATGGACAGACGGAAAGGGTGAATCAAGAACTGGAGACCTTCTTGAGACTCTACGTTTCCTCTTCTCAAGATGACTGGGTAGACCTGCTCCCGTGGGCTGAATTTGCTCATAACTTTCGCTATCATACTGCCACGGAGACCACCCCGTTCTTCGCTGTATATGGGCAACATCCTCGTGTTCCAGATTTCCAAGATCTACCAAACATCGATGTTCCTGCAGCCACTTCTGTTCTAAGTCAGTTTTCAGCTACTTGGAGGAAAATTCATGTTTCCCTTAAAAAGGCCTCTAGTCGATACAAGTTCTTTGCCGACCGCAAAAGGCGTGCGGTACCCAGCCTAAAACCCAATGATAGGGTTTGGCTTTCCACCCGGAACCTTCATCTCAGAGTGCCATCGATGAAGTTTGCACCACGCTTCATTGGTCCTTTTTCCATTGACAAAGTCATCAGTCCTGTAGCGTACAAGCTCAGATTGCCTCCTTACTTACGAATACCTAATGCCTTTCATGTCTCTCTCCTTAGACCCTTGATCCTGAATCGGTTCCAAAGAGCTCTCCCAGTTGGCCCCAAAGTACGAACCCAACGGGGCATTGAGTTCGAAATAGAGAAGATTCTGGATTCCCGTTGCCGGTACGGTCATCTGCAATATCTCATTGACTGGTCCGGTTATGGTCCTGAGGAGAGGAGTTGGGTAAATGCTACAGATGTTCATGCTCCAAGGTTGGTCCATGTTTTCCACAGAACTCATCCTTCCAAGCCACGTGGGTGTTCGGTGCCACCCGTAAAAGGGGGGGTACTGTCAGGAATCGACTTACCACAGCTGCATCTGTCCGTCGGTGCGGTCCCCGTCCGGGGTCTCTATGTCTCGCTGTCACTGGTCGCCTTATCACCGGACATCATCTTGGGCCTAGGAGCACTCCTGTTGTCAGCGGGCGTGCATGTACGCCGCGTTCCCGCCGGGCCGCGGCATGGGCGACGCCATGACAGCTTACATCAAACTGCCGCATCGGCCAATCCGGAGCTTGGCCGCACCTCCTCATTCTCTTCCCACCAATACCTACAGACCGGGGGGTATATCAGGAGCAGCAGGGTGAGTCAGTCCTTGTCCTGGACTTCGTGTCACTCCTATGACCTATTTCTCTGGCTCCGTTCTCCAGTTCCTCCGTTTACCTGCTTTGCCTTCCAGTTTGTTCCTGCACTACCGTGGAACCACAAGCACCAGCAACCCTTGCACTTGAGTTCTAGCTTCACACCTTTACCAGCTACAGTGTGCTCCAGCCCTCTGCAGTAGAGACTCTCCTCCAGGTGCATCTCGTCATCTACACCTGTTCATCAGCCTGCAAGCTGCCAGTGTTATTCAAACTGCACTGAGAACTTTAACACTTGTCTCCTGCAATTGCTACCAGGTTTGCTATTCCTACCAACATCTCTGCTGGCTCCACGGCCCAACAACTATCGGTTCCCATACCGACACATCGATCCCCTGATCGATTGAACTTACCATACAGACTTTGCCATAGACTCTTAGCTTCCACGCTGCATATTCACAATTGCATTTGTTTCTGTTGTTATCAAGTATTCCTGCTGCCATATTGTTTAAAGCCTATTGTTTAATAAACAACATTGCGCACATGCGCAGGAATCCAATCCGGCCTCCTCACTTCTTCCATCCTACCTCCACTGACCCACTAGCGCCCCCTCCGGGGGCACAGACTAAACAGAACCTGACACAGGGGTACTGCCGTATAAATCAAGTCAAGAGGTGCAGCCATATAAGTCCAGAGGTACTGCCATTTAAGTCCTGAGATACTGTGGTATAAGTTATGGGGTACTGCCGTATAAGTCTAGCAGTACTGCCGTATAAGTCCAGGGGTACTGCTGTATAAGTCCAGGGGTACTGCAGTATAAGTTCACAGGTAATGCCATATAAGTCCAATCCAGTCCAGTGGTACTGCGGTATAAGTCCAGGGGTACTGCGGTATAAGTCCAGGGGTACTGCCGTATAAGTTCACGGGTAATGCCATATAAGTCCAGTCGAGTGGTACTGCCATATAAGTCCAGTGGTACTGCCGTATAAGTCCAGGGGTACTGCCGTATAAGTCCAGTCCAGTGGTGCAGCCGTATAATTCCAGTGGTACTGCTGTATAAGTCCAGGGGTACTACTGTTCAAGTCCAGGGGTTCTGCCGTGTAAGTCCAGTCGAGTTGTGCAACCATATAAGTCCAGAGGTACTGCGGTATAAGTTATGGGGTACTGCCGTATAAGTCCAGGGGTACTGCTGTATAAGTCCAGTGGTACTGCAGTATAAGTTCAGGGGTAATGCCATATAAGTCCAGTCCAGTGGTATTGCTGTATAAGTCCAGTGGTACTGCCGTATAAGTCCATAAGTACTGCAGTTTATGTCCAGTGGTACTGGAGTATAATTCCAGTAATACTGCCTTATAAGTCCAGACCAGTGGTGCAGCCATATATGTTCACTGGTACTGCCATATAAGTCCAGTGGAACTGCCGTATACGTCCAGTGGTACTGCTATATAAATCCAGTGGTACTACCGTATAAGTCCAGGGGTACTGCCGAAAAAGTTCAGTCCAGTGGTACAGCCATATAAGTCCAGGGGTACTGCAGTAAAAGTCCAATGGTACTGCCATATAGGTTCAGGGGTACTGGAATATGAGTCAAGCCCAGTGGTACTGCCGTATAAGTACAGTGGTCCTGCTGTATAAGTCCAGTAGTACTGTAGTATATGTCCAGGAGTACTGCCGTATAAGTCCAGTCCAGTTGTGCAGCCGTATAAGTCCAGTGGTACTGACATATAAGTCCTGGGGTACATCTAAATAAGTCCAGGGGTACTACAGTATAAGTCCAGGGGTAATGCCGTATAAGTCCAGTGGTCCTGCCATATAAGTCCAGTAGTACTGCCGTATAAGTCCAGGGGTACTGCTGTATAAGTCCGGGGGTACTGCAGTATAAGTTCAGGGGTAATGCCATATAAGTCCAGTGGTACTTCCGTATAAGTCCAGTCCAGTGGTGCAGCCGTATAATTCCAGGGGTACTGCCGTATAAGTCCAGGGGTAATGCCATATAAGTCTAGTGGTACTGCTGTATAAATTCAGTCCAGTGGTGCAGCTGTATAAGTACAGTGGAACTGCAGTATAAGTCAAGGGGTACTGCCATATAAGTCATGGGGTACTGCTGTATAAGTCCAGGGGTACTGCAGTATAAGTTCACAGGTAATGCCATATAAGTCCAGTCCAGTCCAGTGGTACTGCGGTATAAGTCCAGGGGTACTGCGGTATAATTTCAGGGGTACTGCGGTATAAGTTCATGGGTAATGCCATATAAGTCCAGTCGAGTGGTACTGCCATATAAGTCCAGTGGTACTGCCAAATAAGTCCAGTCGAGTGGTACAGCTATATAAGTTCAGTGGTTCTGCCGTATAAGTCCAGTAGTACTCCTGTATAAGTCCAGGGGTACTGCGGTATAAGTTCAGGAGTACTGCCGTATAAGTCCAGGGGTACTTCTGTATAAGTCCAGGAGTACTGCTGTATAAGTCCAGTGGTACTGCAGTTTAAGTTCAGGGGTAATGCCATATAAGTCCAGTCCAGTGGTACTGCCGTATAAGTCCAGTGGTACTGCCGTATAAGTCCAGAAGTACTGCAGTATATGTCCAGGGGTACTGGAAAATAAGTCAAGTGGTACTGCTGAATAAGTCCAGTCCAATGGTGCAGCAACATAAGTCCAGTGGTATTGCCATATAAGTACAGTGGTACTGGACTTAAATGGCTGTACCACTCGACTGGACTTATACGGCAGTACGACTTATACAGCAGTACCACTGGACTTATACGGCATTACCCATGGACGTATATGGCTGTACCACTCGACTTGACTTATACGGCAGTACCACTGGACTTATACGGCAGTACCACTGTACTTATACGGCAGTAATACTGGACTTATACGGCTGCACCACTGGTCTGGACTTTTATGGCAGTACTACTGGACTGCACTATATGTCCAGGGGAACTGGAGTATAAGTCCAGTGGTGCAGCCGTATAAGTCCAGTAATACTACCGTATAAGTCCAGTGGTACTGCCGTATAAGTCGAGTGGTACTGCTGTATAAGTCCAGTCGAGTGGTACAGCCATATAAATCCAGAGTCACTGCTGCATAAGTCCAGGGGTACTGACATATAAGTCCAGTGGTACTGCCATATAATTCCAGTGATACTACCGTATAAGTACAGTGGTACTGCCGTATAAGTCCAGTCCAGTGGTACAGCCATATAAGTCCAGGGGTACTGCAGTATAAGTCCAGGGGTACTGCAGTATAAGTCCAGGGGTACTGCCGTATAAGTCCAGTGGTACTGCCATATAAGTTCAGTGGTACTGCCATATTAGTCCAGGCAAGTGGTACTGCCGTATAAGTCCAGTGGTCCTACCGTATAAGTCCATTAGTACTGTAGTATATGTCCAGGGGTACTGCCATATAAGTCCAGTCTAGTGGTGCTGCTGTATAAGTCCAGTGGTACTGCCGTATAAGTCCAGTGGTACTGCCGTATAAGTCCAGTGGTACTGCTGTATATGTCCTGGGGTACTACCGTTCAAGTCCAGGGGTACTGCCGTATAAGTCCAGTTGAGTTGTTCAACCATATAACTCCAGAAGTACTGCCGCATAAGTCCAAGGGTACTGCCATATAATTCCAGGGGTACTGCCATATAAGACCAGGGGTAATGCCATATAAGTCCAGGGGTACTGCTGTATAAGTCCAGGGGTACTGCCGTATATGTCCAGCGGTACTGCCGAATTTGTCCAGGGGTACTGCTGTATATGTCCAGGGGTACTGCCATATAAGTCCAGGGGTACTGCTTTATAAGTGCAATGGTACTGAAGTATAAGTTCAGGGGTAATGCCATCTAAGTCCAGTCATGTGGTATTGCTGCATTAGTCCAGGGGTACTGCTGTATAAGTCCAGATGTAGTGAAGTATATGTCCAGGGGTACTAGAGTATAAGTCCAGTGGTACTGCCGTATAAATCCAATCCAGTGGTACTGCCGTATAAGTCCAGTGCTACTACCGTATAAGTCCAGTGGTACTGCTGTATAAGTCTAGGGGTACTACCGTTCAAGTCCAGGGGTACTGCCGTATAAGTCCAGTCGAGTTGTGCAACCATATAAGTCCAGAGGTACTGCAGCATAAGACCAGGGATACTGCCATATAAGTCCAGTGGTACTGCCATATAAGTCCAGTGGTACTACTGTATTAGTCCAGGAGTGATGCCGTATAAGTCCAGTCCAGTGGTACAGCCATATAAGTTCAGTGGTACAGCAGTATAAGTCCAGGGGTACTGCCGTATAAGTCCAGTGGTACTGCCATATAAGTCCAGGGGTACTGACATAAGTCCAGTGGTACTGCTGTATAAGTCATGGGGTACTACCAGTTAAGTCCAGGGGTACTGCCGTATAAGTCCAGTGGACCTGCCGTATAAGTCCAGGGGTACTGCAGTATAAGTACAGGGCTAATGCGATATAAGTCCAGTGGTACTGACTTATAAGTCCAGTCCAGTGGTGCAGCCGTATAAGTGCAGTGGTACTGCTGTATATGTCCAGGGGAACTGTCGTATTAGTCCACGGGTACTACCAAATAAGTCCAGGGGTACTGCCGTATAAGTCCAGTGGTCCAGCCGAATAAGTCCAGGGGTACTGCTGTAAAAGTCCAGGGGTACTGCAGTATAAGTCCAGGGCTAATGCCATATAAGTCCAGCGGTACTGACGTATAAGTCCAGTCCAGTGGTGCAGCCGTGTAAGTCCAGTGGTACTGCAGTTTATGTCCAGGGGTACTGTCGTATAAGTCCAGGGGTACTGCTGTATAAGTCCAGTCCAGTGATGCAGCCATTTAAGTCCAGTGGTGCTGCTGTATAAGTCCAGTGGTACTGCCGTATAAGTCCAGTCCAGTGTTAAAGACATTTAAGTCCAGTGGTACTGCCGTGTAAGTCCAGTGATACTGCTGTATAAGTCCCGTCCAGTGGTACTGCTGTATAAGTCCATTGGTAATGCCGTATAAGTCCAGTCCAGTGGTGCAGCCGTATAAGTCCTGAGGTACTGTCGTATAAGTCCAGCCCAGTGGTACAGCCATATAAGTCCATGGGGTACTGCAGTATAAGTCCAGGGGTACTGCCATATAAGTCCAGTGGTACTGCCGTATAAGTTCAGTGGTACTGCCATATTAGGCAAGTCCAGTGGTATTGCCGTATAAGTCCGGCAGTCCTGCCATATAAGTCCATTAGTACTGTAGTATATGTCCAGGGGTACTACCGTATAAGTTCAGTCCTGTGGTGTAGCCGTATAAGTACAGTGGTACTGCTGTATAAGTCCAGGGGTACTACCGTTCAATTCCAGGGGTAATGCCGTGTAAGTCCAGGGGTACTGCCATATAAGTCCAGTCGAGTTGTGCAACCATATAAGTCCAGAGGTAGTGCCACATAAGTCCAGGGGTACTGACATATAAGTCCAGTGGTACTGCCATATAAGTCCAGTGGTACTGTCATATAAGTCCAGTGGTACTACTGTGTAAGTCCAGGGGTACTGCCATATAAGTCCAGGGGTACTGCCGTATAAGTCCAGGGGTACTGCGGTATAAGTTCAGTAGTACTGCCGTATATGTCCAGGGGTACTTCCGTATATGTCCATGGGTACTGCCAAATAAGTCCAGGGATACTGCTGTATAAATCCAGTGGTACTGCAGTATAAATTCAGGGGTAATGCCATATAAATCCAGTCCAGTGGTACTGCAGTATAAGTCCAGGGGTACTGCCGTATAAGTCCAGAAGTACTGCATTATATGTCCAAGGGTACTAGAGTATACGTTTAGTGGTACTGCCGTATAAGTCCAGTCCAGTAGTAATGCCGTATTAGTCCAGTGGTGCTGCTGTATAAGTCCAGGGGTACTACCGTTTAAGTCCAGGGGAACTGCCGTATAAGTCCAGTCGAGTTGTGCACTATATAAGTCCAGAGGTACTGCCGCATAAGTCCAGGGGTACTGACATATAAGTCCAGTGGTACTGCCATATAAGTCCAGTGGTACTACCGTATTAGTCCAGTGGAACTGCCGTATAAGTCCAGTCCAGTGGTACAGCCATATAAGTCCAGGGGTACTGCAGTATAAGTCCAGTGGTACTGCCATATAAGTTCAGGGGTACTGGCATATGAGTCAAGCCCAGTGGTACTGCCGTATAAGTCCAGTGGTCCTGCTGTATAATTCCAGTAGTACTGTAGAATATGTCCAGGGGTTCTGCCATATAAGTCCAGTCCAGTGGTGCAGCCATATAAGTTCAGTGGTACTGCCGCATAAGTCCAGGGGTACTGCTGTATAAGTCCAGTAGTACTGTAGTATATGTCCAGGGGTTCTGCCATATAAGTCTTGTCCAGTGGTACTGCTGTATAAGTCCAGCGGTACTACCGTATAAGTCCAGGGGTACTGCCGTATAAGTCCAGTGGTCTTGCCGTATAAGTCCAGTAGTACTGCCGTATAAGTACAGGCGTACTGCTGTATAAGTCCAGGGGTACTGCAGTATAAGTTCAGGGGTAATGCCATATAAGTATAGTTGTACTGCCGTATAAGTCCAGTCCATTGGTGCAGCCGTATAATTCCAGGTGTACTGCCGTATAAGTCCAGGGGTACTGCCGTATAAGTCCAGGGGTACTGCCGTATAAGTCCAGTGGTACTGCCATATAAGTCCAGGGGTACTGACATAAGTCCAGTGGTACTGCTGTATAAGTCCAGTCCAGTGGTGCAGCCGTATAAGTCCAGTGGTACTACTGTATAAGTCCAGTGATACTGCTGTGTAAGTCCAGTCAAGTAGTGCAGCCGTATAAGTCCAGTAGTACTGCCGTATAAGTTCAGGCGTACTGGCATATGAGTCATGTCCAGTGGTACTGCTGTATAAGTCCAGTGTTCCTGCCGTATAAGTCCAGTAGTACTGTAGTATATGTCCAGGAGTACTGCCGTATAAGTACAGTCCAGTGGTGCAGCCGTATAAGTGCAGGGGTACTGCAGTATAAGTCCAGGGGTACTACTGTATAAGTCCAGTGGTACTGCCGTATAAGTTCAGTCCAGTGGTGCAGCCATATAAGTCCAGTGGTACTGCTGTATAAGTCCAGTGGCACTGCCGTATAAGTACAGTCCAGTGGTGCAGCCGTATAAGTCCAGTGGTACTGCCGTGTAAGTCCAGTGATACTGCCATGTAAGTCCAGTGGTACTGCCGTCTAAGTCCAGTCCAGTGCTGCAGCCATATAAGTCCAGTGGTACTGCAGTATAAGTCCAGGGGTACTGCCGTATTAGTCCAGGGGTACTGCTGTATAAGTACAGTCCAGTGGTGCAGCCATATAAGTCCGGTGGTACTGCTGTATGAGTCCAGTGGTACTGCGGTTTAAATCCAGTCCAGTGGTGCAGCTGTATAAGTCCAGTGGTACTGCTGTATAATTCCTGGGGTACTGCCGTATAAGTCAAGGGGTACTGACGTATAAGTCCTATCCAATTGTGCAGCCATATAAATCCAGTGGTACTGCTGTATTAGTCCAGTCCAGTGGTGCAGCCGTATAAGTCCAGTGGTACTGCCGTGTAAGTCCAGTGGTACTGCGGTATAAGTCCAGGGGTACTGCGGTATAAGTCCAAGGGTAATACCATATAAGTCCAGGGGTACTGCTCTATAAGTCCAGGGGTACTGCTGTATATGTCCAGGGGTACTGCAGTATAAGTTCACAGGTAATGCCATATAAGTCCAGTCCAGTCCAGTGGTACTGCCGTATAAGTACAGGGGTAATGCTGTATAAGTTTAGGGGTACTGCCGTATAAGTCCAGGGGTATGGCCATATAAGTCCAGGGATACTGCTGTATAAGTCCAGGGGTACTGCAGTATTAGTCCAGGGGTAATGCCATATAAGTCCAGTGGTACTGCCGTATAAGTTCAGTCCAGTGTGCAGCCGTATAAGTCCATTGGAACTGCAGTATAAGTCATGGGGTACTGCCATATAAGTCCAGGGGTACTGCTGTATAAGTCCAGGGGTACTGTAGTATAAGTTCACAGGCTGTGCCATATAATTCCAGTCCAGTCCATTGGTAATGTCATATAAGTCCCGGGGTACTGCGGTATAAGTCCAGGGGTACTGCAGTATAAGTTCACAGGTAATGCCATATAAGTCCAGTCGAGTGGTACTGCCATACAAGTCCAGTAGTACTGCCGTATAAGTCCAGTCCAGTAGTGCAGCCGTATAAGTCCAGTGGCTCTGACGTTTAAGTCCAGTGCTACAGCCGTATAAGTCCAGGGGTACTACCGTTTAAGTCCAGTGGAACTACCGTATAAGTACAGTCCAGTGATGTAGCCGTAAAATTCCAGTGGTACTGCCGTATAAGTCCAGGGGTACTGCAGTATAAGTCTAGGGGTACTGCCATATAAATCAAGTCGAGTGGTACAGCCATATAAGTCCAGAGGTACTGCCATTTAAGTCCTGGGGTACTGCGGTATAAGTTCAGGGGCGCTGCTTTATAAGTCCAGGGGTACTGCCGTATAAGTCCAGTGGTACTGCAGTATAAGTTCAGGGGTAATGCCGTGTAAGTCCAGTTGTACTGAAGTATATGTCCTGGGGTACTGGAGTATAAGTCCAGTGGTACTGCCATATAAGTCCAGACCAGTGGTGCAGACATATAAGTCCAGTGGTACTGCCATATAAGTCCAGTGGTACTGCCGTATAAGTCCAGTGGAACTGCTGTATAAGTCCAGTCGAGTGGTGCAGCCATATAAGTCCAGAGGTACTGCCACATAATTCCAGGGGTACTGACATGTAAGTCCAGTGGTACTGCCATATAAGTCCAGTGATACTTACGTATAAGTCCAGTGGTACTGCCGTATATGTCCAGTCCAGTGGTACAGCCATATAAGTCCAGGGGTACTGCCGTAAAAGTTCAGTGGTACTGCCATATGAGTCAAGTCCAGTGGCACTGCCGTATAAGTCCAGTGGTCCTTCCATATAAGTCCAGTAGTACTGTAGTATATGTCATGGGGTACTGCCGTATAAGTCCAGTACAGTGGTGCAGCCGTATAAGTCCAGTGGTACTGCCATATAAGTTCAGTGGTACTGCTGTATATGTCCAGTGGTACTACGGTTCAATTCCAGGGGTACTGCCGTATAAGTCCAGGGGTACTGCCGTATAAGTCCAGGGATACTGACATATAAGTCCAGGGGTACTGCCATATAAGTCATGGGGTACTACGGTATAAGTTCAGTAGTACTGCCGTATATGTCCAGGGGTACTGCCATATATGTCCAGGGGTACTGCCATATAAGTCCAGGGGTACTGCCATATAAGTCCAGGGGTACTTCTGTATAAGTCCAGTGGTACTGCAGTATAAGTTCAGGGGTAATGCCATATAAATCCAGTCCAGTGGTGCTGCAGTATAAGTCCAGGGGTACTGCCGTATAAGTCCAGAAGTACTGCATTATATGTCCAGGGGTACAAGAGTATAAGTTCAGTAGTAGTGCCGTATAAGTCCAGTCCAGTGGTTCTGCCGTATTAGTCCAGTAGTACTGCCGTATAAGTCCAGTGGTGCTGCTGTAAAAGTCCAGGGGTACTACCGTTTAAGTCCAGAGGTACTGCCGCATAAGTCCAGGGGTACTGACATATAAGTTTAGTGGTACTGCCATATAAGTCCAGTGGTACTACCGTATAATTCCAGGGGTACTGCCGTATAAGTCCACTACAGTGGTACAGCCATATAAGTCCAGGGGTACTGCAGTATAAGTCCAGGGGTACTGCCGTATAAGTCCAGTGGTACTGCCATATAAGTTCAGGGGTACTGGAATATGAGTCAAGCCCAGTGGTACTGCCGTATAAGTCCAATGGTCCTGCTGTATAAGTCCAGTAGTACTGTAGTATACATCCAGGGGTACTGCCGTATAAGTCCAGTCCAGTGGTGCAGCCGTATAAGTCCAGTGGAACTGCCGTATAAGTCCAGGGGTACTGCTGTATAAGTCCAGGGGTATTGCCATATAAGTCCAGGGGTAATGCCGTATAAGTCCAGTGGTACTGCTGTATAAGTCCAGGGGTACTACCGTATAAGTCCAGTGGTCCTGCCGTATAAGTCCAGTATTACTGCCGAATAAGTCCAGGGTTACTGCTGTATAAGTCCAGGGGTACTGCAGTATAAGTTATTGGCTAATGCCATATAAGTCCAGTGGTACTGCCGTATAAGTCCAGTCCAGTGGTGCAGCGGTATAATTCCAGGGGTACTGCCGTATAAGTCCAGGGGTTCTGCTGTATTAGTCATGGGGTACTGCTGTATAAGTCCAGTCCAGTGGTGCAGCCATACAAGTCCAATGGTACTGCTGTATAAGTCCAGTGGTACTGCCGTATAAGTCCAGTCCAGTGGTGCAGCTGTATAAGTCCAGTGGTACTGCCGTGTAAGTCCAATGATACTGCCGTATAAGTCCAGTCAAGTGGTACTGCTGTATAAGTCCAGTAGTACTGCCGTATAAGTCCAGTCCAGTAGTGCAGCAGTATAAATACAGGGGTACTGCTGTATAAGTCCAGGGGTACTGCCGTATAAGTCCAGTCCAGTGGTGCAGCCATATAAGTCCAGTGGTACTGCTGTATATGTCCAGTGGTACTGCCATATAAGTCCTGTCCAGTGGTGCAGCCGTATAAGTCCAGTGGTACTGCTGTATAAGTCCAGTCCAGTGGTGCAGCCATATAAGTCCAGTGGTACTGCTGTATAAGTCCAGTCCAGTGGTGCAGCCATATAAGTCCAGTGGTACTGCTGTGTAAGTCCAGTGGTACTGCTGTATAAGCCCAGTGGTATTGCCGTATAAGTCCAGGGGTACTGCCGTATAAGTCCAGGGGTACTGTCGTATAAGTCCACCAATATTGTGCGTGCATTACGTCTGGACAAATTCCAGCACGTCCCATGTTTTGCACATAAAATGAATTTGGTGGTGCAGAATTTTTTTTAAAATAACAGGGGCATGCTGGAGATGCTGTCGGTTGCCTGGAAAACGGCGGGCCACTTTCGACATTCATCCATTACGTTCCACTACTATATGGGCCAGGTGTTTGTGCCGCACACTTGTTTCGCTTAGCAAAGTCATCCAGCTACCTCATTGCACCTCTTTTTCTTCTTTGCATGATGAGCTGTTTGGGGCCTAGTTTTTTAAAGTGCCATCCTGTCTGACACTGCAGTGCCACTCCTAGATGGGTTAGGTGTTTGTACCGCACACTTGTTTCGCTTAGCAAAGTCATCCAGCTACCTCGGTGCAACCTTTTGGCCTAAAAACAATATTGTGAGGTGTTCAGAATCGACTGGAAATTAGTGGAAATGAATGTTATTGAGGTTAATAATACAGTAGGATCAAAATTACCCCCAAATTCTGTGATTTTTATGTATTTTTAAAAAAAATCATCCAGATACAAAACCAAAACCTGAAAGGGTGATTTTGACAAAACCAATCCAGATCCAAAACACAACACGAAAAGTGCCCGCCGCACATCTCTACTTAAATCCGGGTTCACTACGGCTGGCCGGCGGTCGGGCTCCCGGCGACCAGCATCCCGGCGCCGGGAGCCCGACCGCCGGCTTACCGACAGCTTGGCGAGCGCAAATGAGCCCCTTGCGGGCTCGCTGCGCTCGCCACGCTACGGGCACGGTGGCGCGCTACGCGCGACACACTATTTTATTCTCCCTCTATGGGGGTCGTGGACCCCCACGAGGGAAAATAATTGTCGGTATGCCGGCTGTCGGGCTCCCGGCGCCGGTATACTGAGCGCCGGGAGCCCGACCGCCGGCAAACAGAAGACCACCCCTTAAATCCATGCTGAAACTAGTGTTTCTGCATGTATAACGTCCATTTTCAACTTAATGAACAGGAACCTTGGTAAGCTGCTGGACATTTTACTTTATGAAAGCCAATACCAATGTAAGAACTATTGCTGGTCACCATAAGGTAATTTATTATACAGTAAATTGTGTTCTCTATCATATCACACAGTAGATTTATGTACAAAATACATATTATAATAACTCTGTACCACTGAAAAAAATATATATTAAAGGCCCCATTTACTAACTAGGTATAACTTCTTTAGCACTCGCTAAAGGTGATATGTCCAGAGTTGATTTAAGATGGGGAACAGGAGGTGAGTACCCCGAGCCCCACTCAGGCTAATACCCATACTTAAACCCAGCAGCAGCAGTGCAGAGCAACAATTGCATGCTGGGATCTAAAGAAGAGAAGAGGGAGGTGGACTCACTAGACTGGAGTCTGGGTAGGGGTGGGGCTAATTGGCACTGCCAGCAGAAAAAGCAGGGGAGAGCAATCCCTCCCTACCTGGTCCACACCAGCAGCTGCATAAGGGATATACAAACAGGTTTGGTATGATTTACCTCCGCAAGGATGCCAAATGTCAGTACTGTATATCGACATCAGCATCCAGAGTGGTAGAATGCCGGCAGGGGGCGAGTGCTTCGAAGCCGCTTGCAGGTGTTCTGCACTTGCCATGATGTGGGTTTGGTGGTGAGCTATACTCACCACAGGTTCTATTCTCCCTTTATGGGCGTCATGGACACCCATAGACGGGGAATCTCCTACCTTGTTGGTATACCGGCTGTGGTATGGTGCCCCCGTTGGGATACCAGCGTCGGTATTGTGACAGCCGTGATCTCGATGAGCGGTATGATAACTGAATACCGTACAGACACACTACTTAACATAAAATGGGGGCTTGACTACGTCTTCTTTTCATGTTTGCATTGAAGACTTCGGATCCCTGCATCCCAAATATTGCCACCAAAGCCTTAATCTAGCTTCGGTTAGGTCCTCTTTATAATATTTAACAAAGATCAGTAAGTTTAGCTTACTGCTGTGTGCTCCTGTACCATTAATGCCATCTTTAGATGGAGAGAGCGATATGGTCCCAGTTGCTGGCAATGGGGACTCGGTGCAGCCTATCCGTCTTCGCTGGACCTCGCTGGAGAGGTATGTAATGTTATACATTATACATATTGTTTGTATCACTGCAATACAAAATGATATATGGCGTTCGTAATAAGATTTGTGATTAAATTGTGCCTAAGTGGGTAAGGTAGTTTTTGTACAAAAGCAACATACCATAAGGAGAGCTTTCATATCATTCTTGGAAGTCCTCATGGACCATTATCATCCTTTTTGTTTGCTATAATGGGTCCATTATTTCATAGAAGATTTTAGCTTCAATTTTAAAAGAATTGCTCTTTTCCCAAGATTGTTTTATCCTTGCTGAGTTACTGTGTACTGTTTTTGCAAGTGCTATGTAAAAACATTGAATTTAGGAACAAATTTCAACTTCCATTAGCTGTCTGGTTGCTATTGGTGATTTGAAAATGAAATGTATTGCTTTTAGCTTTGTAAAGCGTTCTAATAAAAAAAAAGTATGTCCAGAGCAGAATGGAAATGCAAGAGAATTAAAACCCACTGCCTATTTCAGCAGATTACAAATGGGCAAATCCCCGGAGATGTGGCCCAAGCCACTTGAGAAAACTTATCATACAACCACTGTCAAACTAACAGATCTATTCAGTATCAATCGGTAATGAGATGCAATTGCATTTTCCCGATTTTCGGGCAATTCAGCACGTCCGCAACCCAGGACATGCGATCGCTTCACAAGGCAGTTGTAGGTGGGGAAGCAGCATTGTGGGGGATGTGTCGATGGAAACACAGGCGGGTCCAGGCCATTTTGTAGGGGTGGCCGCATGACGTCACACAAGGCTGCTGCAAGAAAAAACATGATGGCGGTGCTCCTTCCTTCGCAGCCATGCTGTGCAGGCATTTAACTACCAGTATTTTGTCAGGTGTGCAATATGATCGCAATTGCATTGCGATCGTATCGCCGTTGGGAATTAGCATGCTAGGCGGCTTAGCCACATACTCTGTGGCCCCTAGCATGCAAGTGTTTGTAGTTGCAGTTTTGCTAAATTAGCAAAACTGCAACTGATGCTGAATAAGGCCCTATTTGCCTAATCCAGTGTTCTCAAAAACTCTGCCGTGGCACCCTGCGGTGCCTCAGGGCACTTGCAAGGGTACCTTGTATTGGTGGTCCAGGACCAATTAAAATTATTTATGGTCAATGCAATAGGCAAAACCAGTGCTGGTGGCTGCCGAACATAAAATATTTGGATAAACAGAAGCAAATCCTGTCTCTTACCACACAAGTGAACCTAAGGATGATATATATAAACACAATTTACTTAATTTAATATTTATTTCTAATTTTTTCATTCAAAAACATTTGGCCTAAGAGCACCATGAAAAAAATTCTGATTCATAATGTGCTGTGATTCAAAAAGTTTGGGAACTACCGGCCTAATCTAAAGGTGAGGACTGCCAATACACTTTTGTTTAGGGCAATCCTTATGCATTCATGAAAGAGGTAATTAATACTAATTATTATTATTATTATTACTACTAATACTTATTATAGTCAATATTGGTGAATTAATACATTTTGGATGTTAAAATAATGTTACGTTTGAAAGAGAGCAACATTTTTTATTAATTAAATTATAGGAGCTCTCTCCTTATGGGGATAACATTTATGGACAGTTGGCAGATGAGAGTGTATATTGTAAATCCAAAAAGACCCCATACTAGTTTGCAGAAATAGATAAAATGATACTTTATGGACATGGAAAAATCAATATCACCAAAATGTAGCAGAAGCTTTAACAAAGCAATGAGCAATAATTCCAGTCATACTGTATACACCATCCCTAAATTGCACATAAATGCACAAAAGCCTACTGGAAGACCCACTATCTTTGGGCTCCCTCTACTACATGGTGTCCTGGTTACTGGATTTCTACCTGCAACTAATATTGACGGTACAGTACAACTGACATTATAAAAGACAAGGCATAATTTATTCTGACATTATAGGACATAACACCATTACCACCAAGTCACTGGATGCGTACAATAGATGTAATAAATCTTTATACTAGCTCTGTAAAAGGATGGCAGTATGTCCTGTGCTAGTGTGCTGGCCCCACCCCCTAAACCTGTGATGTCATGGTGGCATGTCTAGGAAGTGGGGTCACCACCTCTGGGAAGTACAGTGGATAATGGGAATACATTTCTTATGCAATGCAGTATCTTTAAGAGATAATTATTTACATAATCTGTTTATCATACGCCTAACAATAGGAACAGGAAGTTACCATCCATCAGTCCTTGAGCAAGTTTGCTCTCCTTAAGGGTACTCACGGAGTGTGTACCCCCCACAGCGATAGCGATGCGCAGCCCTGCGCATCGCTATCGCTGGTGCTAGATTGGCCCGCTGGGTGAAATGAGCGCCCCCCCCCGTCTCCCCCTGCACGTTCAGCACACATTGCGCTGTGCTGAGCGAAGGGAGAGATGTGTGCTGCACGCTCAGCACACATCTCTCCCACATCGGCCCGTGAGTACTTGGCTTTACAGTACATAAGAATTTACAGAACTTGCACTGATAGAACATGATGATATTACTAAGTACAGTATAAGCCAAATCTTCCACAACACATTCTTACAGGAAAGCTTGGCAATTATAAATGTACTGGATGCACCGTGTGTGGGTATTCCAAGGTTGGAGATGTATTCATGCATGCACTTTCTAGAAAAAAATACAATACTACTGATTCATTGACCCATATAAGTGGGTTTATGGTATATTACATCAAGTACCCCTGTGGTCTTCTCTATACTGGGAAGACCACAAGAAGAGTAAGGAGTGAATGGCCTTGTAAAAGGCTAGGTGATAAATGAGAATTCCTGTAGAACTCCAATGCAATTAAGACTAGTAATGTGCACCGGACATTTTTCGGGTTTTGTGTTTTGGTTTTGGATTCGGTTCCGCGGCCGTGTTTTGGATTCGGACGCGTTTTGGCAAAACCTCCCTGAAAATTTTTTGTCGGATTCGGGTGTGTTTTGGATTCGGGTGTTTTTTTACAAAAACCCCTCAAAAACAGCTTAAATCATAGAATTTGGGGGTCATTTTGATCCCATAGTATTATTAACCCCAATAACCATAATTTCCACTAATTTTCAGTCTATTCTGAACACCTCACAATATTATTTTTAGTCCTAAAATTTGCACCGAGGTCGCTGGATGACTAAGCTAAGCGACCCAAGTGGCCGACACAAACACCTGGCCCATCTAGGAGTGGCACTGCAGTGTCAGACAAGATGGCACTTCAAAAAAAAAGTCCCCAAACAGCACATGATGCAAATAAAAAAAGAGGCACATTGAGGTAGCTGTGTGACTAAGCTAAGCGACCCAAGTGGCCGACACAAACACCTGGCCCATCTAGGAGTGGCACTGCAGTGTCAGACAGGATGGCACTTCAAAAAAATAGTCCCCAAACAGCACATGATGCAAAGAAAAAAAGAGGTGCACCAAGGTCACTGGATGGCTAAGCTAAGCGACACAAGTGGCCAACACAAACACCTGGCCCATCTAGGAGTGGCACTGCAGTGTCAGACAGGATGGCACTTCAAAAAAATAGTCCCCAAACAGCACATGACGCAAAGAAAAAAAGAGGTGCACCAAGGTCACTGGATGGCTAAGCTAAGCGACACAAGTGGCCAACACAAACACCTGGCCCATCTAGGAGTGGCACTGCAGTGTCAGGCAAGATGGCACTTCAAAAAAATAGTCCCCAAACAGCACATGATGCAAAGAAAAATGAAACAAAAAAGAGGTGCAAGATGGAATTTTCCTTGGGTCCTCCCACCCACCCTTATGTTGTATAAACAGAACATGCACACTTTAACAAACCCATCATTTCAGCGACAGGGTCTGCCACACAACTGTGACTGAAATGACTGGTTGATTTGGGCCCCCACCAAAAAAAGAAGCAATCAATCTCTCCTTGCACAAACTGGCTCTACAGAGGCAAGATGTCCACCTCCTCCTCATCGTCCGATTCCTCGCCCCTTTCATTGTGTACATCCCCCTCCTCACAGATTATTAATTCGTCCCCACTGGAATCCACCATCTCAGGTCCCTGTGTACTTTCTGGAGGCAATTGCTGGTGAATGTCTCCACGGAGGAATTGATTATAATTAATTTTGATGAACATCATCTTCTCCACATTTTCTGGAAGTAACCTCGTACGCCGATTGCTGACAAGGTTAGCGGCTGCACTAAACACTCTTTCGGAGTACACACTGGAGGGTGGGCAACTTAGGTAAAATAAAGCTAGTTTCTGCAAGGGCCTCCAAATTGCCTCTTTTTCCTGCCAGTATACGTACGGACTGTCTGACGTGCCTACTTGGATGCAGTCACTCATATAATCCTCCACCATTCTGTCAATGGTGAGAGAATCATATGCAGTGACAGTAGACGACATGTCAGTAATCGTTGGCAGGTCCTTCAGTCCGGACCAGATGTCAGCACTCGCTCCAGACTGCCCTGCATCACCGCCAGCGGGTGGGCTCGAAATTCTTAGCCTTTTCCTCGCACCCCCAGTTGCGGGAGAATGTGAAGGAGGAGCTGTTGACGGGTCACGTTCCGCTTGACTTGACAATTTTCTCACCAGCAGGTCTTTGAACCTCTGCAGACTTGTGTCTGCCGGAAAGAGAGATACAAGGTAGGTTTAAAATCTAGGATCGAGCACGGTGGCCAAAATGTAGTGCTCTGATTTCAACAGATTGACCATCCATGAATCCTGGTTAAGCGAATTAAGGGCTCCATCCACAAGTCCCACATGCCTAGCGGAATCGCTCTGTTTTAGCTCCTCCTTCAATGTCTCCAGCTTCTTCTGCAAAAGCCTGATGAGGGGAATGACCTGACTCAGGCTGGCAGTGTCTTAACTGACTTCACGTGTGGCAAGTTCAAAGGGTTGCAAAACCTTGCACAACGTTGAAATCATTCTCCACTGCTCTTGAGTCAGGTGCATTCCCCCTCCTTTGCCTATATCGTAGGCAGATGTATAGGCTTGAATGGCCTTTTGCTGCTCCTCCATCCTCTGAAGCATATAGAGGGTTGAATTCCACCTCGTTACCACCTCTTGCTTCAGATGATGGCAGGGCAGGTTCAGGACTGTTTGCTGGTGCTCCAGTCTTCGGCACACGGTGGCTGAATGCCGAAAGTGGCCCGCAATTCTTCAGGCCACCGACAGCATCTCTTGCACGCCCCTGTCGTTTTTTAAATAATTCTGCACCACCAATTTCAATGTATGTGCAAAACATGGGACGTGCTGGAATTTGCCCAGATATAATGCACGCACAATATTGCTGGCATTGTCTGATATCACAAATCCCCAGGAGAGTCCATTTGGGGTAAGCCATTCTGCAATGATGTTCCTCAGTTTCCGTAAGAGGTTGTCAGCTGTGTGCCTCTTCTGCAAAGCGGTGATACAAAGCGTAGCCTGCCTAGGAACGAGTTGGCGTTTGCGAGATGCTGCTACTGGTGCCGCCACTGCTGTTCTTGCTGCGGGAGGCAATACATCTACCCAGTGGGCTGTCACAGTCATATAGTCCTGAGTCTGCCCTGCTCCACTTGTCCACATGTCCGTGGTTAAGTGGACATTGGGTACAACTGCATTTTTTAAGTCACTGGTGACTCTTTTTTTGAGGTCTGTGTACATTTTTGGTATCGCCTGCCTAGAGAAGTGGAACCTAGATGGTATTTGGTAACGGGGACACAGTACCTCAATCAAGTCTGTAGTTGCCTGTGAATTAACGGTGGATAACGGAAACACGTTTCTCACCGCCCAGGCTGCCAAGGCCTGAGTTATCCGCTTTGCAGCAGGATGACTGCTGTGATATTTCATCTTCCTCGCAAAGGACTGTTGGACAGTCAATTGCTTACTGGAAGTAGTACAAGTGGTCTTCCGACTTCCCCTCTGGGATGACGATCGACTCCCAGCAGCAACAACAGCAGCGCCAGCAGCAGTAGGCGTTACACTCAAGGATGCATTGGAGGAATCCCAGGCAGGAGAGGACTCATCAGACTTGACAGTGACATGGCCTGCAGGACTATTGGCTTTCCTGTGTAAGGAGGAAATTGACACTGAGGGAGTTGGTGGTGTGGTTTGCAGGAGCTTGGTTACAAGAGGTAGGGATTTAGTGGTCAATGGACTGCTTCCGCTGTCATCCAAAGTTTTTGAACTTGTCACTGACTTATGATGAATGCGCTGCAGGTGATGTATAAGTGAGGATGTTCCGAGGTAATGAAAGTCCTTACCCCTACTTATTACAGATTGACAAAGGCAACACACGGCTTGACACCTGTTGTCCGCATTTGTGTTAAAATAATTCCACACCGAAGAGGTGATTTTTTTTGTAATTTGACCAGGCATGTCAATGGCCATATTTGTCCCACGGACAACAGGTGTCTCCCTGGGTGCCTGACTTAAACAAACCACCTCACCATCAGAATCCTCCTTGTCAATTTCCTCCTCAGCGCCAGCAACACCCATATCCTCATCCTGGTGTACTTCAACAGTGACAGCTTCAATTTGACTATCAGGAACTGGACTGCGGGTGCTCCTTCCAGCACTTGCAGGGGGCGTGCAAATGGTGGAAGGCGCCACCTCTTCCCGTCCAGTGTTGGGAAGGTCAGGCATCGCAGCTGACACAATTGGACTCTCCTTGGGGATTTGTGATTTAGAAGAACGCACAGTTCTTTGCTGTGCTATTGCCAGCTTAAGTCTTTTCATTTTTCTAGCGAGAGGATGAGTGCTTCCATCCTCATGTGAAGCTGAACCACTAGCCATGAACATAGGCCAGGGCCTCAGCCGTTCCTTGCCATGGCATATTGGCAAGTTTACGCTTCTCCTCAGACGCTTTTAATTTTGATTTTTTGGTCATTTTACTGAACTTTTGTGTTTTGGATTTTACATGCTCTCTACTATGACATTGGGCATTGGCCTTGGCAGACGACGTTGATGGCATTTCATCGTCTCGGCCATGACTAGTGGCAGCAGCTTCAGCACGAGGTGGAAGTGGATCTTGATCTTTCCCTATTTTACCCTCCACATTTTTGTTCTCCATTTTTTAATGTGTGGAATTATATGCCAGTATCAATAGCAATGGCCTACTACTATATATATTGCGCACAACTGAAATGCACCACAGGTATGGATAGACAGTATACTTGACGACACAGAGGTAGGTAGAGCAGTGGCCTACTGTACCGTACTGCTATATATTATATACTGGTGGTCAGCAAACTGTGCAAAACTGAAATGCACCACAGGTATGGATGGATAGTATACTTGACGACACAGAGGTAGGTAGAGCAGTGGCCTACTGTACCGTACTGCTATATATTATATACTGGTGGTCAGCAAACTGTGCAAAACTGAAATGCACCACAGGTATGGATGGATAGTATACTTGACGACACAGAGGTAGGTAGAGCAGTGGCCTACTGTACCGTACTGCTATATATTATATACTGGTGGTCAGCAAACTGTGCAAAACTAAAATGCACCACAGGTATGGATGGATAGTATACTTGACGACACAGAGGTAGGTAGAGCAGTGGCCTACTGTACCGTACTGCTATATATTATATACTGGTGGTCAGCAAACTGTGCAAAACTGAAATGCACCACAGGTATGGATGGATAGTATACTTGACGACACAGAGGTAGGTAGAGCAGTGGCCTACTGTACCGTACTGCTATATATTATATACTGGTGGTCAGCAAACTGTGCAAAACTGAAATGCACCACAGGTATGGATGGATAGTATACTTGACGACACAGAGGTAGGTAGAGCAGTGGCCTTCTGTACCGTACTCCTATATATTATATACTGGTGGTCAGCAAAATTATGCACTGTACTCCTACTATATACTACAATGCAGCACAGATATGGAGCGTTTTTCAGGCAGAGAACGTATAATACTGGTGGTCACTGGTCAGCAAAACTCTGCACTGTACTTCTCCTATTTAATACTGCTGGTCCCCAGTCCCCACAATAAAGCAGTGTGAGCACAGATATATGCAGCACACTGAGCACAGATATGGAGCGTTTTTCAGGCAGAGAACATATAATACTGGTGGTCACTGGTCAGCAAAACTCTGCACTGTACTCCTCCTATATAATACTGCTGGTCCCCAGTCCCCACAATAAAGCAGTGTGAGCACTAGAGATGAGCGGGTTCGGTTTTACTCGGTTTTACTCGGTTCTCAAAACGGCATCTAATTGGCTCACGGATGTCACGTGTTTTGGATAGCCAATAAGATTCGGTTTTGAGAACCGAGTAAAACCGAGTAAAACCGAATCCGCTCATCTCTAGTGAGCACAGATATATGCAGCACACTGAGCACAGATATGGAGCGTTTTTCAGGCAGAGAACGTATAATACTGGTGGTCACTGGTCAGTAAAACTCTGCACTGTACTCCTCCTATAATACTGCAGGTCCCCAGAATAAAGATATTTGCAGCTCCCTGAAAGTTCTGAAACAAAGTGAGAGGACGCCAGCCACGTCCTCTCACTATCATTTCCAATGCACGAATGAAAAATGGCGGCGACGCGCGGCTCCTTATATAGAATCCGAGTCTCGCGAGAATCCGACAGCGGGATGATGACGTTCGGGCGCGCTCGGGTTAACCGAGCAATACTTGAGTATCCGAGTATGCCTCGGACCCATGTAAAATGGGTGAAGTTCGGGGGGGTTCGGATTCCGAGGAACCGAACCCGCTCATCACTAATTAAGACACACACTGTATGTTTCTGACACATTTAAATTGACATGAAGCAAAACAATATTTTGCCAGAAAGTGTATGGGTACACATGTTAATTTGCTTTAAATATTGTTCTTTAACCATCAAAATCAATGCCTATTTGAAAGATTTGGAGAAGCATTTAACAATTTATCAATAGCTATTTCTTCACTGCCAAGAGCATAGACAGGACAAGCTCTTTTCAGGGGTGTAGTATGGTATGCCGGCGGCCGGGCTCCCGGCGACCAGCATACCGGTGCCGGGTGCCCGACCGCCGGCATACCGACAGCGTGACGAGAGCAAAGGAGCCACTTGCGGGCTCGCTGCGCTCGCCACACTACGGGCACAGTGGCTTATTCTCCCTCCAGGGGGGTCGTGGACCCCCACGAGGGAGAATATCTGTCAGTATGCCGGGTGTCGGGATTCCGGCGCCGGTATACTGTGCGCCGGGATCCCGACATTCGGCATACTGAAGACCACCCCTTTTCAGTACTCCTGTCCTGACAAGAGATCTTTAACAATCATCCCCCAAAAAGCATTCTTCATTGCTGTGATATTAGTGTAGAAAGTATACATTTTGAACAGATGACTTAATACTTAAAGTAAAGAAACACTTTCCAACTTCTATATTCTCCTCTCCTGACAACTCAATCAAACTCTAGCAGCAGCCCTTGATCAAGTGTCTCTGCTGCTCTTTCCTTTATTTCTCATGATGTCTTCAATCATGATACTTCAGTCTCTCATCTCTGCCTAATCTTCTAACCAGAAATAATTATCTAATAATAATATAAAAGTTATTATTATTATTATTATTATTATTATTATTATTATTATCATTAATAATAATAATAATAATAATAATAATAATAATAATAATATTAAGAAGAAGAAGAAAAGGAAAAATGATACTACTACTACTACTACTACTACTACTACTACTACTACTACTACTACTAATAATAGTAATAATAATAATAATAATAATAATAATAGTAATAATAATAATAATAATGATGATAATAATAATAATAATAACAACATTAATAAGAAGAAAAAGAAAAATGATACTACTACTACTACTACTACTACTACTACTACTACCACCACTACTACTACTACTACTACTACTACTAATAATAATAATAATAATAATAATAATATATTCTTCTTATTATTGACTTCTATTTATATAACACCACCAAGTTTCCTTAGTACCACAATGGAAAAATTATGACATATACATATAAACAATTCAATATCATTAAATAATCCATACAAGTGGAAATTCATACAGATATAGACAAGTAAGTTACATTATATAGCAGTGGCACTCAATCGCCCAGTACCCTGAGAAGGGCAGACAGAGGGTATCAGAGTTGGTGACTGAGTGTGAGTGCAGTGGAGACTAAGGAGGTCATTCCGAGTTGATCGCTAGCTGCTGTTGTTCGCAGCGCAGCAGTCAGGCTAAAAATCTGCATTTCTGCGCATGCATATGCACCGCAATGCGCACGCGCGACGTACAGGTACAAAGTCTTTTGTGGTTTTGCACAGGTTCTAGCAACGTTTTCATTAGCACTGATGGCCGCAAGAAGATTGACAGGAAGGGGGCGTACACGAAGAGTAAGTCCAGGGCTGGTCTTGTATTGCACAAAATGTTTTTGCAGGTGCTCTGCTGCACAGGCGTTCGCACTTCTGAACAGCGAAAATACACTCCCCGGTGGGCGGCGACAATGCGTTTGCATGGCTGCTAAAAACTGCTAGCGAGCGATCAACTCGAAATGACCCCCTAAGATAGTGCAAAGTGAGAACAACAGAGCTAAAAGCCTCGTCATGACTTCTTATGGGAGTAGTGGAGTATAACTGGGATGTAAACTCGGAAGAGATGAATAGGAAAGTCAAAGGCCATGAGTTCTGACTGTTAGGAGAACTTGTGCATTATGATAATGTGGAGTTCAAAGTTTGTTATTCCAGTAATTTTCGCTAAAAAAACCTGAATTTATAGATCTAATCATATAAATACTGTATATGAACTAAGCAGAGGTATACTGTATTACACAGCATCCACAGGCTAATTTGTCTGTGTGTCAGATATAATTTCAGCTATCACTATATATCAGTTTTTCGTGTTACATCTGTGTATAGTGCTTTATTAGATTAAGTACCTATGTTGATAAATTTGCAGTGAAGCAGAAATGCATTGTGTTTTAATACTGTATTGAAAATGTCCCAAAAGAAAGGCTCAATGCGTGTATTTTATCTTGACAAGCATGATGGAAATGCCCCATTGAGTTAATTGCATCGATTGAAATAATCAATATAGTCTAGTAATTGTTTGTCCCTGAAACTCCCTGCCCATAACACACAGTTAGAATCCTTGTTCACATTTTATTATAGAGTGCAGGGACAAGACAGAGAACCAGAGAAAGTGTAAAATCTTACGGTCTATGAAGCCTTGAAGGGAAAAACAACCATTCTGTTGCTAACTTGAAAAGAACACAGAAAAGACTAGAGCATGAGTGTAACGAGGATAGGTTCCAAAAGAATCATTCTGTCATTCCTGTGCAGTGACAATATAAATAGAGTGACTGGCTCCCTGAGATCATCCGATAACTGTGGTTCTGGAAGGAAGTAGAATTCTCCCCGTATCTTGCCCTTTATCAGTATCTACTCCTGAGTGTTGAGCTCTGCATCCAACAAACAGGAGACAGTGATAACTGTGACAATTCAGTTATATTACGGGATACTGTCAATTATTGGGTGGACCGTTACATGCCTATTTGTATTCATTCCTCTTTATATAAGGGTTTTTCGCATGGCAATTATATATTTTTAAGAAACATACACATTTTAATATATAGGTAATGATCTAAAATAACATTGTTGCCAACATTTGAAGAAAAAACAATATTTGCCAATTTGCAAGTGATGGACAACCTGAATGGTACTGTTGGGGGTGGAAGGCTTGTTGGCTAGGTTACTGAACTGTATATACTTAAAATATAACCTTTTGATTTTTTATCCCCGCAAGACATATTTCATTAATACGTTTTTATAATCAGAACACCAATAATGTCATAATGTTATTTCTATAGCACACATTATGATATATGTCATAAATATTACAGGCAGCACTAGAATCCAAAGTTAAGGCCCTACTATGCTTTTGCCTCTGGACAAAGGATAGTTAAAGTATATATTTTGTCAGCTTGATATAAAAGAGTTAACCAACTCTTCACAGTCAGAGAAACCAATTAGTAAATATTCCAGACTGACATCTCAAGTTATTTATTTCTAACGTGTATATGCCGTGATACTTATCCAATGAACATCTGCAGGTGGCATTAGACACAATAGATTTGATTGGCTGAATGGGCTTTGAAGAAATACATTAGTGACTGGTATCACTGAAATCAGAGGTCAACCAAACTGTATAGGTGTTCAAACTCATTAGTATTAACTGCAGGTGCCCAGAGATGTAAGGATTATCACAAGCTTTTCGTTCTTTGTGATATTTACACCTGCCTGGAGTATAATAAGAACCAGCGTCTATTATTGCTCCTGAGATATTCTAATGCAACGTGCCAGAAAGTGCTATCATATGGATTCCATTTATTTGACTAAGATGGAGTTCTTATACACAGCAATTAAGGTTTGAGGTTGTGTTTTTTTGTTATTTTTTAATTAATTTACAGTTTGTATATGTTCACATATGTTTGTTTGCTTGAAACTTATCTACAACCATACTTTTGCTACAGCCTATAGTTGTACAGTGAAGCATCCAGAAATACCCCTGAAATTAATATATATATAAAATGTACAGTGAAGCATCCACTGTACAGCTCTGCCACTGGTTTGTCTGTCACTCCTTTTTCGAATGCCAGTTTGAATGCCAATTTCTCTTCTTGCAGAGAAGCAACTAGGTGACACCAAGCAGAGATTCCTTGACAGAGGTTACAAATCAAGGACAATCGACAGTTTCCTCACTAGGGCAAGGAAACTGTTTGTGTCCAAGGCCAAAAGTGTGGTAGAACGTAAAAAATGTCCAGAAAGGATGATCCTGGGTATAAGATGTGACACCAGTTTAAGGACAGTTCAGAGCTCGATTAAAAGGCACTGGCCTGTAGTGGCCTTGGATGGAAATTTGGGTGTAGCAGGTAGAACTCCACCACTACTGAGTGTTAAAAGGGGACCGAACCTAAAAGTCCTTCTATACAGGACAAGCAGCCAGACCAGGTCCAGGGATAAAGACAACTGGTTGGTTACAAAGAAGGGTTGCTTTCGGTGCCTGGGATATATAACATGTCGCTCCATAATTGTGGGACAAACTTTTCCTTATCAACAGAGTGGAAAAAGAGTTTTCTTAAGGCATCATATAACGTGTCTCATGGACCATGTTATTTACTTTCTTACTTGCCCATGTGGGCTCATGTATGTGGGTAAGACGACCAATACGTTTAGGCGCAGGATGATACAACACTGGTCAGATATCAAATTGGCATTCGAAAAAGGAGTGACAGACAAACCAGTGGCAGCACACTTTCTTGAAATGCATCACCAGTTGTCTACCTTGAGGTATATGATGATTGACTGGGTGCCTCCCCTAAAAAGAGGGTGTGACAGAGGACTTATCTTGTTAAAAAAAGAAGCAAGGTGGATTCACCAGCTTGAGACGGTATCACCCAAAGGGTTAAACTAATTTAACTGCCTCAGTATCTTTGTGTGAATTTATGTTGGAGTATTTGGAAAGTGTTTGGTACTATATGACAGGTGCATATTAATGTGATCATTGCATGTGGATACATGCCTGATTCACTTATATATAGGTAGCTTGAGCTTTAATTTTTAGGCATCTGGAAAATTAGATTTTCTAGATGCTTTAATGCCTCAGACCTAATAATGTGTAGGATGTTATGTTATGTTATATGTCTTTTTAACTTTGTTGTTGTTTTAATACTATTTGTGGCAGTAAGTTGCCTGGTTTCCCCTGTATGCTAATCCTATGATATTGATTGATATGGTAGTGGTGACTAGGTTCCGTATTACATGTTTCCCCAGGAGCAGGGACGCTATGCACAGTAACGCGCTTTGCAAGCACTTCCAGCGGCACTTCTGGCTGGTGGAGCACACTCGCGGCTGACTTCCGGGTAGATGGAACGCATACCGGAAGTCAAGCGGTGCTGATGGTGTGATTAAAGTTCTTTTTGGGTCAGGAACTGCCAGGTACATGGCGCTTTTGATAGTTTCCACATCAGGGGGTTTATATAAGAGGTTCCCTTGTACTTTGAGGATTGTGGTGATATGTTTAAAGTGCCTGTAAGCAAGTTACCTGCAAAAGGGGAGGAGCTGATTGGGTAATATGGATGGGTATATAAGGGGATCCAGTGCAGCTCACAGTTTGTCTCCGTCCTTTCAACTGTCTGGATATGTTGTCTTAAAGAAGGTTATGTTATGTTAACAGAAACGTTGACTTACCATGTTATTGCACTGGTGATGTGAGTAATAAAAATCCTTATGGAGCTGTTTGCATGAAAAAAGTCCCTGGTGAGTGCACCTTTGTAGTGGAGATAGATATATATATATATATATATATATATATATATATAATACAAACTCAGTTCTCGCCTAATTACACTCCTCCAAACAGTAATTCATCTGAAGTCAAGGAATGTTAGATTGCAATAATTTGTTAAACTGACTACCCAATTCACGCCCTTCCCTTTTGGTCAGTTCCTTACTGACTTTCAACAATATAAGCATTGTTTTTGCTCAGGCATCATATGGATGGTCAGTTTAACAAATTATTGCAACACAAGTGGAGCAGCTCACCATCAAAATGTACCTGTTCCACCCTTCCAGCACCTTGTTGAGTCACTCCTAGCCTGCTGCACACGGCGATAACTCTGGCTATTAGCCGGTGGTCAGAATTATGTGATTCTACCTTGTATGTATGTATGTATGTATGTATGTATATATATATATTAGAGATGAGCGGGTTCGGTTTCTCTGAAACCGAACCCGCACGAACTTCATGTTTTTTTCACGGGTCCGAGCAGACTCGGATCCTCCCGCCTTGCTCGGTTAACCCGAGCGCGCCCGAACGTCATCATGACGCTGTCGGATTCTCGCGAGACTCGGATTCTATATAAGGAGCCGCGCGTCGCCGCCATTTTCACACGTGCATTGAGATTGATAGGGAGAGGACGTGGCTGGCGTCCTCTCCATTAGAAATTAGATTAGAAGAGAGAGAGAGATTGTGCAGAGTCAGACAGAGTTTACCACAGTGACCAGTGCAGTTGTTGTTAGTTAACTTTTATTTATTTTAATATATCCGTTCTCTGCTATATCCGTTCTCTGCCTGAAAAAAAACGATACACAGCAGCAGCCAGTCACACAGTGTGACTCAGTCTGTGTGCACTCAGCTCAGCCCAGTGTGCTGCACATCAATGTATAAAAGGCAAAGCTTATAATAATTGTGGGGGAGACTGGGGAGCACTGCAGGTTGTTATAGCAGGAGCCCCCAGGAGTACATAATATTATATTAATTTAAAATTAAACAGTGCACACTTTTGCTGCAGGAGTGCCACTGCCAGTGTGACTAGTGGTGACCAGTGCCTGACCACCAGTATAGTAGTATATTGTTGTATGTATTGTATACTATCTCTTTATCAACCAGTCTATATTAGCAGCAGACACAGTACAGTGCGGTAGTTCACGGCTGTGGCTACCTCTGTGTCGGCAGTCGGAACTCGGCAGGCAGTCCGTCCATCCATAATTGTATTACAATATATACCACCTAACCGTGGTATTTTTTTTTCTTTCTTTATACCGTCGTCATAGTGTCATACTAGTTGTTACGAGTATACTACTATCTCTTTATCAACCAGTGTACAGTGCGGTAGTTCACGGCTGTGGCTACCTCTGTGTCGGCAGTCGGCAGGCAGTCCGTCCATCCATAATTGTATTATTATTATAATATATACCACCTAACCGTGGTTTTTTTTTCATTCTTTATACCGTCATAGTGTCATACTAGTTGTTACGAGTATACTACTATCTCTTTATCAACCAGTGTACAGTGCGGTAGTTCACGGCTGTGGCTACCTCTGTGTCGGCAGTCGGCAGGCAGTCCGTCCATCCATAATTGTATTATTATTATAATATATACCACCTAACCGTGGTTTTTTTTTCATTCTTTATACCGTCATAGTGTCATACTAGTTGTTACGAGTATACTACTATCTCTTTATCAACCAGTGTACAGTGCGGTAGTTCACGGCTGTGGATACCTCTGTGTCGGCAGTCGGCAGGCAGTCCGTCCATCCATAATTGTATTATTATTATAATATATACCACCTAACCGTGGTTTTTTTTTCATTCTTTATACCGTCGTCATAGTGTCATACTAGTTGTTACGAGTATACTACTATCTCTTTATCAACCAGTGTACAGTGCGGTAGTTCACGGCTGTGGCTACCTCTGTGTCGGCAGTCGGCAGGCAGTCCGTCCATCCATAATTGTATTATTATTATAATATATACCACCTAACCGTGGTTTTTTTTTCATTCTTTATACCGTCGTCATAGTGTCATACTAGTTGTTACGAGTATACTACTATCTCTTTATCAACCAGTGTACAGTGCGGTAGTTCACGGCTGTGGCTACCTCTGTGTCGGCAGTCGGCAGGCAGTCCGTCCATCCATAATTGTATTATTATTATAATATATACCACCTAACCGTGGGTTTTTTTTCATTCTTTATACCGTCGTCATAGTGTCATACTAGTTGTTACGAGTATACTACTATCTCTTTATCAACCAGTGTACAGTGCGGTAGTTCACGGCTGTGGCTACCTCTGTGTCGGCAGTCGGCAGGCAGTCCGTCCATCCATAATTGTATTATTATTATAATATATACCACCTAACCGTGGTTTTTTTTTCATTCTTTATACCGTCGTCATAGTGTCATACTAGTTGTTACGAGTATACTACTATCTCTTTATCAACCAGTGTACAGTGCGGTAGTTCACGGCTGTGGCTACCTCTGTGTCGGCAGTCGGCAGGCAGTCCGTCCATCCATAATTGTATTATTATTATAATATATACCACCTAACCGTGGTTTTTTTTTCATTCTTTATACCGTCGTCATAGTGTCATACTAGTTGTTACGAGTATACTACTATCTCTTTATCAACCAGTGTACAGTGCGGTAGTTCACGGCTGTGGCTACCTCTGTGTCGGCAGTCGGCAGGTATCCAATACTAGTATCCAATCCATCCATCTCCATTGTTTACCTGAGGTGCCTTTTAGTTCTGCCTATAAAATATGGAGAACAAAAAAGTTGAGGTTCCAAAATTAGGGAAAGATCAAGATCCACTTCCACCTCGTGCTGAAGCTGCTGCCACTAGTCATGGCCGAGACGATGAAATGCCAGCAACGTCGTCTGCCAAGGCCGATGCCCAATGTCATAGTACAGAGCATGTCAAATCCAAAACACCAAATATCAGAAAAAAAAGGACTCCAAAACCTAAAATAAAATTGTCGGAGGAGAAGCGTAAACTTGCCAATATGCCATTTACCACACGGAGTGGCAAGGAACGGCTGAGGCCCTGGCCTATGTTCATGGCTAGTGGTTCAGCTTCACATGAGGATGGAAGCACTCAGCCTCTCGCTAGAAAACTGAAAAGACTCAAGCTGGCAAAAGCACCGCAAAGAACTGTGCGTTCTTCGAAATCCCAAATCCACAAGGAGAGTCCAATTGTGTCGGTTGCGATGCCTGACCTTCCCAACACTGGAGGTGAAGAGCATGCGCCTTCCACCATTTGCACGCCCCCTGCAAGTGCTGGAAGGAGCACCCGCAGTCCAGTTCCTGATAGTCAGATTGAAGATGTCAGTGTTGAAGTACACCAGGATGAGGAGGATATGGGTGTTGCTGGCGCTGGGGAGGAAATTGACCAGGAGGATTCTGATGGTGAGGTGGTTTGTTTAAGTCAGGCACCCGGGGAGACACCTGTTGTCCGTGGGAGGAATATGGCCGTTGACATGCCAGGTGAAAATACCAAAAAAATCAGCTCTTCGGTGTGGAGGTATTTCACCAGAAATGCGGACAACAGGTGTCAAGCCGTGTGTTCCCTTTGTCAAGCTGTAATAAGTAGGGGTAAGGACGTTAACCACCTCGGAACATCCTCCCTTATACGTCACCTGCAGCGCATTCATAATAAGTCAGTGACAAGTTCAAAAACTTTGGGTGACAGCGGAAGCAGTCCACTGACCAGTAAATCCCTTCCTCTTGTAACCAAGCTCACGCAAACCACCCCACCAACTCCCTCAGTGTCAATTTCCTCCTTCCCCAGGAATGCCAATAGTCCTGCAGGCCATGTCACTGGCAAGTCTGACGAGTCCTCTCCTGCCTGGGATTCCTCCGATGCATCCTTGCGTGTAACGCCTACTGCTGCTGGCGCTGCTGTTGTTGCCGCTGGGAGTCGATGGTCATCCCAGAGGGGAAGTCGTAAGCCCACTTGTACTACTTCCAGTAAGCAATTGACTGTTCAACAGTCCTTTGCGAGGAAGATGAAATATCACAGCAGTCATCCTACTGCAAAGCGGATAACTGAGGCCTTGGCATCCTGGGTGGTGAGAAACGTGGTTCCGGTATCCATCATTACTGCAGAGCCAACTAGAGACTTGTTGGAGGTACTGTGTCCCCGGTACCAAATACCATCTAGGTTCCATTTCTCTAGGCAGGCGATACCGAAAATGTACACAGACCTCAGAAAAAGAGTCACCAGTGTCCTAAAAAATGCAGCTGTACCCAATGTCCACTTAACCACGGACATGTGGACAAGTGGAGCAGGGCAGGGTCAGGACTATATGACTGTGACAGCCCACTGGGTAGATGTATGGACTCCCGCCGCAAGAACAGCAGCGGCGGCACCAGTAGCAGCATCTCGCAAACGCCAACTCTTTCCTAGGCAGGCTACGCTTTGTATCACCGCTTTCCAGAATACGCACACAGCTGAAAACCTCTTACGGCAACTGAGGAAGATCATCGCGGAATGGCTTACCCCAATTGGACTCTCCTGTGGATTTGTGGCATCGGACAACGCCAGCAATATTGTGTGTGCATTAAATCTGGGCCAATTCCAGCACGTCCCATGTTTTGCACATACCTTGAATTTGGTGGTGCAGAATTTTTTTAAAAACGACAGGGGCGTGCAAGAGATGCTGTCGGTGGCCAGAAGAATTGCGGGACACTTTCGGCGTACAGGCACCACGTACAGAAAACTGGAGCACCACCAAAAACTACTGAACCTGCCCTGCCATCATCTGAAGCAAGAAGTGGTAACGAGGTGGAATTCAACCCTCTATATGCTTCAGAGGTTGGAGGAGCAGCAAAAGGCCATTCAAGCCTATACAATTGAGCACGATATAGTAGGTGGAATGCACCTGTCTCAAGTGCAGTGGAGAATGATTTCAACGTTGTGCAAGGTTCTGATGCCCTTTGAACTTGCCACACGTGAAGATAGTTCAGACACTGCCAGCCTGAGTCAGGTCATTCCCCTCATCAGGCTTTTGCAGAAGAAGCTGGAGGCATTGAAGAAGGAGCTAACACGGAGCGATTCCGCTAGGCATGTGGGACTTGTGGATGCAGCCCTTAATTCGCTTAACAAGGATTCACGGGTGGTCAATCTGTTGAAATCAGAGCACTACATTTTGGCCACCGTGCTCGATCCTAGATTTAAAGCCTACCTTGGATCTCTCTTTCCGGCAGACACAGGTCTGCTGGGGTTGAAAGACCTGCTGGTGACAAAATTGTCAAGTCAAGCGGAACGCGACCTGTCAACATCTCCTCCTTCACATTCTCCCGCAACTGGGGGTGCGAGGAAAAGGCTCAGAATTCCGAGCCCACCCGCTGGCGGTGATGCAGGGCAGTCTGGAGCGACTGCTGATGCTGACATCTGGTCCGGACTGAAGGACCTGACAACGATTACGGACATGTCGTCTACTGTCACTGCATATGATTCTCTCAACATTGATAGAATGGTGGAGGATTATATGAGTGACCGCATCCAAGTAGGCACGTCACACAGTCCGTACTTATACTGGCAGGAAAAAGAGGCAATTTGGAGGCCCTTGCACAAACTGGCTTTATTCTACCTAAGTTGCCCTCCCACAAGTGTGTACTCCGAAAGAGTGTTTAGTGCCGCCGCTCACCTTGTCAGCAATCGGCGTACGAGGTTACATCCAGAAAATGTGGAGAAGATGATGTTCATTAAAATGAATTATAATCAATTCCTCCGCGGAGACATTGACCAGCAGCAATTGCCTCCACAAAGTACACAGGGAGCTGAGATGGTGGATTCCAGTGGGGACGAATTGATAATCTGTGAGGAGGGGGATGTACACGGTGATATATCGGAGGGTGAAGATGAGGTGGACATCTTGCCTCTGTAGAGCCAGTTTGTGCAAGGAGAGATTAATTGCTTCTTTTTTGGGGGGGGTCCAAACCAACCCGTCATATCAGTCACAGTCGTGTGGCAGACCCTGTCACTGAAATGATGGGTTGGTTAAAGTGTGCATGTCCTGTTTTGTTTATACAACATAAGGGTGGGTGGGAGGGCCCAAGGATAATTCCATCTTGCACCTCTTTTTTCTTTTCTTTTTCTTTGCATCATGTGCTGATTGGGGAGGGTTTTTTGGAAGGGACATCCTGCGTGACACTGCAGTGCCACTCCTAGATGGGCCCGGTGTTTGTGTCGGCCACTAGGGTCGCTAATCTTACTCACACAGCTACCTCATTGCGCCTCTTTTTTTCTTTGCGTCATGTGCTGTTTGGGGAGGGTTTTTTGGAAGGGACATCCTGCGTGACACTGCAGTGCCACTCCTAGATGTGCCCGGTGTTTGTGTCGGCCACTAGGGTCGCTAATCTTACTCACACAGTCAGCTACCTCATTGCGCCTCTTTTTTTCTTTGCGTCATGTGCTGTTTGGGGAGGGTTTTTTGGAAGGGCCATCCTGCGTGACACTGCAGTGCCACTCCTAGATGGGCCCGGTGTTTGTGTCGGCCACTAGGGTCGCTTATCTTTCTCACACAGTCAGCTACCTCATTGCGCCTCTTTTTTTCTTTGCGTCATGTGCTGTTTGGGGAGGGTTTTTTGGAAGGGACATCCTGCGTGACACTGCAGTGCCACTCCTAGATGGGCCCGGTGTTTGTGTCGGCCACTAGGGTCGCTAATCTTACTCACACAGCTACCTCATTGCGCCTCTTTTTTTCTTTGCGTCATGTGCTGTTTGGGGAGGGTTTTTTGGAAGGGACATCCTGCGTGACACTGCAGTGCCACTCCTAGATGGGCCCGGTGTTTGTGTCGGCCACTAGGGTCGCTTATCTTACTCACACAGCGACCTCGGTGCAAATTTTAGGACTAAAAATAATATTGTGAGGTGTGATGTGTTCAGAATAGGCTGAAAATGAGTGTAAATTATGTTTTTTGAGGTTAATAATACTTTGGGATCAAAATTACCCCCAAATTCTATGATTTAAGCTGTTTTTTAGGGTTTTTTGAAAAAAACACCCGAATCCAAAACACACCCGAATCCGACAAAAATAATTCGGTGAGGTTTTGCCAAAACGCGTTCGAACCCAAAACACAGCCGCGGAACCGAACCCAAAACCAAAACACAAAACCCGAAAAATTTCAGGCGCTCATCTCTAATATATATACATATATATATATATATATATTAAAAAAACACTCCCTTCTCCCTTAAATCCTGAGTTTTCACCCCGTTGTTGGTAAAATGAGATGATGCCCAAGTCTTACAGTCACTGCTTACTGACAGATGGATATGTAATTTTACATATTATTAACTAATGAACTTTAGATCTTTAAATTAACCAAAATGAATGAGCATTGTGAGCATCCAACTCGTGAGTTTGTGGAATACAGGGGTCCACACTGAGCCCTTACCTATGAATGAGCGCAAGCTTCGACTGAATTGTGACAAACACATAAAGCCAAAAATTACCAACCTATACACTAAGTTGACCTGATATATACTCAAAGTCAGTCAAACTAATGCACAGGTGAAAACATTGTAATTCTTTGTTTAATAACAATAATAAGAAACAATATGTAGAAACATCTCTATCAGACAATAGACCCTGGGTCCCTCTTACCCAGCTGTCATTTCATCTGCTAGGGTGGTCCCGCTAGCCAACATAGCAAACATAAACATGCTATGCCTAGTTAGCTCCTAGTTATGTGGCTTCTTTTTCTGGATTCAGCGCTACATGGATGCCGCCATGTTGGATCAATTAGGTGACTCTAGTTTCAACTAGCTTACACATGATTTGACTCACTTATGACAGAGCAGAGCATTCTATTTAATCCACTCAGTTGCACCTGCGCATTGCCAGTGCAGCTTGTACTTTACCCTGGATCCAGTGTCAGCATCTCTGCTTCCAGATCCCCAGCATGTCACTGTAGCTGCCATCTTGTGCACACTCAAGTTCCTGAGCTCATCTGTTCCATCCTCCTTGTTCCAGTTACTCCTAGCTTGTAACTTCCTCATGCAGCATTTTGCACAGTGCACAGAACTACCTGAGTGCATTACCACAGTGCATAGAACTACCTGAGTGCATTACCATTCAGCCCACAGAGTACACAAGCATTAACTGCCTGCCTATTTTCCACAGCCTGTAGAGTGCACATCCAGTATCATATACAGGTTGAGCATCCCTTATTCAAAATCACAATTTTTTGGGTCCCCTACTGAGGTAATGATGTATATATATATATATATATATATATATATAGAGAGAGAGAGAGAGAGAGGTATATATATATATATATATATACATATATATATATATATCAAGTGTATGTACAGATGTTAGCCACACATGCCAAAATCAGTTTAATCAGTGGAGCAGGCCTGGCAGGATAATTTCACCAGTACAACATACTGCATTGCTGCTGTGGCTGCTGCTGCAATAATAATAATAATAATAATAATAATAATACCACCACCTCCTATATACTTATAAAGATGCATTTTTATAAAAAAAATCCTGCGTGATGTATGTAGAGAGGCCAGAGAGAAATACTGTACTTACTATCAGAACAGATAGAGTAAGGTAAAGGTTTGAGAGTAAGTAGTTGGTGGATTATAATCATACTTGCCTACCTGACCCTCTCCATGAGGGAGAAAATGCTCTGTTCCTGGACTTTCCTGGTAATGTATGATTGCCATCACCTGTGGTGAAACACCTTTCTTATCAATTAACTAGCTCACCACAGGTGATGGCAATCATACATTACCAGGAAAGTCCAGGAAGAGAGCATTTTCTCCCTCATGGAGAGGGTCAGGTAGGCAAGTATGATTATAATACAGAGGAAAAAAGAAAACTACAATCTCACTTTGCGCATCCAAATGTTCAAACTGTCCAATGATCCTCACAGTGGAGTATGATGATTTTTCAAACCAACATGAAATAAAAAATAAAACACAACATAGTGTAATACTGCAAATACAAAGTAGAGTTCCTCCAAATGTGTAGAAAAGATGATGATTGCGGTAAATAGTCCCAAATCCAAGATGCACTCCTGATGAAGTCTTGTTATTAGACGAAATGCGGTGGGTTATCGCTTTGTTTTTGATGTTATCTCCGAATATCTAATGAGGAAGAATAAAGACACAGCAGAAAGTTGCCTACATTCCTCTACATCTTATTGGTGGATCATTATAGGAGATATTACATCTTGATGGACACATATCATGCTTTTGTATCTTTTTAATAAATTTTTATGAAGGAACAGTTCATTTTTACGCTTTAAAACTTGATCACTATTAATTGTGAAACCTTTTAGGGTTCTTTTCAGCTTTACGTACTGAATTAATTCCTGGGCGCCGATTTCCTCTATCTTTTTCACCACATATATATATATATATATATATATATATATATTAGAGATGAGCGGGTTCAGTTCCCCGGGATCCGAACCCCCCCCCCGAACTTCACCTATTTTACATGGTTCCGAGGCAGCCTCGGATCTTCCCGCCTTGCTCGGTTAACCAGAACGTGCCCGAACGTCATCATCCCGCTGTCGGATTCTCGCGAGATTCGTATTCTATATAAGGAGCCGCCATTTTCACTTGTGCATTGGAGATTGAACGGAGAGGACGTGGCAGCGTTCTCTCCCTGAAAAGCTCCGTAATCTGTGCTCAGTGTTCTGCAAATATCTGTGCTCAGTGTGCTGCAAATAATCTGGGCTCAGTGTGCTGAAAATATCTACGTTCTCTGCCTGAAAATGCTCCATATCTGTGCTCAGTGTGCTGCAAATATCTGATCAGTGTGCTGCATTGTGGGTACTGGGGACCACCAGTATATAATAATTATAGTAGTACAGTACAGTATTAAAAATAGGTAAAAAGTAACTTGCGCCCTAGTTCAACTCGGCAGATCCCCAAAAAAGGAACACCACTCCTTTATAGACACAAATTTGTAAACAAAGAGGCGATCTCCCAGCGATGCTATATACACGTTCCAAATCGATGAGACTCTTGTTCCTCAAACAAAGAACATATTGTACAACATATTTGTTAGTTGCTCTGAATGTGTCCACAAATGACTTCCAAGGTCGTCACTCCCGGCAACTGACCTGTGCTAAATGCGATGCGTTCCCATAAAGGTTTCTTTAACACTTTAATTAGTCTTCCAACCCACGACTTATCTACACCAGGCTTACCTTAAATATAAGCCCTATGTGCAATGAAAGGTATCTTTTTCCAGTCCTGTTATTGGTATCCAGTAATTACGTTCTCCCCACACGAAAAGTTTCCAATGACAGCAGATATGGTGGAAAAAAATTCTTTTTTATTCCAAAAATCGTTTCCCCAAACAATAGGGATAAAAACAGTTCACAAAATATAAAAACAAAATCAAAGGGGTACCCTATTTTTAAAAAAACAAGGGCCACTTCCAATGGTACCGGTAGGATGGACTAGGTAAATTTAACCAACTATGAGGGATTCATAAGGGAAAAAAATTACCCACAAGATGATGACAACCACCGTGGAAGATAGCTGCCCAGGGTCCTCCTTTAAACAACCAACGCGTTTCGGATTAACAATCCTTCCTCAGGGTATACCCTGAGGAAGGATTGTTAATCCGAAAATGCATTGGTTGTTTAAAGGAGGACCCTGGGCAGCTATCTTCCACGGTGGTTGGCATCATCTTGTGGGTAATTTTTTTCCCTTATGAATCCCTCATAGTTGGTTAAATTTACCTAGTCCATCCTACCGGTACCATTGGAAGTGGCCCTTGTTCTTTTAAAAATAGGGTACCCCTTTGATTTTGTTTTTATATTTTGTGAACTGTTTTTATCCCTATTTTTTGGGGAAACGATTTTTGGAATAAAAAAGCATTTTTTTTCACCATATCTGCTGTCATTGGAAACTTTTCGTGTGGGGAGAACGTAATTACTGGATACCAATAACAGGACTGGAAAAAGATACCTTTCATTGCACATAGGGCTTATATTTAAGGTAAGCCTGGTGTAGATAAGTCGTGGGTTGGAAGACTAATTAAAGTGTTAAAGAAACCTTTATGGGAACGCATCGCATTTAGCACAGGTCAGTTGCCGGGAGTGACGACCTTGGAAGTCATTTGTGGACACATTCAGAGCAACTAACAAATATGTTGTACAATATGTTCTTTGTTTGAGGAACAAGAGTCTCATCGATTTGGAACGTGTATATAGCATCGCTGGGAGATCGCCTCTTTGTTTACAAATTTGTGTCTATAAAGCCATTGCTGTATCTTGCAGCTCTGTGTCACTGCAAGTATCCATTCCATATCTGTACGGCATTTTTGTGAGCAGTATATATAGTATTACAGTGCAGCATTTTGGTGACTAACAGTATATAGTTGTACAGTAGGCCATTGCTGTATATTGCAGCTCTGTGTCACTGCAAGTATCCATACCATATCTGTGCGGCATTTTTGTGAGCAGTATATATAGTATTACAGTGCAGCATTTTGGTGACTAACAGTATATAGTTGTACAGTAGGCAATTGCTGTAACTTGCAGCTCTGTGAATTTAGGGGTGGGGATTTGCACCCCCCTTCCTCTTTGTCTGTTGTTTGTCTGTGACCCCTCCCCCTTCCAGCACCTGATATATAATTACCTCCAGGTATGATTGAGCAGCTTCCAAATTGTTTGTCTGCTTGTGTGCATTTGGAAGGCATGCTGTTCCTTGTAGTGCCAATGGGAGATCCTGGGGGTGGCTCCCGGGTAAATTAGCTCTCTGTCTGGAAGTGTTTTAGTAATAGCCTTTATCATGAGGCCTACTGTGACAAATTGCATGGCCCTATGTGGGCACTGCTATCAAGTAGTGTTAGGACTGCTGTATCAGAGAAGCCGTGAAGTGGCCAGCAGCTAAACATGTGTTTGCAAACATTTGTGACAAATTTTCTGAATTTTATTACCAGATAGGTTCAGGGATGGTTACAGGTAATTTTCAGTGTGCGGAAGGGAATTTAGGGGTGGCGATTTGCACCCCCCTTCCTCTTTGTCTGTTGTAGCTCTGTGACACTGCAAGTATCCATCCATTCCATTTTCTTCCAGTGATTTGGACCAATAATACCATTGATTAGAACGAATAATTCCAGTGATTTTGTCATTTTCTTCAAGTGATTTGGACCAATAATACCATTCATTAGAACAAATAATTCCAGTGATTTTGTCATTTTCTTCCAGTGATTTGGACCAATAATACCATTGATTAGAACAAATAATTCCTGTGATTTTGTCATTTTCTTCCAGTGATTTGGACCAATAATACCATTGATTAGAACAAATAATTCCTGTGATTTTGTCATTTTCTTCCAGTGATTTGGACCAATAATACCATTGATTAGAATGAATAATTCCTGTGATTTGTCATTTTCTTCCAGTGATTTGGACCAATACAGGTTGAGTATCCCTTATCCAAAATGCTCGGGACCAGAGGTATTTTGGATATCGGATTTTTCCGTATTTTGGAATAATTGCATACCATAATGAGATATCATGGTGATGGGACCCAAGTCTAAGCACAGAATGCATTTATGTTTCATATACACCTTATACACACAACCTGAAGGTCATTTTAGCCAATATTTTTAATAGCTTTGTGTATTAAACAAAGTGTGTGTAAATTCACACAATTCATTTATGTTTCATATACACCTTATACACACAGCCTGAAGATCATTTAATACAATATTTTTTAATAACGTGTGTATTAAACAAAGTTTGTGTACATTGGGGGTCATTCCGAGTTGTTCGCTCGCAAGCTGTTTTTAGCAGCTTTACACACGCTAAGCCGCAGCCTACTGGGAGTGAATCTTAGCATCTTAAAATTGCGAACGAAAGATTCTCAAAATTGCGATTACACACCTCTTAGCAGTTTCTGAGTAGCTTCAACCTTACTCGGCATCTGCGATCAGTTCAGTGCTTGTCGTTCCTGGTTTGACGTCATAAACACACCCAGCGTTTGCCCAGACACTCCTCCGTTTCTCCAGCCACTCCCGCGTTTTTCCCAGAAACGGTAGCGTTTTTCCGCACACACCCATAAAACGGACAGTTTCCGCCCAGTAACACCCACTTCCTGTCAATCACACTACGATCACCAGAACGAAGAAAAAGCCGTGAGTAAAATTCCTAACTGCATAGCAAATTTACTTGGCGCAGTCGCAGTGCGGACATTGCGCATGCGCACTAAGCGGAAAATCGCTGCGATGCGAAGAAATTTACCGAGCGAACAACTCGGAATGACCCCCATTGAGCCATCAGAAAACAAAGGTTTCATTATCTCACTCTCGCTCAAAAAATTCCGTATTTCGGAATATTCCGTATTTCGGAATATTTGGATATGGGATACTCAACCTGTAATACCATTGATTAGAACGAATAATTCCTGTGATTTTGTCATTTTCTTCCAGTGATTTGGACCAACAATACTATTGATTAGAACTAATAATTCCTGTGATTTTGTCATTTTCTTCCAGTGATTTGGACCAATAATACCATTGATTAGAACGAATAATTCCAGTGATTTTGTCATTTTCTTCCAGTAATTTGGACCAATAATACCATTGATTAGAACGAATAATTCCAGTGATTTTGTCACTTTCTTCCAGTGATTTGGACCAATAATACCATTGATTAGAACGAATAATTCCTGTGATTTTGTCATTTTCTTCCAGTGAGTTGGACCAATAATACCATTGATTATGATTAGAACGAATAATTCCAGTGATTTTGTCATTTTCTTCCAGTGATTTGGACCAATAATACCATTGATTAAAACCAATAATTCCAGTGGTTTTGTCATTTTCTTCCAGTGATTTGGACCAATAATACCATTGATTAGAACGAATAATTCCTGTGATTTTGTCATTTTCTTCCAGTGATTTGGACCAAAAGTACCATTGATTAGAAAGAATAATTTCTGTGATTTTGTCATTTTCTTCCAGTGATTTGGACCAATAATACCATTGATTAGAACGAATAATTCCTGTGATATTGAGCTGTTTGTGTCGCTTAGCTTAGCCATCCAGTGACCACAGTGCACCTTTTTTTCTCTTTTTCTTTGCATCATGTGCTGTTTGGGGCCAATTTTTTTAAGTGCCATCCTGTCTGACACTGCAGTGCCACTCCTAGCTGGGCCAGGTGTTTGTGCCGCCCTCTTGGGTCGCTTAGCTTAGTCATCCAGCGACCTCGGTGCAAATTTTAGGACTAAAAATAGTATTGTGAGGTGTGAGGTGTTCAGAATAGACTGAAAATAAGTGGAAATTGTGGTTATTGAGGTTAATAATACTATAGGATCGAAATTACCCCCAAATTCTATGATTTAAGCTGTTTTTGAGGGTGGTTTTTTTTGTAAAAAAAACACCCGAATCCGACAAAAAAATTTCATGGAGGTTTTGCCAAAACGCGTCCGAATCCAAAACACGGCTGCGAAACCGAATCCAAAACCAAAACACAAAACCCAAAAAATTTCCATTGCACATCTCTAATGTATATATATATATATTATTACAAGGATGGTACCCATTTGCTCTCGGGAGTATCAACAAGCAGCTCCTTTAAATGAACCTTCTGTTAGCAAAGTTTCCAAAAAAATACACAGAAAACAGATCAGAGGGTGCTAATAATAGTAAGATGATTTAAATCTTACCTACAATTACATAAAAATACATAAAAACATTAAGTTTAAAACATTTATTCACAGAGTTGAGCATATTAACAGGTTTCATTTTAAAATTTGATTGACTACTCATTAGAATTACTCATTAAGTCTATGCATTTAAAATTTCTTAGGCGTTTTACCTTCTTGATTTGGTGCCATCTATTAAATATCCAGTGTTGCTTTTTATTGCATAACGTACTGGAATGTATTTTCTTTTTTTCACTATACTCTGGTGGAATTTCACTAAGGAGGGTATTCACCCATAAATATATATATTTTTGCTTTAGGTCTATTATAGATCTTATGTCTAATTTTCTATGACCTTCAATCTACTAAAAGCCACCATCTAGAGTAAGTTGACTCAGACGCATACTGGTAGTGACCCCACCATCACGTTTTTACCCTGTGGAGTCTAGAGGTTGTCATCTAGACATATTTTATGACTCTGTTAAGGATGATTTTCAGAAAATTAAAATTTATGATTCAAGATACACGGGTAATCTGAAACCACCAGAGAGACTGGCCCTTAAAATGTTGAGAAATTATGGGAATACCATCATAAAACAGGTGGACAAAGGGGGTGGGGGCATTGTTATGCAAGATGTACAGGCATACATGGATGAATCCACTAAGAGTCTCCTTGATGAAACCACATATATTTGTTTAAATGGAAACCCCACCAATGAGTTTTCAGAACAGCTTGCCTCTCTTTTGAATGGAGGACTTAGAGAGGGTTGTATCTGCATAGAGGAATGTAATTACTTGATGGTTAGGTTCCCTGTCATCCCGATCTTTTACCATATTCCCAAGGTCCATAAAAATAAAAACAATTCTCCGGGTAGACCAGTTGTCGCCGGTGTGAATTCTTTGACTGCCAATCTGTCACATTATGTTGATCTTAAACTGCAGCCATTTGTCCTGTTCAATAAGTCTCACCTAAAAGATTCTACTTCCATATTACGGATTCTGAAAGATCTAGTTTGGACTCCTGAGATGATGTGGATAACAATTGACGTTCAAGCGCTCTATTACTCTATCCCTAATGTGAGAGGAATGGAAGCTGTGCGGAATACTCTGATTATGAACCCTGCAGTCGGTGAGAAAGAGGTTGTGTTCTTATTGGACTGTATCAAGTTCATCTTGGAACAAAAATTTCTTTGAGTATGATGGGAAGTTTTATCTCCAGGCCCAAGGACCGGAGATGGGGACGAAATTCGCCCCCTCATACGCAATTTATTTATGAATGCCTGGGAAACAAGAATCATTTATGGTTCGAGATTTGAAGAAAACATAGTTCTATATAAGCGTTATATAGACTACATTTTGAGCGTGTGGCAAGGGGAACCTGAAAAGATTTCAGATTTAATTCTATACATTAATGACAACAATAGTAATCTTCATTTTACCTATAAGAAAGATTCCATGCGAATAGCGTATCTGGACCTTGAATTAATTGGGATCCCAGGAGATTTGATCCTATCCAAAACTCATTTTAAAACAGTGGATGCTAATAGCTACATTCCATATTTAAGTTGCCACCATCCTACGTGGAAAAAAAGTATCCCTTACTCTGAGTTTCTCAGGGTTAGGCGCAATTGTAGAAATGTGATATACCAAGATATATCCAAACAAGCGCTACTCAGAGCTGGTTTTCCTAGCAGCTGTTTTTTAGGAGATAGTCACTCTCCACACAATAGAAATACACAAAAATAACAAAGTAACAGCGCTTACAATAATAATTTGTATAAACGATACTGTATCAAGGTAATCTAGGAATACTATTTATTAAAAAATAAATGATTAAAAATACATAAGAAGTCTGGCTGACTTTCAAGCATTTACTGTATACAACCTGTTAAAAACATGGTTATTCATACAACCAGCAACAAACTTTGATAATACCGTGCAACTTTATGATATCGTCCTCCTTTTTAGATCATATAGCAGGGACTTTTTATGCAGTTCTGTGGATTAAAGTCCAGTATAAAACGTTTTTTTTGGTCATGAACCAATGGCAAAAGTCCCAAACGTTATTGATATTTACCGGTCCTGAGGTAATTATGAAGGTAAAGATCCTATTTAGCGAAGACCCTCTTCATCCGATGTAACATCGATGTGGCACAGGATTGCAACGCATTTAATGGAGTCCCTCTAACCTCTATTTCTTGGACCAGATGTATCCAGATTCGTCCAGTGAGTAGCCAATATGAAAATCCACAGAGTCCCTTAGATCAAGGAGGAGCAAGCTGACGCGTTTCGCTGTCTAGGGACAGCTTTTTCAAAGGCGCAATTGTAGTCACTTACAAGACTACTGGACCCAGTCACAACTACTGGCTGATCGTTTCACTCAAAGGGGGGTATGATCCTCCCTTAATTGAGGATGCCAGATTGAAAGCCTCTATTAGGAATCAAGATGATCTTCTAATCTCGAAACCTAAGACGGACAACACCCAGAAACATATGCCTTTCCTTACACAATATAATAAAGAAAATCATTTTATTAGAAAGGTTCTTGATCGCCATTGAGGAATTCTTAAAAAAGACCCAATTTTAGGTCCTCATCTACCTTCAAAACCATATAAGATTTTTTGTAGATCCATGAATCTTAAGAGTGTACTCGCACCAAGTAGGTTCCAAAAAACTAGGAAAGTGAACTCAGACAATCAAAACTTCCTAATGAATATGAGCATGGGTTGTATACCGTGCAATAGATATACAGTAGTTGTTGCAAATTTTTGGATCAAACTAAATTTAAATTTAAACTTAACAGTGGGAGGTTTCATACACTTGATGAAGTGGTTACATGTACCACTGAATTTGTGGTTTATAAGATCACCTGCAGTTGCCATCTAACTTATGTAGGAAAAACAAAAAGACAATTAAAAATCTGCATCCAAGAGCATATGCGCAATATAAAGAATAAAGTTAGGACTCACAGTTTACCATGGCATTATGCCGAAAAGCATAAGTCAGAAGTTCTTTATTCTAATTTTTGTTTTACGGTGCTTGAACACATTAAGGAACCTTTAAGAGGAGGTAGTATATACTTGATTCTCTCCAAACGAGAGAGTTTTTGGATCTACACTATTAACACTCTGACCCCTTATGGTCTGAACTAGGGAATCTATATTGCTTCCTTCATTCAGAAGTATGACATGTTATGATCTTTATACGAGCCCTCTTTATTGTGCTAAGATGGTGAGATTGTCATTTATTATGGTGCATATCTTCTGTATGTGATGTATTGATTTTTATTTGTAAATGTAGGAACACTGAACTTTTTTCTCACATATGTGCTATATGTGAAGAATACTATGTGGGGGGACTCTGCCCTCACCGCTATATTTTTTTCTGGCAACTGTAGACTTAGTACATTGGGTAGTTTTTGCCTATATATGAACTTTTTTTGGGTTAGATAATTATTACCTCACTGCGGGTCTAAAGGCCTAGATAATGGGACTGAATAGGTTCTACCTGCCAGTAGTGATCAGGTTTATTTTACCTCACTTTCAAGTAGAAAAGTACATACGGCAATGTACAAATCCCCACCAGTTCTGATATTTCTGGTCTAGCTGAACTTGGCGTTCATGCTTATATTATTGCTTATACTATTTTGTCTACATTATTTATTTGTTTTTGGTCCCAAACACTAATTGGATTTGCGTCCCACCTCATCTTTATTATTAGTAATTTAGGGCTTAATTTTTAACTGTGCCCTGTTGGAACTTATGATCGGAAGTTGGTAATAGCAGGTAGAATGCAGTAAGTGGAACGCACGGCGGATGCACATGGATTCCACCTAATACTGTTATATATTCCTCTGATTGTATATTGTTCCCCATTAAAAGGGTGCCCCTTTCTATTTTGAGATAAATTTGTGTGGGTTTACTATGTTTATTGTACCATCAGGAGTCCCAGTTTAGAAACGTTATACAGGACACCATTGTTTATATTATTATTAAAGGTCTCGTTTAAATAAGTCTTTTGCCATCAGCGGGACCCGGTGGAATACAATACCGGTAGTTTGGGATCGTGGGTGGAACGCATATAGAAAGTGCATCTCACCACCCCCTCCTTCACCTCTGACACTAAGCTGAGCTGAAAGAGTCACAGTATTCAGTGGGACCTGGTGGAATGCTTGACCGGAAGTCCGCGGCCATGAGGTGGAACGCATGCCGGAAGCATGCATTTCCATGCTCCTATATACTTCAACAAACTTCTTAAAAGGTATATGCTGAAAGCGCTGTTCTGGTTTAGCATTGCATTACCCTGACTCCTTCTTAGGAAAGTAGAGGAGGGTTTACTAATTGCCATCTTTAATCAACCAATCCGATTCTATAGGAAGTGATGTCATTACCTGGGAGGTATAAGTAAGAGACCCTGGACTCTCTCTCAGTAATTCAATGGATTGTGAGAGAAGCGTTTGCATCATTGTAAGTACCACTGAAAGACTAGTTCATTGTCCCTACATAGTGTTGGCTATCTGATTGTAATGGAATTCTTTTTGGTGCCTCTGTTTTTACTAAATGATTATTCTATTTACCCATTTATCTGTATGTGCAAAATCGCAAAGTATATTGATTATATATATGTTAAACATTGTAACCATACTCATTTGGAATCTGGATACAAAGTATTTTGGTAGCATATTAATAGGTTTAATTTTAAAATTTAATTGACTACTTATTAATATTTCTTAGGCGTTTTACCTTCTTGATTTGGTGCCAACTATTAACTATCCAGTGTTGCTTTTTATTGCATAACATACTGGTATGTATTTTCTTTTTTTTACTATACACTGGTGGAATTTCACTAAGAAGGGTATTCACCCATAAATATATATATTTTTACTTTATGTCTGTTATAGATCTCAGGTCTAATTTTATATAACATGCAATCTACTAAAAGATACTGTCTAGAGTCATTTGACTCAGACGCATACTGGTATGTATTATCTACTTCCAATCACCACCTCCTCCCTTTCTATTTTTCCACATTGGCACTCTTCGAAAGTCTACCCTAATCACGTTGTATCTAATCAATTGGTATGTATGGCTCTAAGAGAGTACTCATTGTATAATTATTTGTTTATTATCAACATTTTTTCAGATGTTGTATTCTCATCATTCAGATCTAGTACCCCTGAGGAAGTCCTACTGGACGAAACACGTTGGATTCTTCTTTTGATCCATCAAATTGGTGTACACTGAGTCTATGACAATAAGAAACTGTACTCGGACTGAGCGTCCGTCTGCGATATGTCTATCTGAATGAGTTATTCATCTCTGTAAATGTTATGAAATGAATGGGTTTTTATCAACTCTGTGAACAAATGTTTTAAACTTAATGCTTTTATGTATTTTTATTTAATTGTAGGTCATATTTAAATCATCTTACTATTATTAGCGCCCTCTGATCTGTTTTATATATATATATATATATATATATATATAAAATGGAAAAAATTACTGCAGCACTCAGGGTCTTGTGAAAAAAGTTGTATATTGGTTAATAATCACATCAGGAAAACACCAACGTTTCGGGGAATTCAACCCCTTTGTCAAGGAGTGAGTGAAAGAGAGACCTCTTTCTTTCACTCACACCTTGACAAAGGGGTTGTATTCCCCGAAACGTTGGTGTTTTCCTGATGTGATTATTAACCAATATACAACTTTTTTCACATCAGGAAAACACCAAAGTTTCGGGGAATTCAACCCCTTTGTCAAGGTGTGAGTGAAAGAAAGACCTCTTTCTTTCACTCACACCTTGACAAAGGGTTTGTATTCCCCGAAACGTTGGTGTTTTCCTGATGTGATTATTAACCAATATACAACTTTTTTCACATCAGGAAAACACCAACGTTTCGGGGAATTCAACCCCTTTGTCAAGGTGTGAGTGAAAGAAAAACCTCTTTCTTTCACTCACACCTTGACAAAGGGGTTGTATTCCCCGAAACGTTGGTGTTTTCCTGATGTGATTATTAACCAATATACAACTTTTTTCACAAGACCCTGAGTGCCGCAGTAATTTTTTCCATTATTGATTGATCTCTCTGAAGGCACCGGGGCACGGATTCTATTGAGGGAGTGCCGGGCTACACGATTCTCTCTCTCTCTCTTTATATATATATATACATATATATATATATATATATATATATATATGGAAATAGAGGAAGAAACAACAGAGCGCCTATAGTGTAGTATCCTTTAAATTAGTTTTTGTCACACGCAAGAAAAATACTGCATACCGGATTACGGCTTGACTCAATGCTTATCGGTCCCCTGGTCTTTTTAGTCCACGTCTCTGTCGAAATCAAAATGAAGTAACCAGGCTGGGGTGAAAACAGACTGCAAATAATAATTCAGGAATGCAGATATTGCTCCAGCAGGGCAAGAAGTTTCATAACAAGGCATAGGTGAAACCAGGTTCCAGGAAATGTCTCAGAGATGCATATATATAGCAGCACCTTGAAAAAGACCTCTGTTAGAGGTGGAAACGCGTCGGTGATTACAGGACGCTGAGGAGGGTAGCAGGAGAGGAACGTTCCATTCCAGTACAGCGAGGCATAGGGGATTCCCGGGTTTCCCTGCACCAATTAAACCCGCAAGCTGGCTTTGAACTGTGTATACAGTTCATACTATCTGGTAATTTCCTCACCACTCCCCACCCCAGTTCCATATGCTGCGATTTCAATTTACACTGTGTTTATAAAATCATTGTAATTTCCAGTGCTGCTATATATCCTATTGGATTATACATGGAATTTTTTTAATACTTGAGGAATTTTTTAATGCTTGATGAATTTGTGTTATACATACGATTAAAACTGTACTTCACTATGTATACAAAATCTTATTCTTTTTTATGACATTCGCATGAGTTTGCAATTAACTCTGGGACCTTTTGAAACATCCACACTGTCTGCCCAAAAGTGCACATACCTGTAACAAGAGGACTGATTATGCCCGGACGAAATCCTCCCACTATGTAACTTATGTTTTAAAAATATACAAGGGTTAAATAGAACAATTAAAAGATGCTAAGCAGTATGGTGCCACCAATATTACTGTGGAAATTAATCCTACATATATGATAACTAAATAAAGGCTGATAAGCCAGTTTGCTCATTTAACCCCCGGGGGCACAACGTATCTAATATGAAAATCCACTTGGCCTCAGCTCTAAGTAGTAACTGGCCACGATTTCTCCCTTGCTTGAACGGGGAATGTGATCAATTATACGGTGTCGTAAAACAGCTACTGATTGTTTGGCATTTAAAAAATGCCTAGCAACTGGTTGGTCACTTCGACCTGAAGTCAGTGCAGCTCTGATAGAGGTCCTGTGCCCGGCCATACTTTCTTTAAACATGCAGTCGGTTTTCCCCATGTAGTGTAGACCACAGGGACAGCTGAGTAAATAATCCACATATCGTGTGGTACAGGTAACTCAATGTCGGTATCCGTTCACATGGTCGACCATGTTATGGTCGACAGTCATTAGGTCGACCACTATTGGTCAACATTGACATGGTCGACATGGACACATGGTCGACACCTGAAAATGGCGCCACATGAAAGGCCGACACATGAAAGGGTCGACATGAGTTTTTTAACTTTTTTTTCTTTTGGGGAACTTTTCCAAACTTTATGATCCACGTGGACTATGATTGGAACGGTAATCTGTGCCGGGCGTAGCGGTAGCGGAGCGAAGGCACCATGCCCGAAACATGGCGAGCGAAGCGAGCCATGCGAGGGGCGCGGTGCACTAATTGGGGTTCCCAGTTCCTTTACGCAAAAAACGACACCAAAAAAAGTTAAAAAATCTCATGTCGGCCTTTTAATGTGTCGACCTTTCATGTGGCGACCATTTGCATGTGTCGACCATGTGTCCATGTCGACCATGTCAATGTCGACCAATAGTGGTCGACCTAATGACTGTCGACCATAACATGGTCGACCATTCATACTGGAACCCTCAATGTCGTCTCTTAAATTTTTTGCCCGTGAACGGATGACAAAAAGTGTCCCCTGTCAACATATGGCTGCACGTAGTGCAGCCCAGGCATTTGAAGCATCCTGGACATGAAGATTTAAGAAATGTAGTGATATTGCTTTTCTTCGTACTCTCAATGTTAGTTTTAACAACAAAGTCATGTATGTTCTTACCTCTACGATAAGCAGGCATAATTCGCGTGGCAGACAAAATACCTAGTTTTTTGTCGGTTTGTACTATAGGCCAAAACTTTTTTGTGATTTTATTAATGGCCGTACTTTGAGTGTTGAACTGACTAACCCATATTAATCTATCGGTAGTGTCCGATTTTTTATGGGGAATTAAGTTATTACTTCTACGTATCTTTAACACTTTGTTCTTAATAAGAATAAGGTCAGACCGATAATATCCCCTTTGAATAAACTTAGTGATCATAGTGTCACACGCTGTTTCTAGTTGTGTCTCGTCACTAATGATACGCTTAAGACGTAACATTTGAGAATAGGGGAGACCCTTACGTAGGGAAATTGGATGGTGGCTAGAGGCTTGTAGGATATTGTTCCTATCAGTACTTTTAGTGAACAGGGCTGTTTCAATTTTTTGTTCCCGCAGTGTAATTTGCACATCTAAAAAGTTGACACTTTGCTCATGTATAGTGTAAGTAAACTTCACTGGGGAGTTAGACAAATTATGTGTATTGAGTAAAGACTCCAACAACATATGTGGTCCTGTCCACAATAGTAACAGATCATCAATAAATCTTAAGTACAGTAATACATACGGTTTGGTTGCATCATTGGACAGAAACAGCTCATCCTCTATTTGCAACATGAAACTATTTGCAAACGAGGGTGAGACGTTGCTCCCCATGGAACACCCTTCGAGCTGTAAATAAAAGTTGTTGTTAAATAAAAAAGAATTAAATTAAATTAAATGGCCGTCTTGTACCGCAAGTGATAAGATGTTATCCAATTCCTTTTTGAAGGAAGCAGTAGGGTCAGATTGAAGTTTACGATAGGTAGTGGTATCTGATAATTGACGATCAAGTTCAATGATTATATCATTGAACGGTTCAAGACGGCCATTTAACATCAAGTCAAAATGAGGCATTGACTACTCGATTTCCAGTAGTACCTATCTTATACTCAGTACCCATAATACACAAAAACAGTCATAATCTCCGCCAGGGGATCATTATTTCAAAAAAAAAATCCATTTATTTGGATAATTTCTTACAACCCTGCATTCAAGCAATAGACCACTGCCTGAAGGATACCACAGCTCTCCTGAATAAACTGTCTATTATCAAATCCATCCCAAGTGATTGTCTACTGGCAACTATTGATGTCAGAAATCTCTATACATGCATTCCTCACACAGAAGGACTTAATGCTGTGGAAACTCTGATTTGTAATAATCCATCATATAATGGACCAGATATTGATCTTTTCCTTAGGCTGTTGCAATTAACCTTACAGCAAAATTATTTTTTATTTAACAACAACTTTTATTTACAGCTCGAAGGTTGTTCCATGGGGAGCAACGTCTCACCCTCGTTTGCAAATAGTTTCATGTTGCAAATAGAGGATGAGCTGTTTCTGTCCAATGATGCAACCAAACCGTATGTATTACTGTACTTAAGATTTATTGATGATCTGTTACTATTGTGGACAGGACCACATATGTTGTTGGGGTCTTTACTCAATTCACATAATTTGTCTAACTCCCCAGTGAAGTTTACTTACACTATACATGAGCAAAGTGTCAACTTTTTAGATGTACAAATTACACTGCGGGATCAAAAAATTGAAACAGCCCTGTTCACTAAAAGTACAGATAGGAACAATATCCTATAAGCCTCTAGCCACCATCCAATTTCCCTACGTAAGGGTTTCCCCTATTCTCAAATGTTACGTCTTAAGCGTATCATTAGTGACGAGACACAACTAGAAACAGCGTGTGACACTATGATCACTAAGTTTATTCAAAGGGGATATAATCGGTCTGACCTTATTCTTATTAAGAACAAAGTGTTAAAGATACGTAGAAGTAATACCTTAATTCCCCATAAAAAATCGGACACTACCGATAGATTAATATGGGTTAGTCAGTTCAACACTCAAAGTACGGCCATTAATAAAATCACAAAAAAGTTTTGGCCTATAGTACAAACCGATAAAAAACTAGGTATTTTGTCTGCCACGCGAATTATGCCTGCTTATCGTAGAGGTAAGAACATACGTGACTTTGTTGTTAAAACTAACATTGAGAGTACGAAGAAAAGCAATATCACTACATTTCTTAAATCTTCATGTCCAGGATGCTTCAAATGCCTGGGCTGCACTACGTGCAGCCATATGTTGACAGGGGACACTTTTCGTCATCCGTTCACGGGCAAAAAATGTAAGATACAACATCAAGTAACCTGTACCACACGATATGTGGTTTATTTACTCAGCTGTCCCTGTGGTCTCCACTACGTGGGGAAAACTGACTGCATGTTTAAAGAACGTATGGCCGGGCACAGGACCTCTATCAGAGCTGCACTGACTTCAGGTCGAAGTGACCAACCAGTTGCTAGGCATTTTTTAAATGCCAAACATTCAGTAGCTGTTTTACGACACCGCATAATTGATCACATTCCCCCGCTCAAGCGAGGGAGAAATAGTTGCCAGTTACTACTTAGAGCTGAGGCCAAGTGGATTTTCATATTAGATACGTTGTCCCCCCGGGGGTTAAATGAACAAACCGGCTTATCAGCCTTTATTTAGTTATCATATGTGTAGGATTAATTTCCAGAGTAATATTGGCGGCACCATACTGCTTAGCATCTTTTAATTATTCTATTTAACCCTTGTATATTTTTAAAACATAAGTTACATAGTGGGAGGATTTAGTCCGGGCATAATCAGTCCTCTTGTTACAGGCATGTGCACTTTTGGGCAGACAGTGTGGATGTTTACTTTATAGCAAATGTTGTTACCATCCATTTATTAATATGTATCATTGTTCAAGCTGCTACATTTAGTGCCTAGTCTGGATTTGTAGATAACACTGTATTTATGTTTTCACATCTCAGGTGTTTGTTATTGTTGTGCTGCGGTCCGGGTGCTCCCTGACGCAGAAGCCGGTGCCTCGTGATGACGTCATTGTTGAACGGAGCGGGACGCGACAGGCCGCTGGTGCCACGGATCACCAGACAGAGATAAATTGGTAAGTAGCACATTATGTTATTTTATCCTGCCGAAAATGCCACTATGACATTGAAACGTTGATGAACATCAGACTTGCTGTCTGTTTTTATTTCTGACGCCGTGAGTGCCGCCTGACCGTGCTTCTTATAAATATATATATATATATATATATATATATATATATAAATATATATGTTGTAGAATGGACCGGCACTCTCCTGGCTTGCGCCTTTACCCCGGTGCCTTCTGAGACAAACTTGCAAATTCCCAAATGAAGACAGCGGCACTCGAGGATTTAAATGTATGAAAAAGTGTAATCAAAGCATACAGGTAGCCAATGTTTCGGGGCTCACATGCCCCTTTGTCAAGGTGTGTAACAATAGGTGTGAATTAGAACATACCTTTTATCCAGCCAGTGCACGGTGCGAGACCGTGCTCTGGCGGGCTTCTCCTGGATAAAAGGCACTGGCGGGCTTCTCCTGGATAAAACCTTGTCGGGAAGTAGCCAAGCAGGTTTCAACTACCTGGCAACACTGGCCTTAGGCACTAAGTCAAGACTTACCGATTTGTTGGCACATCTCCTGCCATTGCCAGATCAAACATGTGCTCTGTACTCTAGAGCTTCCAGTGTAGATTCAGTTAAAAGAAAAAAAGAAAAAAGAAACAAGAATTCATAAATACATTTGTAAACAATAAATAAAAATGGGATGAAATTGCAGCTTTCTACAAAGGGATCACAGATTGTTTGGAAACTTCATAGGCAAACTCTATTTTAAGTTGAGACTCTGGTTCAGGCAGAGGCAGATTTAGACTTCATGGGGCCCTAAGCAAGACACCGATTTGGGCCCCTCCTTCATGAAACAATCCTGATTGTGCCCCCCACACCTATTTTAGTAGACAGGCAACCAGTCAGTGTATGATCCCCAATCTACCCCCCGCCTGATTATAGCAGGCAGATGATTGTTTTATGCATTGGGTATGGGATTCCGACCACCAGAATGCCGGTAGGGGTGTGCGCGCAATGAAGCCCCTTGCGGGCTCGATAGCTCGCTGCACTCACCACAGGTTCTATTCCCACTATGTGGGTGTTGTGGACACCCATGAGTGGGAATAGCCCCTGTTAGCTGGCATTGTGTCTGCCGGCATTGTCAGCTTTTGAGATCCCGTCATCGACATTCTGACCACTCAGATCCTGATCAATGGGTTATGAACCACATCCCAGTTTTACTAGTGTACTTAAAATCACACTGTAAGCACTGCACATGGGCAGGTGTAGGCAACAGGCACCTACCAGCTATCTAGTCACTGACAGACTGCGGGAGTATTCAGCCAGCCCAACACTCAGACATTCCCAGTGGAAATCAGAAATGTCCATGACTGCACTGGCTTCACTGTGACTGGCAGTAACTTCTGGTTGAATTCCTACCTGTCAATCACAGACACACAAAGCAGTCCCATGTGGAGGTGTTTCCTCCCTCTAGGACTGCCAGACTGGGCTGTGGTAACCAGAGAGCTGGCATCCTGTTCAAAGCCACTCCCTGCCTTCCGCGCAGTCTTTCCAGCTTCCAGAAGCCCGGGGTTTGTGCATGCGTAGTCGACCCGCGGCGTCTACGCATGTGCCAGTCCCAGAACCTGCTGGATCCATTGCACTGGTGCCGGGTCCTGGGGCTGGCTGTTCCCTCTCATCTCCATGGGGTAGCGGAAACCCCCCTACTAAATGCAAGTAGGAGTTGCCGCTGTACGTAACAACTGTCCACATTAATGCAAATAGGTGTGGCCTCACTCTAAATCAATGTTGTTCATAGGCAAATGTTGGGTTGGGGGTTTCCCGTTGCCCTCCTCTTGGCCAGCTACTCAAATTATGAAAACAATAGCAATAGTATGGAATATTATTACTAGAGCTGCTGCCACATCATGCAGTTTAATGGACAGAGCAGAGCTGCTGCACATGCTCAGCGGCAGCAGCTTCTTATAACAAATTTGCTGTGTGTGTGTGGATTGAGCGCTTAATCAGTGCTCTGGACCTGAGAGTAGGTACCAGTAAGAAGAGACGGGAGCCTTACGATGAGGTGGAAGAATGTGTGCTTAGAAAGTGCAGATCTGTCTCCTATTGGTTCTATTATGTTTGTGTATTTATTTATTTATTTATTTATTTATTATGGGATGTTTAACTTTTTCCTGACCACATATTTTATTTATGTTAGTTAACTATGTTTGATACAGTCTATACCAGGGGTAGGCAACCTGCGGCTCTCCAGCTGCTGTGGAACTATACATCCCTGCATGCCCTACCACAGGTTTGCTGTTAGGATGTTCTAAAACTGTGGCAGGGCATGCTGGGATATGTAGTTCCACCACATCTGGAGAGCCACAGGTTGCCTACCCCTGGTCTACACCTTAGACCATTTATAAGGGGGAATTCAATTGTTTGAAAAGTCGGTTGGGTGTCCTTTTTTCCTGTCTATTAGAAAAAACAAACACCCAACTGACTTTTCAAACAATTGAATACCCCCATAGTGTTATATATTACTACTGTATTGAGAAGAGTACACAGTGTATAAAAAAAACAATGTGTACATTAATGTCAATGGTCGGTACAAGGTTCTTCGACCAGATGCTGACATTTGCTCCAATGTTAAGCAGAGTGCTTGATTGTAGACTGCATTTGGATCCCCCTAGAAATACTGCGTATGCCCCTGTGGTTTGTGCATATTGAAGCTGTGATGTATTTTCTTGTGAATTTTCAACCTTGTATATACTGTACCTATGGTTAAGGATTGCAAAATGTAAATTATAGTAAAGTCTAAAATTAAAATCACTAGAAATTATATATATAACCTAGTGCCAGACAGTGCTGGATTGACAATGGGGGAATACAGCTACAGTTCCTGACCTTGATATAAAAATGGATCCATCATCATGTCAGCATGCTAAAGACCAAACACCAACTGCCCACACTGTTGGTCATAAATCATAATTATTACAATTGTATTTTTATTTCCCTCACAAAATGATACCATTTTTATGCTTTTACATATTGATGGAGACATTGGGGCTGACAGTGCAGAGTGTATTCACGCCTACATGACACTGGCCACACCCACTCAGCACTGGTCACACCTCTTCTGCTTCTCATAACAGGCCCTTTTAACATTTTCAGCCCCAGGCCACCTTAATTTAACCCTGCTGCCAGTGTACATTTGATGTCCAAGGTTTAGGTTTATGTGTCCATTACACAAATCATTACAGTAGGTGTGATGGTATACTTACAGTAACTACTATATAAACGATAATTCAAACATCAGACATTCAGATATTTTTCTGTGTTTTTGCTTTCTTCTTCACAAAAATACACAATTAATTCAAAAGAATGATACAGGAAGCGCAGGAATGCTCTCGTTACTGTGTATTTTACAGTGTTGCATTCAGTACTCATCCGGTAATGATACATTTCTATTTTCCATATATCCAATTAAGAGCAAACAAAATAAGCGTCTATCACGCAATACACTCCTATCTCTGACGCACTTCCACAGGTAAAGTATGGAGAGATCTCACACCCATCTTCTTTGTACTGCAAGTCTACTGTAATTGATTTGGGCTCTCTCTGAAAGCAAACAGGAATGAAAAGGGTGGATATAAGTCTTATACTTTTTTCAAGACTAGAAACTAGAGTCAATTATTCCAGATACAACATTTTTTTTTATAAGTAAACACTCTCATCAATGCATTCATTCAGCCCTGGTTACTGCAGTAAGCAGTTCAGTAGCTGAGTACTTTATACTTACTGGAATAGGTTGTGTTGTGAGATATAATTATTATTAGTCTGTTATGGCAAGCAACAGAGCATCAAGATACAGCCAGCAATCACAGGAGAGCCGAAGGGGTTAACCATGTTTCAGCAACTACAAAACCCTTTGCTTATTACTCTGATAAAGCCGAAGGATTTTGGTGCAGTGCACTGTGGGCACCTTTGGCACCTAGAGGATAAGATCATCACACCTGCCACTCTCATTATCTTAATCCGGCAGAGCTCTCTACATCTGGCCACTTAAGTGCTGAGCAAGCTGCACACACTGCATGGGATGCAGTGACAATGCACCGGCAGGCCTCCAACAACACAGGAGTTTATGTCAAGAAGGCTCTCAGTCTCAGCACTCAAACCGCAGTCTCTTGCCCGCGTGCTCCCACCCTGCGCACTTCCTATTCATTTCATCAACAAAGGATTAAAACTGGTGAGCCTCCTCAGTGTAAACTGAGCTTTGCAGGAGAGGGGGGACATTTAAAATCCTTCCATTTAAGTTACGGATTGTCAAACATATTGTCCATAATCCCTGGTTCAGAATGGCTGCTTCTACTGCTCTTTTCACAGAAGGTTTAGCAGCAGGGATTTCTGCTGTTAATCTTCTGTCAAACACACGGTGTAAATTCAAAACTATCTACCCAGGGAAAAAAAATGTTGCAGTTCTCTACCATCTGCATATCTCATGCATGCTAAATAACCACAGCAAATGTGCTATATTTAATATTAAAGCAACTACGGATTAAATGACAGAACATCTAGTGTTGCTGAGTTGCAATAATTGCAACAAAAAAAATAGCAAGCACATATTTTTTGAAAGAAATATCTTCAGTGTATATAAATTATTATAATTTCCTTGCTAGTGGCTTTTGTGATGAGTACGGAGGTGATACGTTATGCGTCTTTAATCCTGGCCAAATGCTTAATCTATTCTCACTCTAATGAGTAAGGGCCAATATAAACTGAACAGTAATAGCTGCAAATAAAATGCAAATAAGGGTGTAAAACATCAGATAAGGACGAAAAATGTGCATAAAAAGACTGGTTAAAATACAATTTGGTTGGCAATAATAAGTACCATTAGAGAGGAAATAGCCTTACGTGAGTTTAGTCACTTTTTAAAATATATAAAGACAAAAAAAAGCACTCTCCTGCATTACCAATTTGGTCTTCTTATTTGACTATTTACGGAGTACCACCTCTGTATTATATATATATATATATATATATATATATATATAGCATTGCTAGATTACACAGTAAGTAAAGTGATCACAGCGGAAGTAGCTTAAAGTACCATAAAACCATAAAATGTAATTTTCAGATATGACCTGACATCATTTGCATCAGGTTTAGTATGAAGGGGGTCATTCCGAGTTGTTCGCTCGCTAGCAGATTTTAGATTGGGAGTGTATTTTAGCTTAGCAGAATAGCAATGAAAAAAAAGCAGAATTGCGAATAGAAAATTCTTAGTTTCTGAGTAGCTCGAGACTTACTCCTACACTGCGATCAGCTCAGGCCGTTTCGTTCCTGGTTTGACGTCACAAATACGCCCTGCGTTCGGCCAGCCACTCCCCCGTTTCTCCAGACACTCCCGCATTTTTTCCTGGCACGCCTGCGTTTTTCCGCACACTCCCAGAAAACGGGCAGTTTCCGCCCAGAAACACCCACTTCCTGTCAATCACACTCCGATCACTTCAACGATTAAAATTCTTTGTTCGGACGTGAGTAAATCTACAAAATTTTGTGCTAAAATACTTAGCACATGCGCACTGCGTACCATGCGCATGCGCATTTTTGCCTTAATCGCTCCGTTGCGAAAATCGTCAACGAATGATCAACTCGGAATGACCCTCGAAATACCTACAATCAAAATCCCGATGGTCAAAATCCTGACAACAATTGACCGATGGTCAAAATCCTGACATTTAAAATAACAATAATGTCAAAATACAGACATTGAAAATGTTGTCAGGTGAAAATGTTGACATGAGTTTTTAATTGTTTTTTGGTGTGTATGTCGACATAGGTCAGAATGGACATCGTATAAGTGTGCCTCCCTGCACTCGTCATGCTTCAGGCATGGTGCCTCACTGCGCTCGGCACGCTATTATATTCCCCATTCAGGTCCACTGGGATGGTAAAGTATAAACAAGCCGGATTCAATGAAAAATCATAAAAAATTAATGTCGACTTTTTGACCTGTCGACATTTTAAATATCTGTATTTTGACCATGTTGGTATTTTGATCGTTGGTCAATGGTTGTCGAGATCTTGACCGTCTGGATTTTGATTGTAGGTAAATTGACCGCATCCCTTTCCATCTATATTCGAAAGTAACATATAATAGGTGCCTATTTATCAAATGCCTTAGAAAGTCTTATTTTCTATTGCTGTTCATCATGGCAATAGAAATCTTTTAGAAAATAAAAAATTGTTTGGCAATGGAGGACAGTAGTTGAGGTCCTTACTGCAGATGCTTGATGCAGGTCACACCATGTGCTACATAGTAGCATAATCTCGGGTATCCAGGTGCAAATTCAATAAAAAATTAAACAAATAGAAAAAAATATTTTTAATTTTCATTAAACATGTACAAATGAGGATATCATAGGAGGACAGCCAGCAGTTATCACCAGGGTCCTTCTTAAATATATGGTAACTACAGTAGCTTCTACCTTTGATAAATTGATCCAACCTCTCTAATCCATTAGAGTAATAAAAACAGTGAGGATTAGTCTCAACAACTATGTGAAAAATAAACAAAAAAAATGCAATTACAGTACTGCTTCATCTTTCTATATATGAGTGTAGAATGCTGCTCAAATCACTCCTTTCATGTGGTTTGTACACTAAAGCCATTCATGCGACCAATAAAGCGAATTGACATATTTAAAAAAATAAATAACTAAAACTAAGCATTGCACAACAAACAGTTATAAAATGATTAATAGATAATATGCTCAATTTTATATAATTAAAAAATGTTTATTCATGGGTAGAAATAAATGTCTTAAGTATATGCAATTACTAATAGACTGACTGTCACATAACTGAGTTAGAAGCTACATAACTAAGTTAAAATTTATGTTCCTGTTATATTACACCATGGGTCTCTTTGAGCCATTATGCTTATTTGACTATATGAGATCCTTCTTACAACCACAGAGAAATTAGTACTAAAATTCTTTGGCAGAACTTTCCACATTCCGCTTTCGTTTCCCCCCCCCCCCCCCAAATCAACAAGCGCAACACAATGAAACGGCAGTTTGGAAGAAAAGCTTCTAGAGAACTGATTGGCACCAGGATAGAGCCTCTTACATCTCAGCTATGATTCATGTCAGGCTGAGCTTTTTTAGTGAGTCATCCATTACCATATGAATGGGTTTCAGAAGACTATTTGCAGTGAAATGATAGCTTGGGTTTTCCCTTCTCAGTGGGCATGTGGTCACATTACAAAACCAAATCCAAATGGGTATTAAAACTGGCAATGTTATGGCTTGGCCAGCCGGAAACCATAGAGCAAAGACAATCCTCAACATGAAGACATGCTATAAGAGTACATGCACGCTAAAACAGTCTACAAGTTGACTTCAATATTAATTGGGAAAAAATATATAATACCCCATATATTGGGGAGTATTTTAAAATTCAAAATAAAAGTGTAATTAGAAAGTTATTGGTGTGTCAGTCACTGTTTGGCCTACTATCTGCACTGTTTGTGGGGTCTTTGCCTCTCTACCTGGGATGTGTTCTAAAATGATCTATGGGTCAATTTAATTGGAACAAGATATAAGATCCAAAGTATATTCCTATCAATCTATGGGCCTAATTCAGCATGGGGCGCTGCTCCGACAGCTTTCACATGCTGATGCCCTGTGCAGTGTGTGCACACGCAGAAGCCGTGCTGCAAGTGTGCACACTGGGCCTAATTCAGATCTGATCAAAGCAGCAAATTTGTTAGCTAATGGGAAAAACCATGTGCACTGCAGGAAGGGGGGCAGATATAACATGTGCAGAGAGAGTTCAATTTGGGTGGGGTGTGTTCAAACTGAAATTTAAATTGCAGTGTAAAAATAAAGCAGCCAGTATTCACCCTGCACAGAAATAATAAAACCCACCCAACTCTAACTCTCTGCAAATGTTATATCTGCCCCACCTGCACTGCACATGGTTTTGCCCTTTAGCTATCAAATTTGCTGCTGCGATCAGATCTGAATTACCCCCAAAGTGAGATGCAACAGCATCTCACATGTGTGAACGCCTCTGCCTAATTGACCGACAGAGACGTTCATGGAGTGGGAAGGGCCATCGCATCAACGTTTTGGGGGGGGGGGGTGTAGCGGCATTGGTGGGGCACGGTCCAGACAACGCAGGCATGTCCGGACCGTTTGCGGGGTGGGCTGCAGCCGCTGTGACCTGAAACATCTGTCTTAACAGCTAGGCTGCATAAGCAGAGGGTAACTCTAAACATGAGATAGCATTTCCTTTTTGCATTGTGCTCGCATGTTTGCGATGGGGGTGGCAGGACCCGGCATGCGGGGCGGACTTGCCCTATGTTGCGCATCCCTCCACATGTCAGAGTTAAGGATTGTAGATGTGCGATTTTTCACACATCTATAACCAATGCTGAATTGGGCCTTATGTTCTAAGGACCACCCACTGCTACAAATCTCACCACTGGAGTGCAGTACACTATCTAGAAGGCATTTTAAGAGAGGAGTGGGCCCATGTGCAGGCTCCGGGTGGGTCCCCTCCTCTCCACAGTGCAATAGGCTCCGGAATTGTGCCGGAGTCTACTGCGCATGTGCAGGTCTCCAGAAACATGGTGATCGCCATGGTCTGGAGACTGTCTACTGCGCATGCGTGGTGGCCATTTTGAGACTGATTTTTGCAGCTGCAGTGCACGTCATGGGACTCTGGAAAGGTAAGTATTAAAACTACATGGGTGCAGTGTGTGCGGTGTGGGCCCCCTAGACCCATGGGCCCGTGTGCAACGCACACATTACACCCATGATAGAAACGCCAATGACACTATCCTTGGTACACTAACTGTGGACAATCCATGAAAAGAGCATCATTAGCACTTAAACTATTGTCTATCTCACACAAAGTGCATCACATGTATACAGGCCCAGCTATCACAGTAACCCATTAGATGGGGAAATAGGGCAAGCCCATACGAGTTTAATGTTTTTCTTATCTGGATTTTGGCTTAATTCCACAATCCATGTCCCCTGCTCTAGCAAGCAAGTCTAGGAATCTGCGAAAGTGACATAAGAACCTAGCACTGGTCCTGTATATACTGTATATTTACTCATAGATCTACAGTGACAGTACGGTATTAATAATTAACACTGTAGATGGTCTATACTGTAGGCAGAGGAGGAGAGAGTCTAAAAAACAAACTTTCTGTTTCAAGCATACTTAGATAAATTACATAAGTGGTCAGGAAACAAAAAAGCATCCCATAATAGATCTAAATACTTCATATAACCAGTAAAGGCCCATACACACTAGCCGATTTTGAGCTCAAAGTAGCCCATTGTGTAAGCACCTTAAGAGACAGAAATAAGATTTCTAAGCACACATGCCTTATGGTATGATGCCTGTCTCTTTTTGCTGGCAGCTGCTCTCTGGTCTTTCGAGCCCTCCTGTGTGCTGATTGTGGGCCATACTAAGTATGGATTGCACTGTGCGTGCGCACACAGTGAGATGCGATCACATCTCACTAATGCGAATGCCTATGATTAATTGACAGGCAGAGGCATTCACAGGGCGGTTCGGGGCAGCAATGAAGAGTTGCAGGGGGTGCAGTCAGAAACGGTGGGGCGAGGATTGGAGCGGCAGCATGATGTCACACATGGCTGCCGTGACTGGAAACATGATGGCGGGCTGACTGCCTTTGCAGCCAGGCTGCTGAGGAAGGGAGGCTACCCTAAATTAGCATTGCTGGCAGTTATTAGCTTGCCAGGCGGCCTTGCCCTGTGCTCGGTGGCCCCCAGCATGCGAGAGATAACAGTTGCAGTTTTGCTATTTTACCAAAACTGCAACTGAATCTGAATAAAGCCCTGAGTGCACAGATCCACACACAGCAGTATGAAAATTTGCTGTCACCAGGTACGGATTGGGAACTGAAAGTGGCCCTGGAAATAAATGTAGAAGTGGCCTCACGTGGGCAGCATCAGAGGTATACCATGTAACCATGGTGGCAGCAACACCCCTCACATGTCAACAAGCAAACCTGGCCCCACATGCACATCGGCCCACCAGGAATATTCAACCTTGGCTGCCACTAAGCATGCACAGCAACTCTGACCTGTCTCTTGTACTGCGTATTGTGGCATTAGCTGTAGTGCTGGCTACGGGGAAGGGGTTTTTCAAGGCAACTAGCAATCACTGCCCCCTGTGTGCCTATCGAGGGGCAACATTAAAAGCCCATGTGTTAGTTGATGATGATGATGATGATGATGATGATGATGATTATTATTATCATTATCATCATATTTTAACATAATATTTTTTTAATTAATCACCTGGGATCTGCACATTGCACATGCTAGGCCTTACCATGGGTATTACAATTTCGGTAACACAAGGCAAAGAAAGATTGTCTCTTGGTTGGCGCACTATAGAGAGAAGTTGGATTATGTTAAAAAGTAACTTTTAATAGTAGTCAATTAAAAAGTGATGTGAAAAATATATAGGAAAAATACAACAAATAAAGATATCATATCAATTAAAAAATTAGTCCACTGTGTATTTATTTATTCAATTTTATATTGTTTGCAAGTGTGTTGACATTTTGTGTGCATTACAATTTCGCTAGACTTACTGTCTAAAAACCATAAGTAGCAATTACTTTTGCCCACTATACTGTATATAAAAATAATGCTAATACTGTATCAACAATAAATGCAGAAGCTTGTTTGTCTTGCCTGGTCCACTGTAATGCAATTGGAACATAGGCGTGCACAGCACATTATATTAGGGGATGCACCAGGGAAAAAAGTAATCCATATTGGAAAATATCCTTACATGAAACAGACTGCTATGAATGAGTACACAACAGAAAATGAATGAAGTTCTGGTCTGGGTCTGGCTACATAATAGTTGGGTAGCGAATGAGGAATAGTTTCTTACATCATGCAGTTATTCACAGATGAGAAACCACTGTTGATTGGTTGCCCAATAATAACGTTGCAACACACCAGATTCTGCTCAGCTATGATCCAAGATTTGAACCTCTATAACTATTATAGGACAATAACAACTTTTTTGACTTATTTAAAAGTACAGTGGAGTTATATAATAAAATCATTTATATAACAAAATAACAAATGTTTATATCCTTTCATTTTGTACTACTTACCAGAACCTATTGATTACTTTTCTGTTTTGCAAATGCAGGCTATGAAACTCATAAAAACAACTATATGATGATAAAGAATAACAGTAATAACCAAGGGCATACATTCTCTAAAACAGCATAATAAAACCCATTCCTACCACTTCCTATATCACTCTTAAAATAACTTGATGTTGCTTGCAGAAATGTTACAAACACATATAAACTATTTGTTATAATTTATGTACTGTGAATTAAGTAGTGAGAATGGTTGTTTAGAGAGAAGCCTTGTTTATGATGAATTCTGTATTACTGTCTGGAAATATTCTGTATTCTTTGCCATTTACCCAACTGTTATTGGCTGATGATAGAGAAATGTGACTCACTGAACCTCATTTCCAAAAAGCAAATCAGTCAAGTAGTAGTGCAGGCTATTATCTGGTGACAGATGAAGGTATATTTCAGCCAAATGCTTGGGTTTGCTGACATCATGGAGGTGTTTGAAAAGGAGCAGAAGATATCTCCAGCCAATGGGAACAGTTGGGTGGCATTTCTATCTAAGGATACATAGCTGCCAGATGCCCCTTATGGTTTGCTATAGCGCAACATACAGTATATTGGTACAAAGCAGTTTTTGTCCTTATTTTTTCATCTTGATCAACTGCACAAAACCTTTTTTCTTTCTGTATATGAAATAGCATTATATTCACTCAGCTTTATAAGGTGATATTTAATAAAAAGGAGTATTTAGTATTTTAATTATAAAACAAGCTTGAAAAAACAGATATTTCACCATGATAGCGTTAATAGCAAGTCAAAGGGTGGGTACACGCATAAATGATATTGACCCGATTTGTCGTTTCCGTGCAAATCGGAACGCCAAATCGGCCAGCTTATTCAATGAGTGCCCGCGGGTCACATGTGTTATCTTCTGGTCAGTCGTGCTGCACAGTCAACCAGAAGATATTGTATCTGATGCCATGCTGTTTAATGCAGCATGGCATACTCATGCAAGTATGTGTGCACTTCATGACAGTAGTGCCGAAGGGGGGGGGGGGATGGCAGGTACTATTTACTATTACCCGAAGGGGGACCAAGTATCCCCACCCCCCTTTACCAGTCAGCAGCACTTGCAACTCTCTTCCTCAGGCCAGCACACAGCAGCAGTGTGGCCCGGAAGGCACTTAAAGTACTACTATTTCTGTACTTTTATCTAAGTGAGCAGGGACATGCCGTCCATGAGTAGGTGACGTCCCCTGAAATGTACCTGGGCCCGACCAGGCTCTCTGCTGCCCTGCTGCATGATGCAGGGTCCCATCACCCATCAGATTAGCAAGGTATATATCATTCTGATTCCTACTATCGCCATTCTGAAATGCTGATGTTGAGCAGAGGATAGCCAAGGTCCTAATATAAGGAAACTGCTATCTTCCCTTACAAAGCCGGCTTCCACCAACATTTTTTGCAGGAGATTTTTGTAGTTTCATAAACTGTCCCCTTTAAAACAAAGAGGTATGTCCTGATCATTGTAATTCAGTAACACTGGGAATTGTAGTGCTCCGACAGCTGCTAAGACAGCATTGTGTGTGACGACTTAGATGCACCAGGTCAGCAGCAAAGCTTCCTGAAATCTATTTCAAAATGTTAGCAGCTATGAGTATAAACCCTATCATGTGCAGTTATTGTTAGACTAACATTACATGGATTATTCTCTGAATATTTCTTCTAAAGCCATTTAAGTTTGTATGTGTATGAATGTTCTTTTCCTCTTACATTCACAATTCCCTTCCAAGCAAGCTCGGAGTGAGTATAATATACAGACAAGCTTAGCTAAGATATTTTGGCAATTCAAGTGCAAGAACAGCCTTATGCTAAAGAAATGTGTTTATGCTCTTGAAAAGAATATAAGTCATACAGTTTCACTAGACATTTTAGAGGTAATCTTTGAAATGTACAATGGCTGTGGTGCAACACAGAATCAGCGCAGGTCTTTGGACTTTGGTAGTGCACCTCAATTTGTAACAAAGTGCATACGTTTGCAGAGCAAGATTGTGGCATTTGTGGTGGTTCAACAGTCCCCCAGCTCAAGGTGGGAACAGAAGTGCCAAGCGGATGCGTGGGGCTGGTACAAAGGTCATGGGCCCATCTCACAAGATAAAGTGAACACACCACCTATTAAGGAGGGATTCAAAGCAAGAGGGCCCCAACATTCGCAACAGTGCATGTTATTCCCCCCATAGTTGTCCAGTCACTCAGCATCCATGGGGGGAACTGGGTCCACTGAAGGTGCTCCTTGCTAAGTATGGTGCAAGCACACAGGTTTATTTAGATTTACATAGTAATGCTAAACACATTGTAGATATCATTTTGTGGGAAAAGAATATTGAAATAAAAAATTATTCATCTTTAGGGATGGTCTTTGCTGTGTAAAGCAGTGCACTATTTGGAGATCAGATGTACGGGGTGCGGCAAAAAAACTCCCAGATTTTAAAGGTTAACCAAAAAGGCATGGTGAATGCTACTCAATATTTTAGTACATAATCTAAAAGTGCATGGAAATTCAGTTTATTTGGAAGGTAAATAAACCCTCTATATAATATTGCATGGCCTTGAAGGGGAGGCGATTTGTAAGCAGTCTTAAAGTAGGTACACACCGGGCGATATATCGGCCGTTCTCTTGAACAGCCGATATGTCGCGGGTCCGTCGGCCAGTGTGTACGGGCGATACGTCTGTGAACTCCGTCGTTCACAGACGTATCGCGTCAGCCCCGCAGCACAGCCGACGGCCAAAATATCTACCGATATATTGGCATGTCGCTGTGTGTGTACGGGCTGTCAGCCGACTGCTCATACACATGCTGCGGCAGCCGGCGGTGATTGACAGCTGAACGGGGCGGGTGTGTGTACATGCCCGCCCAGTTCATAACATCAGTCCCCGACAGATCGGGCAGTGTGTATGCTCAACACACTGCCCGATGCGGCCAAAGATATATCTGCAAATCAATTGATTGTCAGATATATCTACCAGTGTGTACCCACCTTTAAACAGAAGGGTCAATTTTATTGGTGGCAGCCTTCACAAATTAGTTGCCCTGGGCCACCACAGACCTTAATCCAGCCCTGTTTATTGCTGCTGTAGGAACACCAAAGTTCAAACTTTGATCAGTATGTGCTGTATCATAATTTTGATGTAGTTCTTAAAAGTTATTATTTCAAATTCTATTGTTTTCAGTACATAGAGTTTGAAAAAATAGGAGCAGAGTGTGCGATGTGGTCCACCCTGGACCTTGGGGGGCCCGTGTACACTGCACCCACTGCACCCACTGTATAGATACGCTAGTACTAAGGATTCTGTATGGTCTGATATGGGAGGAGGTCTATGGGCAGTGACAACATGAGTTACCACACTCATTGACACCATCCCTAGTCTCACCACTGCATATAAACACATTAGACAGAATGGATGTGCTCATGCCGGAAAACAGCTCAAGACAATAGTTGCATAAGAAGGGATGGCTCCAGATCCTCTTCTCTTTAAACTGTCTGATTAAAACTTAAGTAACCAAGATTTTTAGATATGTTCCTGCGCACTCGCTTTGCTGCCTATAGTGGGATCCTATCCTGATGTGTCACCACACACACCAAGGGGTTCTACTACAGATTGGGGATTTGGAAGGGATCCCACTTGTGGCGCAAATGATATTCCAGCGGTGTTATTATTTACCGTTGAATACACTCTTCGTTATTTTCTCCGGAGAAAGTCCATCAAATTTCCAGAGAATAGTCCATGTGGAGATTCAGTTCAATGTGTAAATATGTGGAGAAAGCACAATGGGTATATAAAAGTTCAATTTGTGCCCCTAAACAATATAATAGATGTAAAAGATGATGAGGTGACTTCTGCCCGGATTCCTTAAATTATGTCCAATCAGGAAGTGCAGATGATATCGGTAAGGTTCACCACAGTGTGGATATAGTATGAGTGCTCCTCACATGTGTGCTTACTTTCAGACACTTGAGAGAAAACTTATAAAGGTTTCTTAAACTTTCTTTGTGCGGGGTACTTCTTCTATTCAATTTTCATGCATAAAACATACAAGATAAAATTCATCTAGGTATGATGCTCACAGTAAGGCTTACTTCAAGAGACGCCGTTCTTTCATATAGCGGTTTCTTTCTCTGCAAGCCCGTTTGTCGTCCTCAGTCGTCCCGTGGTGCGTATTTTGCTCAATTTAAAGCAAAAAACACGAGGGAGTACATTAGGATTAATGTATATTTATTAAAACAAAATCTTTAAAACAATTTCTGGCTGTTATGCCACAACTGTATCAGCAAATCAAGATATTTAACAACGCAGCCCAACAGTGAAACAGATGGTAACCCGGGATATCTCACCGTGTAGCTGAGTGTGCTGATTCATGTGGTCCCCAGAATATTCTGGGGACCACACGAATCAGCACACTCAGCTACACGGTGAGATATCCCGGGTTACCATCTGTTTCACTGTTGGGCTGCATTGTTAAATATCTTGATTTGCTGATACAGTTGTGGCATAACAGCCAGCAATTGTTTTAAAGATTTTGTTTTAATAAATATACATTAATCCTAATGTACTCCCTCGTGTTTTTTGCTTTAAATTGAGCAAAATACGCACCACGGGACGACTGAGGACGACAAACGGGCTTGCAGAGAAAGAAACCGCTATATGAAAGAACGGCGTCTCTTGAAGTAAGCCTTACTGTGAGCATCATACCTAGATGAATTTTATCTTGTATGTTTTATGCATGAAAATTGAATAGAAGTACCCCGCACAAAGAAACCTTTATAAGTTTTCTCTCAAGTGTCTGAAAGTAAGCACACATGTGAGGAGCACTCATACTATATCCACACTGTGGTGAACCTTACCGATATCATCTGCACTTCCTGATTGGACATAATTTAAGGAATCCGGGCAGAAGTCACCTCATCATCTTTTACATCTATTATATTGTTTGGGGGCACAAATTGAACTTTTATATACCCATTGTGCTTTCTCCACATATTTACACATTGAACTGAATCTCCACATGGACTATTCTCTGGAAATTTGATGGACTTTCTCCGGAGAAAATAACGAAGAGTGTATTCAACGGTAAATAATAACACCGCTGGAATATCATTTGCGCCACAAGTGGGATCCCTTCTAAATCCCCAATCTGTCTGATTAAAACAATGAAGATAATGTAAGACCAGTAGTTATTCTGGGATGTAGTTGCCACCCCACTGCCGGTGGTCTGAAGAATGGTGCCGGGATCCCGACACCTATCAGAATGCCGACACCGGAAACCCCACAGCCAGAATCCCAAACATAAGTATGCCAAGAGGGTTAGGGTTAGGCTTTGGGGGGGAATGCTAGGGTTAGGCACTAGGGGAGGGTTAGGCACTATGGGGATGGCTAAAGTTAGGCTATGGGGGGGTTTAGGCATTGGGACAGGAGGGTAAGAGTTAGGCAGCAGGAATAGAAGGTTAGGGATAAGCTGTGGGAAGGAAGGGTTAGTTTAGTTGGTCCCACCTGTCATTATTATCGGGATGCCGGTGTCTGTATTCTGACCACTGGCATCCTCACTGCCTGTATCTTGTGCCCATTCCATTATTCTGGATAGGCAGGTGTTTTCTCTTATGCAACACTTGTTTACTTCTGCTTTCCGAAAGTGTTATTTTATTTATATATCCCTTATAAAGCCATTTGGAAGTTTGTTTTTTGAGAATAACACAAAGTGTATTCCCGCACCTTATTTATTCCATCTTATTTACAAACATCAAGATAGAAGATGGAGGTTCAAGTTCTTTGCACATCCATATGGTGACAGGGACATTCTTGAAAGAAGGCAGACCCATGTCAATATGCAATTAAAACTACACCACTAAAAAATTGCCACAAAACAGCTTATCCTGCTGCTGATTCTGACTGCCAAACAAACAGATCACTACTCAGTAGATGTCAGCTCACAACCTGACAGCTGCCACCGTGACATTGATCTGACAATTTTAGTGAGGTAATTTTTCTGGATTGTCCTAATTTTGGGGCAACATTCACGGTGCTATTAAAACCCTTTGTCAGCATCACCAATCATTATGCTGTGTTGTGTGTCCAAGAGCATTTCTAGTGGAGCTGATATAAAAAAAAAAGTACTCTGGTCATTTGGCCCATAAACTGTTTAAACATTGAAAAATATGTTGTTACACAAAAGGGATTATTTTTCTTATGATTTCCTTTAAAGTATGATCCATTGCTTTCTCTGATTCTGTTTATTTAATTTCTATGATAAATTAAGCTACATTAAAATCAACAAGACACAAGTATGAGAATAGATTACGCTCACTGAGGTCTGTGGAATAGTTCTGCATTAATGTCTCATTTTTCAAACAAATGGTGCAATGCAGTGCCTAAAATACATATGTTGTACTACAGGTGTATATTGTTAGTTTTCCATTTCCATTTTTAGAAAATGTTGTTTTGGTTGTTGTTTTTTTTTTTTTTCAAAAATACTGTACTGAAAGTACAATTTCTCTTACTCTGCAACTTGGGACAGCTTGCGGACTCAGATTTATGGTAAAAAAGTGTTTAGAGCTTTCTAATGGAGGAAACATTAAATTTTATATGGATAACGTTATGCTGGGAATCAGCAGGTAACAGCCCGCTGCATTGCACAGTCATGGTTTAAGTGATTTGGTGAGACTGTGCTGTGTAATTCATGTTCCGGTATTCATTTTGGGGATAGTAGTCAGAAAGTGTTTTGCAGTTTGCCATCAAGTATTCCATCTTGTGCTGACAGTCTCCCTTTGCCTGTCTAGCATGGTGACAGATTGCAGTTGTGCATTTTAACTGTGGCAGGAATAACAAGAAAACATGAAAGGCAAAAGCACTGTCACAGAGGGCCTCAGCAGGTGCTTTGCCCTAGGTCTGTAAATCACCAGGCAGGGAACATGTCTAAACAATGCGGGGATCATGTAATTAAGGCTCTGTGTTAAATGAGGGAATGCCAACGCAGTGACAGGGGTACAGCAAGCTCCATTAGCAGCACCCTGGCAATGTCATATAATGAAGGATGACATGTTTATAGATCACGTGGAACCATTGTATCATATTTTTCATTTACTTAATTGTTTAAAATGCATTATTCAGTAAGTCTTCACATTTCATTATTCCAGTTATATTGAATAGGCTCAATGTGTGGTTCTACCCAACATGGTAACTGTGAGGGAGAATCTCTGCCTCCTATTTGGGTCAGATTTAATGTCCTATATCTGATTGGGCTGGTATGAATTTTCAACAAATACACTGTCAACAATCAAAATGCTGACAGTGTAATTTCGACCCAAAAATGGTATTGAAATATATACCAAATTGCCATGAATTAACCAAATGTTTGCTATAGCAGCTTCACCAATGCTAACAGTTACACCAACAACTGTTTGGAAGGAACACATGAGGCATTTGATATGGCTGGAGTGTGATAAATCTCCAGGCCTTTGGTCAGCAGGCATGGAGCACACCAAGGGCTTAAGTGTTATTTTTGTTATGGACTGTTTAAGACAAGTTGGCCAATAATCAAGAGTTTAGGTACTGTACATTGGGTGTGTTTTGTAGGTTCATACTATCTAGTTAGGTTGGGGTGGTCACTTTCCTTTGATACGTTACCTTCCCTCCCATCCCATTGTTTGGTTGTCGGCTTTTGTGGACAGGACGGCATTTTTTATTCTGTTGTTCTGGTTGTTTGTGACAGCGGCACCACTGGTCCACATGGGCTCCTTCTCCCACTGGGTGGGGTTGTTTGGTCACCTCAAGTTGTGATAGATGGGTGGGCAGATGGTCCCCCATCTGTTGTTTGTCCCCGGAAGGGGTGGCAGTTGGCCCTCCCCCATGTGAGTTGCTTGTAGAATGTGTCGGCAGGTGGTCTCATCCTCTTACAATTTTGTTAGGGCAGTTGGCCCTTTAATTTAAGTACATTTTGCATCATTTTACATTGGGCCATCTTGCAATCTGTTGACCATTTCATTACTTAGTTAAGGTTATGCCTGAGTGTGAATGTGAGCAGACCTGGGACGTTAGAAAGTTTATGACAGATTCTTCACTTCAAGAAAAACAAGATACACATTTCACCAGCATGCGGCAATGGGCAAATACTTGTCTCCTACATAATAATAAAGTGCAAAGGACTCACACATTTGCAAACATACAGTATGGTAAGCCACCAGCCATTTGAAGGTGTCTCTGCTCAGGCTGTCCTACATTACATCATAACAGCCCCACTTTGGGTTATTTGTGTGCAGTGAATTTGTATCTTGTTTTTGTCTTTAACCCCTCCCTTACATGCACACATTGATTCAAGCTACATCCATTCTGTGTATCAGCTTCTTCACTCCACCACCTTGTTCACAGTTATTCAATAAAATTTTATTACAGGGGCATTTTAATAAATGGTGTGGCTTTGCACAGCGGGTTCCTACCACCGACTCTGCTTTTGGAAATATTTTCTGGTGATGTCTTTTGGCAAGAGAGCCCATGTGCAAAAGATAGTAAAGACTCTGGCACGGTGTTTTCTATCTCCTATGCCTGCCACATCCTTCTGAAAACATTGTCAGAAATTTGGCACCACTAGCAGCAAGTATGGAGGGTGGGGGCACCACATAGGAACAGTCATGAATCAGTAAGGTGTAGAGAATGGGGCCCCCTTTAAACCATGGGCCATGTGTACTACACACCATTCACCCATAATAGACATGCCATTAATTTCTTACAAAATGTAGAGCTTCTTTTTGTCAATGACAAGCCCTAGCAACTACCGATAACTAAAGTGGTATTGATTACGACTCCTCTAATTGCATCATTGTTCCATAAGTCTGTTTTGGGCATATTTATTAATAATTGTGGTATAACCCTCCAAAAACATTAAGGATCCACAGGTTTTAAAACCGAGGGCCGCGCATGTACAGTACGCTAAGTGAGTGATCAATCATGGCTTCCAGCTAGTCGTTGGAAATGGCTCTTATCGGTGACATATGATAAGTCGCTATTTACAACGGGCTTGTTAAATTTATTTTATTTTTTTCTACATTATAAGCAGAATAAATTGTTTGCTTCTACCATGTATATGACCTGGCCTTGCAACGGCTGAAGTTCTAGGTCAATTCCTTTTTCATTTCCCAGTGAATCCAGAAAAATATATATTAACTATTCATTTAAAAAAAAAAACCCCATAGAACATGTTTCTGTTGTTGTTTTTCACTGTAGTAATGTTGTTTTCTATATACCTTAATAGCTTCCCTAAATGTCATATTTCCTGGAATTCTTAAATTGAGACTGTTGGCAGACGTTAGTGTTATTAAAATGTGAATGAATCTGTTTCTCAAATATAGCATTTTAAGCATGCACTTGAGGGGTTTTATATACGGGATTCAGTTTAATTTGATTCTACATGTTCATATTACTTACAAAACGGACACTCTTTAAATGGCTTTTTTAGTCAGACTGATGCTTAACACAATTTACTGAGCTCAGGTAGGTACAATTATATTTTTTCCTTTTACAGTATATCTGATCTAATGCCAATCAACACAACTGATGGCTGTGACTAATGTATGCATTACAGTATTTTTTATGGTGGTTATATAGTTACTACCTGGCACCAAAACATCAGTGAATCATAGGTTGTAATTTCTCTTTAAAAATTAAAATAATAACAAAATAAATACAAATACACATGCATGAACCTACAGATGGAGTATATATTGCAGAAAGTAGTTAACCAGGCGCTTAGATGATACAAAGGTTTTATTTAGTTAAATGAATATGTGTAGTGTAAACTGGTGTAAAGACAAATGCACAGTTAGGTTTACTCAATCTATAGACACAAGCTTCATAATATTAGAAGATAGTAAGTTAATGAAAATAATTAGGGGCATTTCTAGGATTTTGTAGGGCCAACAGCAACATTTTAAAGTGGCAAACAATTTCCAAAGAAACCCCTCTCTCAGCAGCAGTTGTTCATGTTATGCCCCAGTGCAGTTCCCTAGTTTCTTTTATGCCCCATGGGTAAGTTCCTACTTCATTTTATGCCCCATAGTAATGTGTAATACATATGATTCCCCGGCGGACGGGATTCTGGCTGTCATGATCCCGATAGCAGTATCCTGTCTGCCAGAATGTCGGCAGCAGGGCAAATGCTAGAAAGGCCCTTGTGGGCATGATGGCTCGCTGTGCTCCCCACAGGTTATATTCTTCCTCTATGGGTGTCGTGGACATCCATAGTGCCTCCAGTTCACATTATGTCACATTGTACCTTCAGTTCACATTGTGGGGATAATTCAGATCTGATCGCTGCTGTGCGTTTGTGCACAGTGGGCGATCAGGTCCTAACTGCGCATGCGTATGCACCACAATGCACACGCGTGTCGGACAGCAACAACAGACATCGACGGTCAGCGACGGGATCGTGCAAAAAATCCGATCGCATGGGCGTTTGCAAGATGATTGACCAGAAGAGGCCGTTTGTGGGTGGCAACTGAGCGTTTACAGGGAGTGTCCGGAAAAACGCAGGCGTGTCCAAACGTTTTCAGGGAGGGTGTCTGATGCTCCGGACCTGATCAGACTGTTCTCATCGTACTGGAGGAGTAACTCCTAGGCTGCGCAGAGACTGCACAAAGTGGATTTTCGCAGCTCTGCGTACACATACGATCGCACACTTGCATGGCGAATTTATACTCCCCCTGGAGGCGTCGACTATCTGATCGCAGGACAGCAAAATTAGCAGCCCAGCAATCAGATCTGAATTACCCCCTATGCCCATAGTGTTTACAGTTCACATTATGCCACATAGTGCCTCCAGTTCACATTATGCCACAAAGTTCACCCAGTTCACATTAAACTATGTTGTAGTGCCCCCAGTAGACATTATACCACACAATGTCCCAGTTCATGTTATATCTTAGTCCCCAGCTCACAGTTCCACAAGTTCACAAAATGTCACATACTGTCTCTAGTTCATAATATCCTACATTGTATTGTCCCCAGATCACACAATGCCACAAAATGCCTTCAATTCCCATTTTGCCACAAACAAAGTGCCCACAATTTTAATTATGCCATATAATGTCCCTAGTTAAAATTATGCTACAGTGTCCCCAGTTCACATTAGCAAGCTTATATATATATATATATATATATATATATATATATACAGTGGTCGAAGTGGAAATTTTGAAGTGGGGGTATGCAAAAGTTAAGGATGCAATTATGCGCGCGCTCCAGAAAAGGGGGCGTGGCCACTTAAAAGGGGGCGTGGCCAGTGTAGTAGAACCCCTTATACTATCTAGAACTGGTGCCCCTTTCACCTTATAGCACACGGTACGAGACGAAATTCACAATATAGCACACGGTACGAGCAGAAATTCACATTATAGCACACGGTACAAGCCGAAATTCACATTGTAGCACACGGTACGAGCCGAAATTCACAATATGGCACACAGTATGTGCCGAAATTCACATTATAGCACATGGTATGAGCTGAAATTCACATTATAGCACATGGTATGAGCCGAAATTCACATTATAGCACACGGTACGAGCCGAAATTCACAATATAGCACACATTATGAGCCGAAATTCACATTATAGCACGCTAAATGAGCCGAAATTCACATTATAGCACACTGAATGAGCCAAAATTCACATTATAGCACACAGAATAAGCCAAAATTCACATTATAGCACACTGAAAGAATGAGCCGAAATTCACATAATGACACACAATATGATCCACAATTCACATTATGACACACGGTATGATCCACAATTCACATTATGACACACGGTATGAACCACAATTATGGGAGAGGGAGAGTGACAGCAGGGACATAGGGACAGTGACAGAGAGAGTGACAGCAGTGACAGGGAGAGTGAGACCCCTACCAATCCCCTATTGATTATAGGCACATTGCCCCAGGGAAATGTTGGAGTGACCTGGGCCTTGCGCCCAGATCACCCTTAATCACCTGAGAGGGGGCACATATTAACTGGGCCTAGCGCCCCCTAACTGCGCACAGGCCAGAGGCCTGACTTCACCCACGGGCCTAGCACCCGCCTACCATGGGACCAGTTGGGTGACCTTGGCCTAATTACCAGGGTCACCTTATTTACCTAAAGGGCCACTCTGAACTAGGGCCTTATAGGGCATACATGGGGACAGGCATAATGCCTGAATCAACCCACGGGCCTAGTGCCCACCTACTGCGCCACAGGCCTATAGCCTGATAGTGCCCGAACCCTGATGGTCTAGGGGGGGGGGGTGACAGGTGCCCTCGCCGAGAGCCTACCTGTCCTGGTGGGAGAGGCACCAGGGGGGAGCCTTGTTAGCTCTTTTCCTTTCCACCCCTGGTGGCCTCTCCGGTCCTCAGCTTCTGTCTTCTGCCGCTGGCCCGTACTGGCCAGCGGCGCCGCTTCTTCTGTCTTCTGCCGCTGACCTGTCCTGGCTCCTCTTCGCTGCTCTTCGCGGCCTCCTCTCTTCTCGTCCCAGCGGCATCTGACGTCAGATGCTGGGGGCAGGGACTATGATGCGGCGAGCGCTGATTGGCTCGCCGTGGCCGCCTGTGATTGGCCACCGATCCGTGAGCTGCGATTGGCTCACAGATGGCACCAATCTTTAAATGCCTCCACCGCTGCAGCCTCATCAGCACTGGGATCAGACACTTGATATCTGCGCTGTCCACCACCTCGTTCTGCCGGTCCACCAGCGCTGGGGCCAGACACACTGCCCCAGCTCTATCTGCTGCAGAGTCATGCCCCAGCGCTGTCTGCTGCAATAAAAAAAACTAACTGCCGGGTCTGTGGAGAAGTGGCGCCCCACTTCGACCACTGTATATATATATATATATATATATACTGTTCGGCTGGCCGCAGCGGGCACCGTGGGCACTCTAAATAACATTGCTACACACAGCCTACGTAGGGGTGTTATTCCTTGATGCTCCACTTTCATGACTCTATACAGCGCGGCTTCCGACGGCGCACGACTTCCGGTTGTACCGGAAGTGACGCGTCCTGCTGCAGCTACACATGATTTATCCATTTGCATATAGGTATATATAGGGGGCCTGGGAGGCTCCATGCAGGTCCTGGTTCCTATCTAATGCTGCTGATGATGCTACTGTTGCCTTTGACTGGATATTGACTGGCATATACCTTGAGAAAGGTCCTAGCACAGGACCAAAACGTTGGTGAGCCCTTTCTGTATATAAATTTTTTTGTGACATGAAGTTACATGGAACCAAGCCTTTGAATAAATTACTTTAATATTTACATCATATCACGCAAGTCAGGAGAGTGCTATCTTTTTCCACTGTAATGTGGAGAAATACTGTACTTTACCTTGAGTCTGACCCCGTGATTGGATCAGACTTTGATTTGGCACCCCAGCCGTTATCTGTGTCGGGTGAGAGTGTGGGACTTTCCTTGTATATATATATATATATATATATATATATATATATATTTTTTTTTTTTTTTTCCTTTCTTGTTCCCGTTGTGCTGTATTGGGTATATTTATTATCTGTCAGTTTTGGGCAATTTCCCATTGGTTTTACAAACTGACCAAAACTGCCATTACTAAAGGCAAAAAGGATGCAAAAACCTGACTATACAACACTTTAGATGATAGGAGCAACTGTAAATGTTTACATAGAGAAGATTTGGATATGCAGATTTACTTAAGTTTTAAAACCAAAGCCAAGACAATGGGAAACCCACCCTAACATTAGACCTGCCTGTGGCTGAATCTGGCATGCAGCATTTTTTTTCCCCAACAGATGCCTCCTGCTGCATTAGCATTTTTAGTAAACATGTGCGGCGGGCACTTTTTGTGTTTTGGTTTTGGTTAAGGTTCCATGCTCGTGTTTTGGATCTGGATTGATTTTGCCAAAACCACCCTTTCATGTTTAGGTTTTGGTTTTGGATGATTTTTGAAAAAAACTTAAAAACAGCTAAAATCACATAATTTGGGGGTAATTTTGATACTACGATATTATTAACCTCAATAACATTCATTTCCACTAATTTCCAGTCTATTCTGAACACCTCACAATATTGTTTTTAGGACAAAAGGTTGCACCGAGGTGGCTGGATGACTAAGCTAAGCGACACAAGTGTGCGGCACAAGCACCTGGCCCGTCTAGGAGTGGCACTGCAGTGGCAGACAGGATGGCAGATTTAAAAAATAAGCCCCAAACAGCACGATGCAAAGAAGTAAAAGAGGTGCAATGAGGTAGTTGTATGACTAAGCTAAGCAACACAAGTGTGCAACACAAACACCTGGCCCATCTAGGAGTGGCACTGCAGTGGCAGACAGGATGTCACTTAAAAAACTAGTCCCCAAACAGCACATCATGCAAATAAGTAAAAGAGGTGCAATGAGGTAGCTGTATGACTAAGCTAAGTGACACAAGTGTGCGGCACAAACACCTGGCCCATCTAGGAGTGGCATTACAGTCCCACTGCACTAATGGCGGATACCAGACACACGTCGAACACCAGCATAGTTGTTATGGCCTCAGTAATCCACTTTGCAACAGGGTGACTGCTGTCATATTTCATCTTCCTCGCAAAGGACTGTTGGACAGTCAATTGCTTAGTTAAAGTAGTACAAGTGGTCTTCCGACTTCCCCTCTGGGATGATGATCGACTCCCAGCAGCAACAACAGCAGCGACAGCAGCAGCAGTAGGAGGAAGGGGTTCTTAATCTTTCCCTCATTCATCCTCCAAATGTTTGTTCTCCATTATTTTTCTGGAGTTATATAACAAAATAGCACAGGAGAGCGTACCTCTACACCACACAGGGCAAACCATGTAAAAAGTATTTTGATTAAATATTAATAACCCTTTTATTTGGAGTAAATAATATACAGCACAGGACAGCACCAATGAACTTACATATCAGCACCACTGGACTGGATTTATATGGCACTGGACATATACAGCAGTATCACTAGAATTACATGGCAGTACCACTGGACATATACGGCAGTATCACTGGACTAATACGGCAGTATCACTGGACTGGATTTTTATGCCAGTACCACTGGATTTATATGGCAGTACCACTGGATATATACGGCAGTATCACTGGAATTATATGGCAGTACCACTGGACATATACGGCAGTATCAATGGACTAATACAGCAGTATCACTGGACTGGATTTATATGTCAGTACCACTGGATTTATACGGCAGTACCACTGGACATATATGGCAGTACTACTGGACATATATACGGCAGTATCACTGGATTGGATTTATACGCCAGTACCACTGGACATATACAGCAGTATCACTGGAATTATATGGCAGTACCTCTGAAAATATAGGGCAGTATCACTGGACTAATATTGCAGTATCACTGGACTGGATTTAAGAATTTATACGCCAGTACCACTGGATTTCTACGGCAGTACCACTGGATATATACAGCAGTATCATTGGAATTATATGGCAGTACCACTGGACATATACGGCAGTATCAATGGACTAATACAGCAGTATCACTGGACTGGATTTATATGTCAGTACCACTGGATTTATACGGCAGTACCACTGGACATATATGGCAGTACTACTGGACATATATACGGCAGTATCACTGGATTGGATTTATATGTCAGTACCACTGGATTTATACGGCGGTATCACTGGAATTATATGGCAGTACCACTGGACATATACGGCAGTATCACTGGACTAATACAGCAGTATTTGGGCTGGAATTATACGCCAGTACCACTAGATTTATACACCAGTACCACTAGATTTATACGACAGTACCACTGGACATATATGGCAGTGTCACTGGAATTATATGGCTGTACCACTGGATATATACGGCAGTATCACTGGACTGGATTTATATGGTAGTACTACTGGATATATACAGCAGTACCACTGGACATTTATGGCAGTATCGCTGGACTAATACGGCAGTATCACAGGACTGGATTTATACGGCAGTACCACTGGATTTATACGGCAGTATCACTGGACATATACGGCAGTATCACTGGACATATAAGGCAGTATCACTGTACATATAAGGCAGTATCACTGGACATACACGGCAGTACCACTGGACATATACAGCAGCACAGGGACACCACCACTGGACTATGCAGGACAACACAGCACCACTGCAATGGACTGGACTTATACAGCAGCACAGGACATATGACAGGAGAGGACACCACCACTGGACTGATGCAGCACAACACACCACCACTGGACTGATGCAGCACAGCACAGAACTCTGGACTGGACTTATACAGCAGCACTGGACATATGGCAGCAGAGGACACCACCAGTGTGACTGGACTGATGCAGCACAAGACACTACCACTGAACTGATGCAGGACAACACAGCACCACTGGACTGGACTTATTCAGCTACACTGGACATGTGGCAGCAAAGGACACCACCACTGTGATTGGACTGTACAGCACAAAACAGCACTGGAATCACCACCCCACTTTCCCTACCACACAGACACTGAGGACGGAGGCACCTCCTCTCGCTATACTCTCCAATGTCGGAGTGAAAATGAGGGTGACGCGCGGCTCCTTATATGGAATCAAATTCCGCAAGAATCCGACAGCGGGATGATGACGTTTTGCCTCGTTCTGATTTCCGAGTCAGGCGGGAAAACTCGAGCTGGACTCGAATCGGGCACAGGTAGTGAAGTCCGGTAGGGTTCGGTTCTCAGGGAACCGAACCCACTCACCTCTAATTTTTAGACATCACTGCTGAATCCTAAGATGTGTTCTGCGTTCATCTCTGGTTAGGCCCAGTGTCACTTGTTCTTACCATGCTATTTAGTACTGATACTGATGTTAGCTGAGTGCAGGGGAAGCTGACCTCTCCAACCTCCGGGCTCCATTGCAATGTCAAACCATGTACACACTACTGTATAATGCACCACTGACAAAATAGTGGACATGAGCTAATACTATAAAATGACTTACAGTTATGCGGATCATTTTATCAATGGAAAAAGTGACAACAATGGGGGTCATTCTGACCCGTTCGCTCGCTGCTTTTTATCGCAGCCAAGCGAACGGGTACCCACTGTGCATGCGCCGGAGCCGTAGTGTGCCGGCGCATGCCAGATGGCCGAAGGGCGTAGCTGGGCTGCGATCAAATCTGCCTGATTGACAGGCAGAGGCGGTCACAGTGCGGGAGGTGGCGGGACGGCGGTGCTTGCCCGCCGTTTCATGAGCGTGGTCCGTGGAATGGCCCGCAGTGGCTGCGTGACGTCATATGCAGCCGCTGTGGTCCGTGGGAGCGACGAGTAGCTCCCTGCCAGCACGCTAAAGCTGCGCATGTCACTGTGAATGATCGTAGCTGTGCTAAATTTAGCACAGCTACGATCATCTCGGAATGAGGGCCAATGTTACAATTTCTGTCACATTTACAGTACTTGTGTTACTTCAATCAACACAAATGTCACCATCCAGGAGTCAATTTAATGTGACTGTAGTGTTATAATAAGGTTCAAGGTGACTGGAGGGGAATTTTATGGTAAACAGGGAACAGGATTACAGACAATGGTGCTGATTCAGAGGTGGATACTAATTTTGCCCCCACTGCGTCTTTGTACACAAAGGCTGTGCGAAATTGCGTAAAAGCCGCACTATGCGTCTTAAGTAAAAAGACACCCACTGTTGCTTCTTTGATATCGCTGCTGCATTATTTAGGATGTCCGGCAAAATCACGCTGCCGTGACCAGTGAAGCGGTGTCCAAGTACGAGGCACTGGCTTCAGGACGCCCAGAGAATGGGGCTGACATGTCTCCATTTTCTAGAATGCTTATCATTGCCGCCCCAAATGCCAGCAGCATGTCAATAGGGCCTTATTCAGCATCAGTTGCGTTAGTTGCAGTTTTGCTAATTTAGGGAAAAGACGTCCAGAAATTCAGGGTGGTCAAATTTTCCATTGCAGCAACCGCGTGTGTTGTCACGCCCCCCCCCCCCCCCTCCCCGAAACAGAGATGACCTGCCCCCGTTTTACCCGAACTGTACCCGCAATGCCATGTTGATGTTGCTGCCCGCCCCATGAACGCTACCGCCTATCAATCAGGCAGAAACGTTTTCATCACTGAGATGCAATTGCATCTCCCCGATCCGCGCACTCGCAGTGCGGGTCCTGCATGTGTGCACTACAGTGTGACCAGGGAGAATGTGATCGCATTGCAGCAGCGCATGCTGCTGAAAAAGGTTCTTAATCTGATTATGAACAGTGTAGCTCCAGCACATGAGCTCATTAAGCATTGGAGACTTACATAAATGTTGGATTTATGCAAATCTCTAAATCAGGCCCAATAATAAAAGGCTGGTGTTGAAATTACAATTTCATTGCAGAATAGTACCTCTGGTGGAAAGCATTAATGCAGCTTGTACTGATCATGACTTGTGGCTGGCTATAGGGCTTTGCCCTATCTATCAAGGGGTAATTTCCAATGATAGCACTCCTAATGATGAAGATAACACCTGCCACTGATAAGATTAGCTGGATTTTGTCAGTGATAAATAATAAAAAGTAGTTTATTCTTTTTTCAATAAAGCCTTTCGGTTCAATTGTCAATGGTTTTAAAATATAAAATAAATAAATAAATAAATAAATAAATAAATATATATATATATATATATAGGAAAAAAGGAATAATATTGCGCCACGAGTATAGGAAACAACATATAAGATGTGCTGTATAGGTTACAATATAAAACATATAAGACAACACTCCCCAAGATAAGGGGCATCAGCTGACTCCCTCAAATAATAACAGAGATGGTACTTTCCCTGAAAAGAATTACTGGTAGAATTGGAATGAAGGATAAAGCGACCAATGGTGTATAACAATCAGGTAATATGCCCAATTGATAAAAAAATAAATATACAAGTTATTAAACAAGTAAACACAGTTTAAAAAAATGGGACAATAAATACAAACACAAAAGATCTATAGTACTTAAAAAATTGAAATCGAAATTAAAAGACTATTAAAAGATAATTCCTTATCTGGATATGTGGCCAGTACAGGTCTCCCAACGCAACGCGTTTCGTCACATAGACTTCATCATGGGGTATATATATATATATATATATATATATATTAGAGATGAGTGGGTTCGGTTCCTCGGGATCCGTACCCCCCCCCCCCCCCCGAACTTCACCAATTTTACACGGTTTTGAGGCAGCCTCGGATCCTCCCGCCTTGCTCGGTTAACCCGAGCGCGCCCGAAAGTCATCATCCCGCTGTCGGATTCTCGCGAGATTTGTATTCTATATAAGGAGCCGCACGTCGCCGCCATTTTCACTCGTGCATTGGAGATGATAGCGGGAGGACGTGGCTGCGTTCTCTCAGTTTCTGTATTCAGTGTGCTGCAAATATCTGTGCTTAGTGTGCTGCAAATATCTGTGCTCAGTGTGCTAAAAATATCTACGTTCTCTGCCTGAAAAACACTCCATATCTGTGCAGCATTGTAGTATATAGTAAGAGGACAGTGCAGAATTTTGCTGACCACCAGTATATATATAGCAGTATGGTACAGTAGTCCATTGCTCTACCTCTGTGTCGTCAAGTATACTATCCATCCATACCTGTGCTGCATTTTAGTTGTGCGCAGTATATAATAGGAGGACAGTGCAGAATTTTGCTGACCAACAGTATATATATAGCAGTATGGTACAGTAGTCCATTGCTCTACCTCTGTGTCGTCAAGTATACTATCCATCCATACCTGTGCTGCATTTTAGTTGTGCGCAGTATATAGTAGGAGGACAGTGCAGAATTTTGCTGACCACCAGTATAGATATAGCAGTACGGTACAGTAGTCCATTGCTCTACCTCTGTGTCGTCAAGTATACTATCCATCCATACCTGTGCTGCATTTTAGTTGTACGCAGTATATAGTAGGAGGACAGTGCAGAATTTTGCTGACCACCAGTATAGATATAGCAGTACGGTACAGTAGTCCATTGCTCTACCTCTGTGTAGTCAAGTATACTATCCATCCATACCTGTACTGCATTTTAGTTCTGCGCAGTATATAGTAGGAGGACAGTGCAGAATTTTGCTGACCACCAGTATATATATATAGCAGTACGGTACAGTAGGCCATTGCTATTGATATATTACTGGCATATAATTCCACACATTAAAAAATGGAGAACAAAAATTTGGAGGGTAAAATAGTGAAAGATCAAGATCCACTTCCACCTCGTGCTGAAGCTGCTTCCACTAGTCATGGCCGAGACAATGAAATGCCATCAACGTCGTCTGCCAAGGCCGATGCCCAATGTCATAGTAGAGAGCATATAAAATCCAAAAAACAAAAGTTCAGAAAAATGACCCAAAAATCAAAATTAAAAGCATCTGATGAGAAGCATAAACTTGCCAATATGCCATTTACGACACGGAGTGGCAAGGAACAGCTGAGGCCCTTGCCTATGTTCATGGCTAGTGGTTCAGATCCACATGAGGATGGAAGCACTCATCTTCTCGCTAGAAAAATAAAAAGACTTAAGCTGGCAAAAGCACAGAAAAGAACTGTGCGTTCTTCTAAATCACAAATCCCCAAGGAGAGTCCAATTGTGTCGGTTGTGATACCTGACCTTCCCAACACTGGACGAGAAGAGGTGGCGCCTTCCACCATTTGCACGCCCCCTGCAAGTGCTGGAAGGAACACCCACAGTCCAGTTCCTGATAGTCAAATTGAAGATGTCACTGTTGAAGTACACCAGGATGAGGATATGGGTGTTGCTGGGGCTGAGGAGGAAATTGACAAGGAGGATTCTGATGTTGAGGTGGTTTGTTTAAGACAGGCACCCGGGGAGACACCTGTTGTCCATGGGACGAATATGGCCATTGACATGCCTGGTCAAAATACAAAAAAAATCACCTCGTCGGTGTGGAATTATTTTAACAGAAATGCGGACAACATTTGTCAAGCCATGTGTTGCCTTTGTCAAGCTGTAATAAGTAGGGGTAAGGACGTTAACCACCTAGGAACATCCTCCCTTATACGTCACCTGGAGCGCATTCATCAGAAGTCATTGACAAGTTCAAAAACTTTGGGTGACAGCGGAAGCAGTCCACTGACAACTAAATCCCTTCCTCTTGTAACCAAGCACCTGCAAACCACACCACCATCTCCCTCAGTGTCAATTTCCTCCTTAGACAGGAAAGCCAATAGTCCTGCAGGCCATGTCACTGTCGAGTCTGATGAGTCCTCTCCTGCCTGGGATTCCTCCGATGCATCCTTGAGTGTAACGCCTACTGCTGCTGGCGCTGCTGTTGTTGCTGCTGGGAGTCGATCGTCATCCCAGAGGGGAAGTCGGAAGACTACTTGTACTACTTCCAGTAAACAATTGACTGTCCAACAGTCCTTTAAGAGGAAGATGAAATATCACAGCAGTCATCCTGCAGCAAAGCAGATAACTCAGGCCTTGGCAGCCTGGGTGGTATTAAACGTGTGTCCGGTATCCACTGTTAATTCACAAGGAATTAGACAATTTATTAAGTTAGCGTGTCACCAGTACCAAATACCATCTAGGTTCCACTTCTCTAGGCAGGCGATACCGAGAATGTACACAAACCTCAGAAAAAGAGTCACCAGTGTCCTAAAAAATGCAGTTGTACCCAATGTCCACTTAACCACGGACATGTGGACAAGTGGAGCAGGGCAGACTCAGGACTATATGACTGTGACAGCCAACTGGGTAGATGTATTGCCTCCCGCAGCAAGAACAGCAGCGGCGGCACCAGTAGCAGCATCTCGCAAACGCCAACTCATTCCTAGGCAGGCTACGCTTTGTATCACCGCTTTCCATAAGAGGCACACAGCTGACAACCTCTTGCGGAAATTGAGGAACATCATCGCAGAATGGCTTACCCCAATTGGACTCTCCTGGGGATTTGTGACATCGGACAACGCCACCAATATTGTGTGTGCATTACATGTGGGCAAATTCCAGCACATCCCATGTTTTGCACATACAGTGAATTTGGTGGTGCCGAATTATTTAAAAAACGACAGGGGCGTGTAGGAGATGCTGTCAGTGGCCCGAAGAATTGCGGGCCACTTTCGGCATTCAGCCACCGCGTGCCGAAGACTGGAGCACCAGCAAACACTCCTGAACCTGCCCCGCCATCATCTGAAGCAAGAGGTGGTAACGAAGTGGAATTCAACCCTCTATATGCTTCAGAGGATGGAGGAGCAGCAAAAGGCCATTCAAGCCTATACATCTGCCTACGATATAGGCAAAGGAGGGGGAAGCGCAGTGGAGAATGATTTCAACGTTGTGCAAGGATCTGCAACCCTTTGAACTTGCCACACGTGAAGTCAGTTCAGACATTGCCAGCCTGGGTCAGGTCATTCCCCTCATCAGGCTTTTGCAGAAGAAGCTGGAGAGATTGAAGGAGGAGCTAAAACGGAGCGATTCCGCTAGGCATGTGGGACTTGTGGATGGAGCCTTTAATTCGCTTAACCAGGATTCACGGGTGGTCAATCTGTTGAAATCAGAGCACTACATTTTGGCCACCGTGCTCGATCCTAGGTTTAAAGCCTACGTTGTATCTATCTTTCTGGCAGACACAAGTCTGCAGAGGTGCAAAGACCTGCTGGTGAGACACTTGTCAAGTCAAGTGGAACGTGACCCGTCATCAGCTCCTCCTTCACATTCTCCTGCAACTGGGGCTGCGAGGAAAAGGCTAAGAATTCCGAGCCCACCCACTGGCGGTGATGCAGGGCAGTCTGGAGCGAGTGCTGACATCTGGTCCGGACTGAAGGACCTGCCAACGATTACTGACATGTCGACTACTGTCACTGCATATGATTCTGTCACCATTGAAAGAATGGTGGATGATTAAATGAGTGACCGCATCCAAGTAGGCACGTCAGACAGTCCGTACGTATACTGGCAGGAAAAAGAGGCAATTTGGAGGCCCTTGCACAAACTGGCTTTATTTTACCTAAGTTGCCCCCCCCCCCCCCTCCAGTGTGTACTCTGAAAGAGTGTTTAGTGCAGCCGCTCACCTTGTCAGCAATCGGCGTACGAGGTTACTTCCAGAAAATGTGGAGAAGATGATGTTCATCAAGATGAATTATAATCAATTTCTCCGTGGAGACATTCACCAGCAATTACCTCCAGAAAGTACACAGGGACCTGAGATGGTGGATTCCAGTAGGGATGAATTAATAATCTGTGAGGAGGGGGATGTACACAGTGAAAGGGGTGAGGAATCGGAGGTTGAGGAGGAGGTGGACATCTTGCCTCTGTAGAACCAGTTTGTGCAAGGAGAGATTGATTGCTTCTTTTTTGGTGGGGGCCCAAACCAACCAGTCATTTCAGTCACAGTCGTGTGGCAGACCCTGTCGCTGAAATTATGGGTTTGTTAAAGTGTGCATGTCCTGTTTATACAACATAAGGGTGGGTGGGAGGGCCCAAGGACAATTCCATCTTGCACCTCTTTTTTTTTTTAATTTATCTTTGCATCATGTGCTGTTTGGGGACTATTTTTTGAAGTGCCATCCTGTCTGACACTGCAGTGCCACTCCTAGATGGGCCAGGTGTTTGTGTCGGTCACTTGGGTCACTTAGCTTAGCCATCCAGCGACCTTGGTGCAAATTTTAACACTAAAAATAGTATTGTGAGGTGTTTAGAATAGACTGGAAATGAGTGGAAATTATGGTTATTGAGGTTAATAATACTATGGGATCAAAATGACCCCCAAATTCTATGATTTAAGCTGTTTTTGAGGGGTTTTTGAAAAAAAACCACCCGAATCCAAAACACACCTGAATCCGACAAAAAAAAATCAGTTTTTTTTTGCCAAAACGCGTCCGAATCCAAAAAACAGCCGTGGAAACGAATCCAAAACCAAAACACAAAACCCGAAAAATCACTAATATATATACACACCAGATCCGGCACTCATTGCATCCCACACAGTAACTTGTCAGGTGCCCTCCATGACGACCGTATTGCAGCGGCCCACTATAGAATCTCACCACTTGGCGGCTCTCCGGACAGACAAATAAAGACTAGGCAGTCATCTTGAGTTAAATCGACGTTTCAGTGCTCGGCGGCACTTTTATCAAGAGTCTCAGACAGCATAACAAACTAGTGTGTATTCACCCTATAAATAGCATCAGTGAAACTGCAAGCTGCACGTCAAGTCCCGCCCCACTCACAATCACCGTGGCGCCGGGTGTGACGCGCAGACACAGCTGAATGAAATATCAGAAACATTTTGTTAAATCCACATTACAATACTCATAGTGAACAAATAAACACAAACTACAAAAAATCATAAGAATAAAACAGAAAAAAAATTAAACTATCATGCCATTATTATTATTGTTATACTACTACTACTACTACTACTACTACTACTAATAATAATAATAATAATTATTATTATTATTATTATCTTACAGCAGCAATTTCAGCCTTGATAGTATATTTTATTACTAGAGAATGGTTATAGCAGATAAAGCTGATTTTAATAAATAGTCCTGATGGTGTGTCACATATCAGACAGCCACATGCAGTACTGTATGTTGAATAATCGCAGTAGTGCACTAGATAAACACACTCATACATCTACATTTGCTCTAAATACATATTTATGATTCTTTATTCTTAATGAACATCATGTGCAGCATACCATGAGAGCTTAAATACATTTATTAACAGTTCATTAAGAAAATGTTAATTTGTGCTTTGAAACAGATTGTTATCATGTACGTACGTTAGTGCAAACAATATACTGCATATATATATTTCTTTGTCTCTAGGGAACAGCCCATGCTTCACAGTAGTATTGGAAGGATATGTAAGAACTATAGTGTAAATAAGGAGCTTTCACAAATCAGAGCTGGATAGATATTTTTAGCAGAACAATTTGTTCCAAATTGACCTTGTTTATTTACAGATTGTCATTGGTTGACATGAATGACCTGATTAATGAATAAAGTTCTAATGAACATAAACTTCAAAGGGCAGTTTGGGAGTGTTCTGTCATTTAACAGAAATGTCACATTTCCCCCTCTATCGATCACCTAAAGACTCTATGGCCCAGATTTATCAACCCTTGGAGAGTGATAAATAGCACAGTAATAAAGTACCAGCCAATCAGCTCCTAGCTGTCATTTTTTAAACACAGCCTGTGACATGGCAGTTAGTAGCTGTTAGGTTGGTACTTTATCACCATGCTATTTATCACTCTCCAAGGCTTTATAAATGGGGGCCTAGGTGAGATGTATCTACAGTAGTATAAAATGATAGGTAGAGTCTGTTTGGTTGCTATGGGTAACTTCGCCTCTAGAAGGCTTGATATATTATCCCTCTGTTCTTAGCCTTCAACTCATCTCTCAACACCACGTGTCTAAGTAAACGCATATGCTCCTTTAGTCTGTGCTATAACCTCTACACTGAAAACACTAAAATCTACCTAGTCTACCCTGATCTATTTCTTTCTTTCTTAGCCTGTGAGCCTAATCCAGAGGTGGATGCTAATGCATAGTTTCAGCCTTCTCCTTGTGTACAGGAAGACACAGTGTCTACGTCTCAAATTCCTGTAAACATGGCCCCTGTAGCTACGGTTCTGTATTTGGAAACACAATCATGTTCACTGACATGCCTGTGACACTCCCATAACATGCCCATGAGATGCCCATTTTTCCATTTACTTCAGGCCAGGAAAGTCCATGCTTTTGCACCACCAGTTCTACAGCTAATGTATCCATACACAACAGCAGACTCTGCGTACAGTCAGGGGAATGCATTTGCAGGACTTTTTGTTCATGTACAATAGCAAACTACACATGACCTGCGCAAACATCATCCTTGAATCCATCTCTAAATCAGGCCTTGTGTATATACAATCGACCCAATGTCCTTCACTCTCAGTGTGTCCAAACTGGTATCCTTCCCACTCTAATGTCACAATCACCCCCCACATCTCCCTCGTGGTAGACAATATTATCCCTGGGATCCTCCACACCAGCTGACCGTTTGTCATCATTTAGTCTGCTCTCACCTTCTTCCTTACAGTCAGTCCCTCTCTCTGTCTCCAGAACATAGCCAAAATATGCCCCTTCTTGGTCACCTTTCTCATTATCTCCCATCTCCATTGTTGTAACCTTCTCCTCATTGATATTCCCCAAACATGCTTCACATCTTTCCAATCCATTATGAATATTGTGTATAGACTTATTTTCTAGCCACAATATCTCTCCACATCTATTCAGTGACTCTCCATTACATACAGAATTCAATCTAAACTAATGCTTCACCAACATTCTTCTCTGACCTTGTTATGAGATATACCCTTACTCAACCTCTCCACTCCACTTCTGTCCATTGCCTCTCTTTAAGCATCTAACGTCTTCTCATTTCCATCTCTAACACTTATCCCGCATCCTTTCCCCTCCTTTGGAATTAGAGTATGTAGCTCATCCTACCAGGCTCTTTCCAAAATTAAAATTCTTTGTATGTTCCTTCAAAACCCATCTTTTCATTCTTGACTCCCCTTCCGCATATTAGACCCTCATATCCACTCACTTCCTCTGGTTAATTTACCATCCACAGTCACATGTGCCCCATCTGCTCCCACTATCTCTCACTCCTACCTTTAATTGTACTCATGTTTTATTTATTGTGTTTCAGAATTTTTAATATGATATCTATTTGTATTCTTATATTTGTTTTTATGTTTTATTGTACTCGTGCTTTATTTCTTGTGTTCCAGATTATTAATGTTATATCTATTTGTATTCTTGTACTTGTTTCTATGTTTTATTGTACTCATTCTTTATTTCTTGCATTCTAGTGTTATTAATAGTATATCTATTTGTATTCTTGTACTTGTTTCTTTGTTTAATTTTACTTATGCTTTATTTCTTGTGTTCATGAATTACTTTGTATTAGTGATATTACACTGTATTCTTGTTTCTATTTATGATTGTCTTCATTCATGCATTTTGACTGTTTTCTTTTACATTTGACTGTATGGCACTGCAGTGTATACAGCACATTATAAATAAGAGATGATGATAATGACTTCTGAAAATAACTGACTCAAAATTAACTTATAAAATTAATTCTGAGTCCATGATATAAGAAAAATAATAAGTCAGTCATGTCAAAGAGGATAAAACTTTTTATTATCACTGTGAAATAAAATACATACACTGTATACTGTAATAAACAGCATGAAGAAAATAAATAAACTGCGAGAAAACTTAAATAAATCAACGGAATAACACTACTACAATCTTTTTTTTTTTAAATCTATGCATCTGGCAAGTCTATATGTGTTTTCACCTAATTTAGGGATGCTGAATTCACTGGAAAAATCATATTTTCTCATTCACATCACATTTATTAAATAAACACAAATAACAAAAGTGGTAATAACTATATTAGAAAAAAGTAAGATAAGTAAAAGTCTCAATTAATCTCTATAGAATTTAAATATCTCATAATATTAATTTATTAAAAAACTAATAAAACACAAAGGCTTAAAAACTGCAGAGACTAAATTTAACAATCTAAATTAGCCATAATGTAATGGTAATAAAAAATAAAATGTACAGTACAGTTACTTTGCTGTAGGGAAATGGGGTGTTGATGCTTTCTGTTTGCCAGTATCTCATTGTGAATGACCGAATATTCTCTGTAAAAGCGCTGCAGAATTTGTGTGCGCTATATAAATAACTGGTAATAAAATAAAATAATAAATTGGTCTCTCTAAAAAGGAACCAACAGTAGTATCATTGCAAGGTCCCAGGATCCTTGCTCCATTGTCAAAATGTCTTAAGGTGCCCAAACACTAGTGATGTGCACCGGACATTTTTCGGGTTTTGTGTTTTGGTTTTAGATTCGGTTCCGCGGCCGTGTTTTGGATTCGGACGCGTTTTGGCAAAACCTTCCTGAAATTTTTTTGTCGGATTCGGGTGTGTTTTGGATTCGGGTGTTTTTTTTACAAAACCCCTCAAAAACAGCTTAAATCATAGAATTTGGGGGTCATTTTGATCCCATAGTATTATTAACCTCAATAACCATAATTTCCACTCATTTCCAGTCTATTCTGAACACCTCACACCTCACAATATTATTTTTAGTCCTAAAATTTGCACCGAGGTCGCTGGATGACTAAGCTAAGCGACCCAAGTGGCCGACACAAACACCTGGCCCATCTAGGAGTGGCACTGCAGCGTCAGACAGGATGGCACTTCAAAAAAATTGTCCCCAAACAGCACGTGATACAAAGAAAAAAAGAGGCGCAATGAGGTAGCTGTGACTAAGCTAAGCGACCCAAGTGGCCAACACAAACACCTGGCCCATCTAGGAGTGCCACTGCAGTTTTTTAGCGAGAGGATGAGTGCTTCCATCCTCATGTAAAGCTGAACCTCTAGCCATGAACATAGGCCAGGGCTTCAGCCGTTCCTTGCCACTCCGTGTCGTAAATGGCATATTGGCAAGTTTAAGCTTCTCCTCAGACGCTTTTAATTTTGATTTTTGGGTCATTTTACTGAACTTTTGTTTTTTGGATTTTACATGCTCTCTGCTATGACATTGGGCATCGGCCTTGGCAGACGACGTTGATGGCATTTCATCGTCTCGGCCATGACTAGTGGCAGCAGCTTCAGCACGAGGTGGAAGTGGATCTTGATCTTTCCCTATTTTACCCTCCACATTTTTGTTCTCCATTTTTTAATGTGTGGAATTATATGCCAGTATAAATAGCAATGGCCTGCTACTATATATACAGCGCACAACTGAAATGCACCACAGGTATGGATGGATAGTATACTTGACGACACAGAGGTAGGTAGAGCAGTGGCCTACTGTACCGTACTGCTATATATTATATACTGGTGGTCAGCAAACTGTGCAAAACTGAAATGCACCACAGGTATGGATGAATAGTATACTTGACAACACAGAGGTAGGTAGAGCAGTGGCCTACTGTACCATACTGCTATATATTATATACTGGTGGTCAGCAAAATTATGCACTGTACTCCTACTATATACTACATTGCAGCACAGATATGGAGCGTTTTTCAGGCAGAGAACGTATAATACTGGTGGTCACTGGTCAGCAAAACTCTGCACTGTACTCCTCCTATATAATACTGGTGGTCCCCAGTCCCCACAATAAAGCAGTGTGAGAACAGATATATGCAGCACACTGAGCACAGATATGGAGCGTTTTTCAGGCAGAGAACGTATAATATTGGTGGTCACTGGTCAGCAAAACTCTGCACTGTACTCCTCCTATATAATACTGGTGGTCCCCAGTCCCCACAATAAAGCAGTGTGAGCACAGATATATGCAGCACACTGAGCACAGATATGGAGCGTTTTTCAGGCAGAGAACGTATAATACTGGTGGTCACTGGTCAGCAAAACTCTGCACTGTACTCCTCCTATATAATACTGCTGGTCCCCAGTCCCCACAATAAAGCAGTGTGAGCACAGATATATGCAGCACACTGAGCACAGATATGGAGCGTTTTTCAGGCAGAGAACGTATAATACTGGTGGTCACTGGTCAGCAAAACTCTGCACTGTACTCCTCCTATATAATACTGCTGGTCCCCAGTCCCCACAATAAAGCAGTGAGCACAGGTATTTGCAGCCACCTGAATTAAACTGAGAGGACGCCAGCCACGTCCTCTCACTATCATTTCCAATGCACGAGTGAAAAATGGCAGCGACGCACGGCTCCTTATATAGAATCTGAATCTCGCAAGAATCCGACAGCGGGATGATGACCTTCGGGCGTGCTCGGGTTAACCGAGCAAGGCGGGAAGATTCGAATCTGCCTCGGAACCGTGTAAAATGGGTGAAGTTCGGGGGGGTTCGGATTCCGACGAACCGAACCCGCTCATCACTACCAAACACTAGACGATATTATGAGCGATATGGCCGTTTTCGACGGATCGGAACTACAAATCGTTCATAATAGTGCAGATCGTTCAGTGTCCTTGAACGATAACGGTCACGATGCGCGGCCCCGCTAGTCGTTGGTCAGAGCTTCTGATCTTCCCGTCTGCAGGGAAGATCTGAGGCTATAGTCAACTACAGCATGCTCCTTAAAGGGCCCCATACACTACAACGATATGTCTGAGGCTTAAGTGGGATGCAATTTCACTTGAACTCCCCCGGGACCTTCCCAGGAGTGATTCCATACGATTTGGTACTTTTGTGCTATATTTGCACAAGATATATCGCAGTCGATTGAGGAAGCCACTATAAATCGCATGTGATATATCGTATGGCATATAATTGTACCATAAGATATATCTGATGGGCTGAATTAGAGGGCTAGGGGGGCTGGGAGTGTCCTGAGAATGCCAGTCAAGCTTCCCTGTGATACATCACATGCGATATATCAAATGCACAAAAAACACCTTTTCCATGCAATTCCATCCAATTCCATCCAATTCCGATATATCATTAGTGCAGCACCAACGACCTAGGGGCTCCAATCCGATGCTCACGGGGCCACGCATCAGATCAGATTGGATGTAAAACACATACAATTTGACACTTTTCATAAGATATATCGGCCTGAAAGGTCAAAATCGCATTAAATTGTGCGAAATCGTTGTAGAGTATGGGGCCCTTAAGATATATCATAAAGATATATCTCATGTGCATTGTACTATGGTGGTCATTCCGAGTTGTTCGCTCGCTAGCTACTTTTAGCAGAAATGCAAACACAAAGCCGCCGCCCTCTGGGAGTGTATCTTAGCATAGCAGAATTGCTAACGAAAGATTAGCAATTCTGCTATTAAGTATTTCCTTGCAGTTTCTGAGTAGCTCCAGACCTACTCCTAGATTGCGATCACCTCAGTCCATTTAGTTCCTGGTTTGACATCACAAACACGCCCAGCATCCGGCCAGCCACTCCTACGTTTTCTGCTGGCACGCCTGCGTTTTTTTAGCACACTCCGGGAAAACGTTTAGTTACCACCCAGAAACACCCACTTCCTGTCAATCATTCTCCGATCAACAGAGCGACTGAAAAGCTTTGTTCGCCCGTGAGTAAAATTGCTTAGTTGTGTGTAAAATTGCTTAGCGCGTGCGCCCTGCTGTGCATACGCATGCGCAGAACTGCCAGATTTTAGCCTATTAGCAATTCTGCTAAAAATAGCAGCAAGCGAACAACTCGGAATGACCACCCATATCATTTGCCCAGGCTGCCGGAGAAGTTCAATGGAAATCATTAAAGATAAATCATCCCTTACAGGTCATCTAGTGTATGGGCACCTTATGGGCCAGATGTACTAAGCCTTAAAAAGTGATCATTTGCATGGTGATTAAGTACCAGCCAACCAGCTCCTAACTGTCATTTTTCAAACCCAGTCCATAACATGGCAGTTAGGAGCTGACTGGCTGCTACTTTATCATTGTGAAATGTATCACTTTTCAAGGCATAGTACATCTCCCCCTTAGTAAAAATGTTCATCACTTACACTACCCAGGTTGTCAGGGAAATATACTAGATAGGGTACTAAAAAGTGCTTTTTAAGTGACATTCTCCAACCCATATTCTTGTAGTTGTCCAGTAGTTCAATTACGATGGTCATATAATATCCATTTCAGTGGCAAATGCAGGATTTGCACGGGGGGGTTTCCAGAACTGGGTGGAGCCAATCACGGGGGTGGGGACTGAGGTGACCCAGTATATGCTGGGTCCGTAAAACTAGCGTGTCTGTGTGTGTATATATATATATATATATATATATATATATATACACACACACACATATCTACACATATATAGGGTTCACTATGGTATGCCGGCGGACAGGCTCCCGGCGACCAGCATACCGGCGCCGGGAGCCCGACCGCCGGCTTACCGACAGTGTGTCGGGCGCAAATGAGCCCCTTGCGGCCTTGCTGCACTTGCCACGCTACGGGCACGGTGGCGCGCTATGCGTGCCACGCTATATTATTCTCCCTCCAGGGGGGTCGTGGACCCCCACGAGGGAGAACAATTGTCGGTATGCCGGCTGTCGGGATCCCATCAGTCGGCATACTGAAGACCACCCCATATATATACCGTGTGTGTGTGTGTGTGTGTGTGTATATATATATATATATATATATATATATATATATATATACACACACACACACATACATATACACATATACATAGCATATTAAACATGCATCTATATATATATATATATATACATACACATACAGTACACGTATATATACACATGTATATATATCATATGTGTGTGTGTGTGTTTATATGTATGTATGTATATACATGTGTATATATATGTATGCACATGGATATATATGTACTATAATTAAAATAAAGTAAACTTTTATTGCACTTACAAGTGCCACCAGGAAGACAGCTGGCTGCAGAGGACGCTAGACAGCCATTAATAATACTCATGCAGCAAAATTAGTGGAGGGGGGTTTCTTGGTGCTCGGAAACCCCCCCTGGGTGCGCCACTGCATTTAACAGCAGCCTTGAAGGAGGACCAACCAGCAGACTCAATTTCCATCATTTTAGCATTAAATATTACATCCATAAGAGTTTTCCTTATTTAGGGGCCACCAAATATGCTTTCTTTTAGTTTTGCTTTGCTTATATTCAGAAACTTTTCGAAATAAGGAGGGGGATTCTGATAACATAGAGAATTAGATGTCTGGGCTGGACACTTACGTACCCCATAGCATGTGCAGAAGGGAATCATGTCGAGCACTTACTGTGATTAAATACTTTTATTTTCGAATTAAATTTTTTTAAAATATTTTGTGGTCAGTGATGATCATGCCAGTTACACTCAGTGTGCAAGAAAACCCAAAACTTTTAATTGAATCACTCTGCCATTAATTGCCCCTTCAAACCATTATTTACTGTAAGAGCATAGTTGATCACTTCAGAAAAACAACATTTGGGGAAAGTTATTAAAAGGTTGAAATTGTATTTTTAGGCAATTTTCCTTTAGTTTTGCAAACTGAAAGAAGGTGAACTTTTGCAAACTGACCAAGACTAGTCATTTACTAGAGACAAAAATGCGTAAAACGGACCAAAACCCCAACTTTTTAACTCTTTAGAACACTGGACGTCCAAACTGATTTTTTTTATACATACTGTAGGGAAGAATTGGATCTGTAGATTTACTAAAGGTCAGTTTTAAAACCGATGCCAAAACAGTGGGGAACCCACACAAACAAAAGCCCTATCTGAGGCAGGCTCACTGGTTTACCTATAATGGGTGCAGTGTTTGCATTCACTCAGGCCCCTCGTGTCCAGGAGGACCCCATACTGCACACGCTGCACCCATTTTTTTCAGTACTCACCTATATGGAGTCCTTTGTCTGCTGCCGCAGTCCAGTAAAAAACATCAGAAATGGTGTGGCGCCCATTTTCCTGGCATTTTGTGCATGCACAGTAGGGAAAATTGCCATTAAAATGCCCTACGCAACATTTTTTCAGAGCCCTGCTCATGAATCGTAGGGATAGAGTCTACAAGCGTCTGTCAGCAAGAGAGAGAGTAGGGGGTCGGACCGTGTCTGCATATGGGCCCCTCCTTTGTTAAAACTTTGGGAGAAGCACTGCACAGATCATTATGTTCTTCTGTGCAGGCTTCGTCAGGTTAAAATGTAATGAAAGGGTCAGCTGAGGCCTGCAATTCCTTGTAAAATGGGGAACCCCAAAAGGAGTGCTCACTCCTGAGGATTACTCAGCCTAGGCTAAAAGCCCAGGGCTATTTCCTGCAGCCCTGGTGGTGGTGGGTGGGTGTCCCGATCTGGGTAACTAAACATGCTTACTTACCATCCAAGTGCCTTCTGAGACTGTCCCTGTGCTCCAAGTCTGGATTCCACCTGCGCTGTCTGCGTGCAGCACGCTGCATGACATCTCCACAGTCTCTCCTCAGTGATCCCGGAGATGCTGACATGACAGTTGTCCAGCATGTCGCTCCTGTCCTAGCGGATGGCGTCTCCTGCTCTCTGCGGCCTCTGCCGCCGCCATTACTACAAGTTTCCACATGCTGTTTACAAACATACTTTTCCCTTCAGAGCCAAACATGGGAGCAGCCATGTTTGGGTTAATCACATGACTCTTCAGAGCCAATCTGCTGTACACAGAATCCTCTCTGATTGCTCAGCCAATCCCTGCTTCCCAGCGGGTATAAATATCCTGAACCAAGGCTTCCTGTTGTCAGTGCTTTGGTTGTCTAACCCAGTGTTGGATGTCTCTACATTCTGTGGTTGTTCCTGCTTGCTGTCTCCAGGCATTCCAGCTCCTGTGACCTTGCTCCACTTAAAGAGACCTGCACCAGTTTCCATCCTGCGGTGCTGCCTGACTCCAGCAGTGTTTCCACATTGCCTCCTGTTACCAGCAGTGTTCCTTCACCGTCTCCAGTTCTCAGTGGTGTTCCTACATCGTTTCCAGCTACCAGTGGTGTTTCCACATTGCCTCTTGTTACCAGTAGTGTTCCTTCACCATCTCTAGTTCTCAGCGGTGTTCCTACATCGTTTCCAGCTACCAGCGGTGTTCCTACATCGTTTCCAGTCACCAGCGGTGTTCCTACATCACCTTCAGATCACCATTGATGCCCCAACATCAAACTCTGCCATCATCAGTGTCTCAGCATCGAACTCTGTCACCATTAGTGAGTTCACCTGTATTCTCACAATCTGTGCCAGTTCACTCAGCATCCTCGGCAGTCCTCCAGCTCTCAGCCTACCTCAGTGCTCTGCCATCAACTCCAGATTCCAGTGTGTCATCCTCTGGTCAGTATCAGTTCATCTTGTCTTTACAGTGGTTAGCTGTTAACATCTATGGACAATACCATCTCAGTGTCTTCCAAGACTGTGCCGTATTGATGTCATACTACTCCAAACAGCATACTTGTTACTACCGTATCTGAGGAACTGTGCTGCTATAATTACACTGTGAATTCTAATTGCTGAGCATTGGTTCTATCACCTAACTGCTGTTGTGATTATTGAACTGTGTGCACAATATAGAATTTTACACCTCTGTCGTCTTGGTCACACCTTCGGGCATCTGTGCTAAGGGTACCCTGCATGTCCAGGAATCTCATACTGCCACCCAGGATCACACACATGTCAGCCCCTATGCCTGAGATTTCCCTAGGTCAGCCTCAACCCTCAGGCGTGACAGTGTGGGGTTGATGTGTAAATAATAGATTATAATATTCAGGAAATCTGCTGGTGTTATAGTGCCATTACTTTACCATCACCAATAGTACACACATATTCCAACAGTTAGCAAGATGGTTCATGAGAGTTGACAGCAGGTAATATTATTCAAAAAAAGTACCATGTGATAATGAACCTCTTACTGCCAGTATTTAGAGACCTATACCTGGGCAAAAGGTAGCGTGGCACTGCTATTAAAAGGCTGTGCCAAATTTGTCCAATTTTCCAATCAGAAATGATAGAAAGTTAGGAACAGGTGCTGGAGTGAGCTTAATGCAGGGGGGATGATAAATTACTGTTTAAGCACAACAAGGCGGCACCCAACCTGCACGGGGGTTCATCATTCTTCCCTCATCTGATGTAAGGGGTGCACAAGCCACGTGATCGCTCTACATCCTTGCAGGCATAGGAGAATGCTGTGCTCAGCAGCAGCTCCTCTTGACCCACCAAAGACAAGCACGCAGCAGCCTGTGCTGGGCTGTTGAGAGAGGTTGCTGCCAACTGACAGGTAAGAAGGGGGGGAGGGGGTGCAGATCCAAGCCCCTCCACGAAGCTTAGGCCCAAATAATTAGTATCATCCCGTCGCCCCCTGTAGGCACCACTGTGTGAAATGGTTTGTGATTTGCATAAAATTCCAAAGCACATACTATATTCTGTGACACATGCACTTTTGATATTCTTTAAATGATGAGACTTATTATGTCTGCTATACATGTATGTACACTAACAAAGACTGTTGATTCTATCATAGTTTATTCAATAAAACCTCAGGTACTTCATCCTCAGTCATTTATTCTTGCATACGGTTTATTCAGATTTTGGAGACTGTGACCTTTCAGATCCTTTCTAATACCTTTGATCTAAAAATATACTTACTTCCCATCATCCAACTGCAAATGTATAGCTGTCATAAAAGACCATGAACAATTTTAACTTTTAATGCTATCCTATGCAATAAGGTTATACGATTAGCTCTGCACACAGATGATTGAAAACCAACGCAATATGGTCCAAAAGATTGTTCATGCAATGTGCTTGACTGTTGCTTCAAAATAATTGTGTCTGTGTGTGGGCAGATTGAATGACCACAGTAAAGGAATATTTCTGCCTACTCAAAATTTTAAGCGCTCATCCAAATAAACAAAACACTTTTGCTGAATTATATATAAAAATATCATACCAAAACTGGGCCTTGTATGTACAAAATAATAAAATCATCTGTTAATAAGATTTTTTTTTTATAAATCTCATTGACCTTGTGCATGTGTGGGCAGCTTTATTGATTATTCCTGTGTTATTTTCAATGTTTGCCATTGAAGAAATGTCTGGATATTGTTTCATCTTGGATGGTCAAGTGTTCTGATTTGGTTTGGTTACAAGGTTATGCATTTCAAGATGTTAAAGTATATTAATGCTTCAGTGGACAAGTAGAAATCATTAATTAAGCATGCTGGGTAACACATACAGTACTGTAGCTCGTAACTTGATTCTGGTTTTAGCAAAAGCATGAATATTATGAAAGTATATGATAGCAATATTTGAAACTGATGCACAAATACCGTTCACTTATACACATATAATATATATTATACACACATTATAGAACACTGCAAGAAAATATACTTGGGCGCACAGATCCTCTTAATACCACATTCATGTAATTAACTTGAAAGCTCTTTGTTATTCAATTACTATATCCTTTAATAAACAATACATTTCAATATATTGCCATACCCAAGATTCAAACCCATAAGCTATTGCATACTAATCAAACACCCTACTCATTGAGCTATTTGATCCTGCATAAAAACTATGAGATTTCTAACTATCTGAAGCTTCTTGTACTTTTTAAAAATGATCAGCATTGTAATTGAGCAGATCTATGTAGTGTGCAGCCACACATCCAATCCCTTGCAGCCTCACACTACATAGTTCTGTTCAGCTGCAATGCTGATCATTTTTTCACAAAGTACAATCTAAGATTCAAATACTTGGAATTCTCTAGCTTAGAATCCTCTAGCTTTCTATGTAAGAGCAGATAGCTCAGTGAATAAAGTGTCTAACTGCAATGCCACAGGCAAATGGCTTCCAACCCCATATATGTCAGCATCTTGAAATGAATAACAAAGAGCTCTCAAGTTACGTTCATGAATGTTGTATAGGTATTAGCGCGGAAGGGGTTGGGAATGAGACAGGGGCAGTCAGGAAATGCTGGGCTTCAAAAAGGAGGGAAGCTACAAGTGAAAGTAATTAAAACAGATAATTAACAAGTGCCTCCAACAGCGACCCCTACTCTGCAGCGCTATGTGCAGTGGCACACTCTGCACCACCCTAGTTACAGCCAAGCTTTAGTAGTGCAAGTCTGCCAAACATACTGTATGTTGTAAAGCTATGTATATGAATTATGTCAGTTTTGCATGATGCAATAAAAATAATACCCAGAATTCATTCAAATGTCAATTTGTTAATTTGTTACTTTTGAGAAGCTAAATGTTAGCCCAAAGATGAAATCCTTCCCAACACTAATGCCAAATAGCAGAATTCTACACTGCAGCTTCCATGTCTACATCAGTATCAGAAAAAATTTAGTCCAAAAATAATACTGCATAGGAGACCACAAATAGGTTGAACTCGATGGACAAATTGTCTTTTCTCAACCTTAGATACTATGTTACTATGTTGCAATGTTACTATGTTTTGTCGATATTTTGTCTGTGACTTTATGCAAATACAGCTACTATGCAAGTTATGCAAATGCACTACTGTGCAAGACCTTCCCTGGTGTAAATCGATGCGCCAGCCTTTGCAAGGACTGAGCATCTTTGAGCTTAAATACTGCTTGGGGCATCTATCGTACCATCAAAAATTGCACCTGCCCTATGGTACTATAAATGCAGATTCTACTTCTGAATAAGTGATTTGTGTCTGCACTGCAGGGCTGCCACAGTGGGACTCCAGAGGGGTAAGTATATTATATGTGTGCAGTGTGTGCTGTGTGTGCCCTGCCGGACCTAGGGGTCTGTGTGCATCACACACATTGCACCCATTACAGAAACAGCTACAAGGAGTGAAGAAATGGTTAGAGAGAATAGAGAAGGGTAAACAAGTGCATTTGGCCCAACTGCTAAAAGCAGAGAGGAGAGAGAGACTGGATGAATGTCTAAAGATAGGAGTAATAAGCTATAAGCACTAGATTCCTTCAATTCCAGCAAACTAAATGAAGTAGCAGTAAATTCTATGTTCTTATCCAAATCATCCAAGATGATAGTTCCTATGGACATATACTGTTGTAGACCAGTCTGTGAATCAAGTCCATAATAAAGGCATATTTCTATTTTGCAGGGGCTACTGCCATGGTCGGATAGTTGAAGTACCTTAGGAGAGATTTCTTGTAGCCAGAGATCTGATTAGGAACAATATTTAAGATTCAGAAGACCAAACAATATGAAGCCCTATTTCCCAGTACTACCTGAGGGTCAGTAATAAGTATAACCTTTAAATACCTGCATGCATGCATCAGTGGGTTCTAAGGTTTGTGGAAGTACCTCCCCATGTTAACATAAACCTAGAGGAAAAAGGCCAGGAGTCCTCCACAAGTGGTTCATAGATCATAGAGACAGCATAAAATAAGTCCTGATGAGAAGCACACAAGACTCTCAATCTTTTATTAAACCTTAGTTTCCCAAGATAGTATTTAAGTAAAATTACAGAATGGTTTCTAGATCTCCTGTGCACTTATTACTGTATATCTCATTCTTAAACTGGGCCTTCCTTCCATGCCTAACAAAATCCCAAACTGTGTTGTGCACATCCCTGCAGGAGGGAGGATTGGTAAGAGACAGAAGAGGGCCAAATGCATTATCACTTAGAAAGTGATAAAACTGAGAGTGTAAAATTACCAGATAATCAGCTCCTAACTGCCATTTTTTAAACACAGCATGTGACATAGCAGATAGGACCTGATTGGCTGGCACTTTTCTTTCTCCATTTTATCACTCTCCAAGCGATGATGCATCTATCTCATAGGCTATAATTGCCATTTTGATTACATTAACTCTGCAGTCACAAGAGGAGTTTTTGCATACAGGCCCTGAGGTCAGATTTTAGAAAGCTTGAGTGTGGGAAATTAGAACTAAACACAGTGTTAGTGATATATGCCTAGGTATTTAATATGTGATGCATTCCATTTAAAGGTATTCCACAGGCCATGGACTTTTAGGCCAAGGGCATTAATGATCAGTGCAGTGGATATGTAATAGTTAATTTTAAAGAATGAAAGGGTCCCAAAAGTGTGATAATGTAATGTTATTTAGACTGCACTTTTCTCTCAGTAGGCCTCCATGTGCTTTACATTTACATTAAAACACAAAATACAAAGTAAGCTTAATAGAAAAGAGAAATAAGCATTTTGGGTATTTTTAGTACATTAGTGAAATACGTGAGTAAACAGAAAAGTCTTGAGTCTGTTTTTGAAGGATTCTAGAGTGGAAGCCTCATGAACTGTGGAGGAAAACAAGTTCAATAGCGTCAGAGCCACAAAGCTAAAAGCTTTGAGACTAAATTGGGAATATAAACTACAGTTTTGTAAATGGTAGGCAGTATATCATCAGCAAAGTGGCATTATACTCTAAGTCATCTACCGAAATACCAGAAACATCACAATTAAATGGAATAGTCCAGGAGTAAGCTATCATGCTCAAATTAAATATCAGGTGGGCAATGAGCACACCTGTGTATGCTATCAAATGTATCCAAGAGGATGCCATCCACCCTAATTGTTGACCATAGGGACAATATTTTTGAGAAGAAGGAAGGACTCAGAACCCATCCATACAAACCAGCACATGGCGCATGAACTGCCAGTCTAACTAATAAAACTAATTTTTGACTTTGGTAGAGAGCAAGACAGTAGGCAAAGACGTGGGGGTGGCAACATTACTTCTTGTGTATTTTTGTCTCTTACCAGCAATAGGAAGTGTAGAGGTATAGATTAGACCAGTAGTACCCAAACCAGAGTATCGTAATTTTTTTCAAGGCACCCTTAGGCCAAAAGTTTCTTTTTGAGAAATGTAGAAAAAAATATTAAATTAAGTAAATTATGTTTATATGTCATCCTTAGGTTAAACTGTGTGGTGAGGGACAAGATCTACTTCTGTTTGTCCACATACTTTATGATTGGCAGCCACAAGCACTGATTTTGCCTACTGCATTGACAATAAATAGTTTAAATTTGTCCTGGACCACCAACATGAGGCACCCCTGCGAGTGTCCCGCGGCATCTCAGGGTGCCACGGCGCACAGTTTGAGAACCACTGGATTAGGGTAAAAGCAGAGGCTTATGAGTACAAAGAATATATAGTATCATCAGCACATGCCCCAAAAGGATCTTGGACATAATTACATATTGAGTGGCAATGTTGAGTCAGTGGACTTATGAACATAGATGATAGGATTGATAATGGAGAGGTAGATTAGACACAGCAGTGTAGTGGTAGTGCCTGCATTTCCATCCTTGGGAAATGTATCTCCAGCAAAAGGTCTAAAAAAAAGTTAAGGTGATAGTATGCAGTGTGAATACTGGAACCACAAAGCAATGGGTTCAAGATGGAGATATTCATATTTATAGACCTTAATTAGGAGTAAAAAGTGAGTCACCAGCGATTACATTAGTGTAACAGCATCACTGCATATACCTATGCTCTGTGTGTCACCAGGAGTAGTGACATGTCAGTTGGGTGTTTCAATTAAGTCCCATAATATGGCTATGAATAATAACATGTGTCTGATAAGTACCCATTAGCAGATATGACAGCTCAATGAATGACAAGATAAAGGATACCCAAACAAACGAAGATAACAGTAAATAAATAAAAATAACACTGCTGACAGTATCACATAATGGAGTTTGTAAACAAAGCTGTGTGCAGTTGGTGACAAAACAATCTGTCCACATGAAAATAATATGTTCCATGAGATTCAGAGCTAATCATAATGTGCCTGTCAAGATAACAAAAAGACGTGTGTGCAAGAATCTGAACATTAGAAAAACCATTGTATATGCATGGGCACTTGTCTCATTATTGAGTTGATGAGCACACATGCACACATATACACTATATGGACAGAACTATTCAGACACCTGACCATTACACCAACAGGGTATGTAATGACATTGTATTCAAATACATATACACTGCTCAAAAAAATAAAGGGAACACTAAAATAACACATCCTTTATCTGAATGAATGAAATATTCTTATTAAATACTTTGTTCTTTACATAGTTGAATGTGCTGACAACAAAATCACACAAAAATTATCAATGGAAATCAAATTTATTAACCCCAGGAGGTCTGGATTTGGAGTCAATCTCAAAATTAAAGTGGAAAAACACACTACAGGCTGATCCAACTTTGATGTAATGTCCTTAAAACAAGTCAAAATGAGGCTCAGTAGTGTGTGTGGCCTCCACATGCCTGTATGACCTCTCTACAATGCCTGGGCATGCTCCTGATGAGGTGGCAGATGGTCTCCTGAGGGATCTCCTCCCAGACCTGGACTAAAGCATCCGCCATCTCCTGGACAGTCTGTGGTGCAACGTGGCGTTGGTGGATGGAGCGAGACATGATGTCCCAGATGTGCTCAATTGGATTCAGGTCTGGAGAATGGGAGGGCCAGTCCATAGCATCAATGCCTTCGTCTTGCAGGAACTGCTGACACACTCCAGCCACATGAGGTCTAGCATTGTCTTGCATTAGGAGGAACCCAGGGCCAACTGCACCAGCATATGGTCTCACAAGGGGTCTGAGGATCTCATCTCGGTACCTAATGGCAGTCAGGCTACCTCTGGTGAGCACATGGAGGACTGTGCGGCCCCCCAAAGAAATGCCACCACACACCATTACTGACCCACTGCCAAACCGGTCATGCTGGAGGATGTTGCAGGCAGCAGAACGTTCTCCTTGGCATCTCCAGACTCTGTCACATCTGTCACATGTGCTCAGTGAGAACCTGCTTTCATCTGTGAAGAGCACAGGGCGCCAGTGGCGAATTTGCCAATCTTGGTGTTCTCTGGCAAATGCCAAACATCCTGCACGGTGTTGGGCTGTAAGCACAACCCCCACCTGTGTACGTCGGGCCCTCATACCACCCTCATGGAGTCTGTTTCTGATCATTTGAGTAGACACATGCACATTTGTGGCTTGCTGGAGGTCATTTTGCAGGACTCTGGCAGTGCTCCTACTGTTCCTCCTTGCACAAAGGCGGAGGTAGCGGTCCTGCTGCTGGGTTGTTGCCATCCTACGGCCTCCTCCATGTCTCCTGATGTACTGGCCTGTCTCCTGGTAGCGCCTCCATGCTCTGGACACTACGCTGACAGACACAGCAAACCTTCTTGCCACAGCTCGCATTGATGTGCCATCGTGGATGAGCTGCACTACCTGAGCCACTTGTGTGGGTTGTAGACTCCGTCTCATGCTACCACTAGAGTGAAAGCACTGCCAGCTTTCAAAAGTGACCAAAACATCAGCCAGAAAGCATAGGAGCTGAGAAGTGGTCTGTGGTCACCACCTGCAGAACAACTCCTTTATTGGGGGTGTCTTGCTAATTGCCTATAATTCCCACCTGTTGTCTATTCCATTTGCACAACAGCATGTGAATTGATTGTCAATCAGTTTTGCTTCCTAAGTGGACAGTTTGATTTCACAGAAGTGTGATTGACTTGGAGGTACATTGTGTTGTTTAAGTGTTCCCTTAATTTTTTTGAGCAGTGTACTTTAACATGGAGTTGGAACCCATTTTTAAGCTATAACAGCTTCCACTCTTCTTGGAAGGCTTTCCACAAGATTTTGGAATGTTTCTGTGGGAATTTGTGCCCATTAATTCTGTATAGCATTTATGAAGTCAGGTACTGATGATGGATGAGTAGACCTGGCTCACAATCTCAGTTCCAGTTCATCCCAAAGGTGCTCGATGGGGTTGAGGTCAGGGCTCTGTACAAGCCAGTCAAATACTCCCACATTGAACTCCTCAAACCATGTCTTTATAGTCCTTTCTTTGTGCACTGCGGCACTGCCATGATGAAATAGAAAAAGGCCTTCCCTAAACTGTTGCCACAAAGTTGGAAGCAAGGCATTGTTTGAAAATGTCTTGGTTTGCTGAAGCATTATGATTGCCCTTCACTGGAGATAAGGGGCCTAGCCCAAACCCTGAAGAACAGCCCCTGGCCATTATCCCTCTTCCACCAAACTTCACAGTTGGCATAATGCAGTTAGGCAGGTAACATTCTCCTGACATCCGCCAAACCCAGACTCAGCTATCTGACTGCCAAACAGAGAAGCGTGATTTGTCACTCCACAGAACACTTTTCCACAGCCCAGTATCGGTGTGCTTTTACACTACTCCATTCAACGCTTGGCATTGGACTTGGTGATGTGAGGCTTTCATGCAGCTGCTCGGCCATGGAAACCCATTCCATTAGGCTCCCGCTGCACAGTTTTCGTGCTTACATTAATGCCAGTGAAAGTTTGGAACTCTTCAGCTATGGAATCAGAGCTGTGTTTGTGACTTTTAAGCTTCATGGCTGAGTCGCTGTTGTTCCTAAATGCTTCCACCTTCTAATAATATCACATACAGTTGACCAGCAGGTATGAAATTTCACGAACCATCTTATTGCAAAGGTAGCTTCCTTGTCACAGTACCATGCTTGAAGTCACTGAGCTCTTCAGAACAATCCATTTTGTATCACAAATATTTGCAAATGGAGACTGCATGCCTTGGTGCTTGATTTTATACATTTGTGACACCGGGTCTGAATGAAACACCTGAAGTCAATAATTAACAGGTGTTGCCAGATACTTTTGTACATATAGTGTACAGTATGTTTAATTTCTACTTTCGTGGCTAGCAAATAATTTAACCAGTGTGATCTGCGGAAAATTCTGGCTCTATATAAATAAATGATAAAAATAAGAATTTACTTACCGATAATTCTATTTCTCGGAGTCCGTAGTGGATGCTGGGGTTCCTGAAAGGACCATGGGGGGGATAGCGGCTCCGCAGGAGACAGGGCACAAAAAGTAAAGCTTTAGGATCAGGTGGTGTGCACTGGCTCCTCCCCCTATGACCCTCCTCCAAGCCAGTTAGATACTGTGCCCGGACGAGCGTACATAATAAGGAAGGATTTTGAATCCCGGGTAAGACTCATACCAGCCACACCAATCACACTGTACAACCTGTGATCTGAACCCAGTTAACAGTATGATAACAGCGGAGCCTCTGAAAAGATGGCTCACAACAATAATAACCCGATTTTTGTAACTATGTACAAGTATTGCAGATAATCCGCACTTGGGATGGGCGCCCAGCATCCACTACGGACTCCGAGAAATAGAATTATCGGTAAGTAAATTCTTATTTTCTCTATCGTCCTAGTGGATGCTGGGGTTCCTGAAAGGACCATGGGGATAATACCAAAGCTCCCAAACGGGCGGGAGAGTGCGGATGACTCTGCAGCACCGAATGAGAGAACTCCAGGTCCTCCTTAGCCAGGGTATCAAATTTGTAGGATTTTACAAACGTGTTTGCCCCTGACTAAATAACCGCTCGGCAAAGTTGTAAAAGCCGAGACCCCTCGGGCAGCCGCCCAAGATGAGCCCACCTTCCTTGTGGAATGGGCATTTACATATTTTGGCTGTGGCAGGCCTGACACAGAATGTGCAAGCTGAATTGTATTACACATCCAACTAGCAATAGTCTGCTTAGAAGCAAAAGCACCCAGTTTGTTGGGTGCATACAGGATAACAGCAAGTCAGATTTCCTGACTCCAGCCGTCCTGGAAACATATATTTTCAGGGCCCTGACAACATCTAGCAACTTGGAGTCCTCCAAGTCCCTAGTAGGTGCAAGGCACCACAATAAGCTGGTTCAGGTGAAACACTGACACCACCTTAGGGAGAGAACTGGGGACGAGTCCGCAGCTCTGCCCTGTCCGAATGGACAAACAGATATGGGCTTTTTTTGAGAAAAAAACCACCAATTTGACACTCGCCTGGTCCAGGCCAGGGCCAAGATCATGGTCACTTTTCATGTGAGATGCTTCAAATCCACAGATTTGACTGGTTTTAAACCAATGTGATTTGAGGAATCCCAGAACTACGTTGAGATCCCACAGTGCCACTGGAGGCACAAAGCGGGTTGTATATGCAATACTCCCTTGACAAAATTCTGGACTTCAGGAACTGAAGCCAATTCTTTCTGGAAGAAAATCGACAGGGCCGAAATTTGAACCTTAATGGACCCCAATTTGAGGCCCATAGACACTCCTGTTTTCAGGAAATGCAGGAAACGACCGAGTTGAAATTTCTTTGTGGGGCCTTCCTGGCCTCACACCACGCAACATATTTTCGCCACATGTGGTGATAATGTTGTGCGGTCACCTCCTTTCTGGCTTTGACCAGGGTAGGAATGACCTCTTCCGGAATGCCTTTTTCCCTTAGGATCCGGCGTTCCACCGCCATGCCGACAAACGCAGCTGCGGTAAGTCTTGGAACAGACATGGTACTTGCTGAAGCAAGTCCCTTCTTAGCGGCAGAGGCCATAAAACCTCTGTAAGCATCTCTTGAAGTTCCGGGTACCAAGTCCTTCTTGGCCAATCCGGAGCCATGAGTATAGTTCTTACTCCTCTACGTCTTATAATTCTCAGCACCTTAGGTATGAGAAGCAGAGGAGGGAACACATACACCGACTGGTACACCCACGGTGTTACCAGAACGTCCACAGCTATTGCCTGAGGGTCTCTTGACCTGGCGCAATACCTGTCCCGTTTTTTGTTCAGACGGGACGCCATCATGTCCACCTTTGGTATTTCCCAACGGTTTACAATCATGTGGAAAAAACTTCCCGATGAAGTTTCCACTCTCCCGGGTGGAGGTCGTGCCTGCTGAGGAAGTCTGCTTCCCAGTTTCCATTCCCGGGATGAAACACTGCTGACAGTGCTATCACATGATTTTCCGCCCAGCGAAAAGTCCTTGCAGTTTTTGCCATTGCCCTCCTGCTTCTTGTGTCGCCCTGTCTGTTTACGTGGGCGACTGCCGTGATGTTTTTCCCACTGGATCAATACCGGCTGACCTTGAAGCAGAGGTCTTGCTAAGCTTAGAGTATTATAAATTTACCCTTAGCTCCAGTATATTTATGTGGAGAAAAATCTCCAGACTTGATCACACTCCCTGGAAATTTTTTCCTTGTGTGACTGCTCCCCAGCCTCTCGGGCTGGGCTCCGTGGTCACCAGCATCCAATCCTGAATGCCAAATCTGCGGCCCTCTAGAAGATGGGCACTCTATAACCACCACAGGAGAGACACCCTTGTCCTTGGATATAGGGTTATCCGCTGATGCATCTGAAGATGCGATCCGGACCATTTGTCCAGCAGATCCCACTGAAAAGTTCTTGCGTGAAATCTGCCGAATGGAATTGCTTCGTAGGAAGCCACCATTTTTACCAGGACCCTTGTGCAATGATGCACTGTTTTTAGGAGGTTCCTGACTAGCTCGGATAACTCCCTGGCTTTCTCTTCCGGGAGAAACACTGTGTCCAGAATCATCCCTAGGCACAGCAGACGTGTCGTCGGGATCAGCTGCGATTTTGGAATATTTAGAATCCACCCGTGCTGTTGTAGCAGTATCCGAGATAGTGCTACTCCGACCTCCAACTGTTCCCTGGACTATGCCCTTATCAGGAGATCGTCCAAGTAAGGGATAATTAAGACGCCTTTTCTTCGAAGAAGAATCATCATTTCGGCCATTACCTTGGTAAAGACCCAGGGTGCCGTGGCCAATCCAAACGGCAGCGTCTAAAACTGATAGTGACAGTTCTGCACCACGAACCTGAGGTACCCTTAGTGAGAAGGGCAAATTTGGGACATAGAGGTAAGCATCCCTGATGTCCCCGGACACTATATAGTCCCCATCTTCCTGGTTCGTTATCACTGCTCTGAGTGACTCCATCTTGATTTGAACCTTTGTAAGTGTTCAAAAATTTTTTTAGAATAAGTCTCACCTAGCCTTCTGGCTTCAGTACCACAATATAGTGTGGAATAATACCCCTTTTCCTTGTAGTAGGAGGGGTAATTTAATTATCACCTGCTGGGAATACAGCTTGTGAAATTTTTTCCCATACTGCCTCCTTGTCGGAGGGAGACCTTGGTAAAGCAGACTTCAGGAGCCTGCGAAGAGGAAACGTCTCTACATTCCAATCTGTACCCCTGGGATACTACTTGTAGGATCCAGGGGTCCTGTACGGTCTCAGCGCCATGCTGAGAACTTGTCAGAAGCGGTGGAGCGCTACTGTTCCTGGGAATGGGCTGCCTGCTGCAGTCTTCTTCCCTTTCCTCTATCCCTGGGCAGATATGATCTTATAGGGACGAAAAGACTGAGGTTGAAAAGACGGTGTCTTTTTCTGCAGAGATGTGACTTAGGGTAAAAACGGTGGATTTTCCAGCAGTTGTCGTGGCCACCAGGTCCGATGGACCGACCCCAAAAAACTCCTCTTCCTTTATACGGCAATACACCTTTTTGCCGTTTGGAATCTGCATCACCTGACCACTGTCGTGTCCATAACATCTTCTGGCAGATATGGACATCGCATTTACTCTTGATGCCAGAGTGCAAATATCCCTCTGTGCATCTCGCATATATAGAAATGCATCCTTTAAATGCTCTATAGTCAATAAAATACTGTCCCTGTCAAGGGTATCAATATTTTTAGTCAGGGAATCCGACCAAGCCACCCCAGCTCTGCACATCCAGGCTGAGGCGATCGCTGGTCTCAGTATAACACCAGTATGTGTGTATATACTTTTTATGATATTTTCCAGCCTCCTGTCAGCTGGTCCTTGAGGACGGCCCTATCTATAGACGGTACCGCCACTTGTTTTGATAAGCGTGTGAGCGCCTTATCCACCCTAAGGGGTGTTTCCCAACGCGCCCTAACTTCTGGCGGGAAAGGGTATACCGCCCATAATTTTCTATTGGGGGGAACCCACGCATCATCACACACTTTATTTAATTTATCTGATTCAGGAAAAACTACTGTAGTTTTTTCACATCCCACATAATACCCTCTTTTGTGGTACTTGTAGTATCAGAAATATGTAACACCTCCTTCATTGCCTTTAACGTGTGGCCCTAATAAGGAATACGTTTGTTTATTCACCGTCGACACTGGATTCAGTGTCCCTGTCTGTGTCTGTGTCGACCGACTAAAGTAAACGGGCGTTTTAAAACCCCTGACGGTGTTTTTTTTTTTTTTTTTTGAGACGTCTGGACCGGTATATGTCGGCCGTCTCATGTCGTCAACCGACCTTGCAGCGTGTTGACATTATCACGTAATTCCCTACATAAGCCATCCATTCCGGTGTCGACTCCCTAGAGAGTGACATCACCATTACAGGCAATTGCTCCGCCTCCTCACCAACATCGTCCTCATACATGTCGACACACACGTACCGACACACAGCACACACACAGGGAATGCTCTGATAGAGGACAGGACCCACTAGCCCTTTGGAGAGACAGAGGGAGAGTTTGCCAGCACACACCAAAAACGCTATAATTATATAGGGACAACCTTATATAAGTGTTTTCCCTTATAGCATCTGTTTTATATATTTCTAACGCCAAATTAGTGCCCCCCCCCTCTCTGTTTTAACCCTGTTTCTGTAGTGCAGTGCAGGGGAGAGCCTGGGAGCCTTCCCTCCAGCCTTTCTGTGAGGGAAAATGGCGCTGTGTGCTGAGGAGATAGGCCCCGCCCCTTTTTCGGCGGCCTCGTCTCCCGCTTTTAACGGATTCTGGCTGGGGTTAAATATCTCCATATAGCCTCCGGAGGCTATATGTGAGGTATTTTTAGCCAAAATAGGTTTTCATTTGCCTCCCAGGGCGCCCCCCTCCCAGCGCCCTGCACCCTCAGTGACTGCCGTGTGAAGTGTGCTGAGAGGAAAATGGCGCACAGCTGCAGTGCTGTGCGCTACCTTTAGAAGACTGAGGAGTCTTCTGCCGCCGATTCTGGACCTTTTCTTACTTCAGCATCTGCAAGGGGGCCGGCGGCAAGGCTCCGGTGACCATCCAGGCTGTACCTGTGATCGTCCCTCTGGAGCTGATGTCCAGTAGCCAAGAAGCCAATCCATCCTGCACGCAGGTGAGTTCACTTCTTCTCCCCTAAGTCCCTCGTTGCAGTGATCCTGTTGCCAGCAGGACTCACTGTAAAATAAAAAACCTAAGCTAAACTTTTCTAAGCAGCTCTTTAGGAGAGCCACCTAGATTGCACCCTTCTCGGCCGGGCACAAAAATCTAACTGGCTTGGAGGAGGGTCATAGGGGGAGGAGCCAGTGCACACCACCTGATCCTAAAGCTTTACTTTTTGTGCCCTGTCTCCTGCGGAGCCGCTATCCCCCCCATGGTCCTTTCAGGAACCCCAGCATCCACTAGGACGATAGAGAAAAGACAATAGTATTAATTATGTTAGTAACTGATGCAACAGGATATAATGTTGTCTTTAAAATAGAACAAACAACGGATTGCAACCTTAATCTGTCATTATTCACTGTATGCCCTTTTATCTAATGCTTGTTGTGGTGGTATTTTCTTCCTTCATTATATCTTCTTTTGTTTCTACTGTAAATGATAACTATATATACAGTGGTGTAAACAATGATATAATAGGCACAGGACAATGCCTCATTTATAGTAACATATTCACTAATAAGCACAACAAAAGGACTTAATTATACTATTAACTAATCATTTTTCACTACATAGTGCATATCTAGCTCTGTTTACTGTTAACATAGCTTTCCATTTATTTTGCATTTAGTCTATAATTATGCCAATGATTAGGTAAGAAAGACTTTAATTAGATATCTGTGTCATTTATAAAGCACAGCACCGGCTTCAAAGTTGCAGTACAAATAGGAAACATTTAGTTGAGAAAACTGCTGCTGTGCAGAATAACAGTAGTTCTCCCTGGTTGTTCATATGTACTGTAGCTTGTTGATAAGTCCGGTTTAAAGGGGAACCCTACCATCAAAGTCCTTGAACTGACTTTTTTTTTTTTATGCTAGTATACAATTCCAAAATAAACTCAGTCTTTGTATTGGATACAATTAAATCTACTCACCAGGTTAAGTTGGGTACACCCCTATACAATCGTTGGGCCAATTACCAGATATTGGCTGATGGGCCAGACGATTGTATAGGTGTGTATGCAGAAGCAATCCAGGAGCTTTAGGCAATAAAGAGCTTAAAATGCTACTGCAATGCTCCTGCAACTGTCGGATTGGAAGGTTGCATCTTATAAGCTGTTTCATATTTTAGATACCGCCCCCCTGGTCCCACATAAGACGGTACACACTGAGCTATTTGTAGCTCAGTGTCAGGGCCGGATTGCCCATCTGACACTTCTGGCAAATGCCAGAAGGGCAGATGGGCTGGTAGGAAGGTCCGGTCACACAGGGAGCCGTGAAGACCATGCGCAGCCCAGCTCCCTGATGGTCCCCTCCCGCCGTCTGAAGTGCCTGTCTCGCGGCACACCACTATGAGCCATTCCCCCCCCCCCAACGATGTATGCATATGGCACTAATGTCAGCGCCAAAAAAACGTGCCCCAGTCCGTCCCTGCTCAGTTTGTACATGGTCACAGGAAATGAAGATACAGTAGGTATACACTACTTGGCTGATTGTAAGTGTTTAACGTGATCATCAGAGTGACTGCACAGGTGTGTACAAAGTTTTAGTTATTTCCAAAACCAGTAATACTAGACAAACATGACTATCCGAATTCCTTGTAGATGGAGATTCCGTTATTGTGAATACCTGAAATAGTGGGCCTGATTCTGGCACAAATTGGCTGTATTTGCAGGAAGCCATGGCAGCCAAATGTACTACCTTATGCTAATGTGAGTATCCGTAGGGTTAATATGAGGATCTGTACTGCTGCAAGTGGGAAGCCGCACCACCCACTGTTTTTTCATTCACAGCTGCATATATCATCATCATTATTATCAGAAGGATGCTAGGGATCCATCAGAAACAGGCTTCTTTTCACTGTACGCATGGCTCAGAGTAGCAAAGCAATACAGTATTTGCAGGAATCTATCACCTGCAAACTTCCTTTGTTCTAGGGAATAGGATTGCCACCTAGCAACAGTAGGTGGGTTATGTAGTAAGCATCCTTATTTTCCGCTGTAAGGCAGGGAAGTGAAATTTTTAAATCACTAACCTGCTGACACTAACAGTGTAGTTGCACTTGCCCAGAAGGCTAGGTTGTGCACAGGTCACATGCACACTAGCAGCTGGGCGGGGCTAACACTCACTGAATCAGATTTGTCAAAGCTTACTGGTAGCAATCCCAATAACAAGAACACCTGAGGGTGCATATTATGTGTGTTGGAACAAAGGAGAGTAATACCCACACATTTAGATCTGAACTGACTGAACCATTTATTTAGGCATACAGTACTGGTGAGGCTTGTGAAAGACAAACCCTGAGAATAAATAACACACACACATATATATATATATATATATATATATATATATATATATATTCACCCATATAACTCTGGTTATATTTGCACTGTATAATATATATAAGCAGAACAAGAAATGGAAGTTAGAACAACTTTCTTAAAATTTAAGACAATTGCAGTTGGAATAACAATAAGTGTACACAACTAGAGAATAAAGCCTTATGTGTGAACTGACTTTTTCGGCTATATCTGTCTTGTTTTCCAGAAATGGATGACAAAACAATATTATAAAGAAACTTTTGTTTTGCAAGTAAACAAACAGAAAAAATTGAGGCTTCTCAATTTCTAGTGTCCTCTGTAGTCAGACTCTGCAATATTCATATCCCTCAGAGGGTCTGAAAAGATAATAGACTAATGTCTGGAAGAGTAACCAACAGAGAGCAACAGCTACTTTGTAATATATATATTTTTTGGGGGGAGGGTGGGATGGGTGCTGTTGCTAGGTGGCAATCGTATTCACTAGAACAAAGGAAGTTTGCAGGTCATAGACTCCTGCAAACTGCTGTTTGCTCGTCGGGAGAATTGCCACCTACAACAGCAGGTGAGCAGACCACCACAAACTTGTTGGCTGTTCTGAGAGACCTAATCTTTTCTTCATCATAAGTCTCCAATAATGTTAAGCCCATGACCGCATTAATGACAAATGAGCCTTGAATATAATTATTTGTAAGGGAAGACCTTCTGAGGTGCCTTCATTTTGCTAACTCCTCTCAAAAGTGGCCTTTGAGTAGTGTCATATCCATTGAAGTTGAGGGTATATCAGTGTGTGAGGTAAATTTACCTTCAAACTAATTGGAGGGTTTAGGTGGTAAACCTCCTGATCACCAGTCTCCATAGTATTTTGCCAATGCACGTGCAGATGAACAGCTTGCAGCATGCATAATAGCTTCACACGGAAAGACCTTAAAGCAGCTTTAGAAGCAGTGTCACCCAGTAAAGAGAGGCCTTTGAAATGAGAAATATCAATACCAGACACTGTCATGTGACAATATATCCTGTAAGGGTGGAGGGTTTAGCTGTACAGAAAAGTTTTGTAAACTTATAAATAATTGCTGTATATTGTAACAAGTGGGGTAAGAGCAAGGTAAGTAGATAAACAAGAGACAATGTAATGGTTTGGTTCTTTATAATCTTTACTTTTTCTAATTCTACTAAGAATTCTACATAAGAGATGTTTTGGTATAACCCTTGAGAATAGTTTGGTACAATGTTTGGGGTTGAGAAATGGTTTTGAGAAAACTAATAGGGTAAGCTTAACTTCTCTTATTTGTAAATGTTAAAGCTAAGAGGGAAGCCAGTGTCTTAGAAATAGACATAATAGATAATAAGGAAATCAAGGTAGTCATAGATAGGAAAGGGAATCTGCAAGTTAGATAATATTTCCAGGCAGGTTTACTGCTTATAGAATTATGTTCCTTTCTATGATCTCCTTCAAAATGTCCAAATCTGCCATGCAAAGGAACATTAAAATATTTTCTCTATTCTGTTATGTACAACATAGCTGTCATATTGTCCAGAGCAGATCTAGAGCCTTGTGTATCTACAGAGATTAAAGAGATTCAACAGTTATTTACCATCTCTCAGTTCTAAGGTACTTTTAGAAAGACTATTTTCTTCTGTGACAATTCTCCTTGTATGGATCTTTGTTGGGAGAAGTTATCCTATCCCAGATGAGACAGATCTGATGTTATCGTTAAAATCAGTAGAGGGTCTAATGCGGGCCTGTAATTTGGAAATTGGCAGAGAATTCCAATTGGATATCTCCCATATGACATGGGAAGATAGGTATGCTTGAATAGCAGTGACAGGTTTTTAAGAAAATCTGAGTAGCGCATAGGAGAGAAAACAGGATTTTAATACCTACGGGTAAATCCTTTTCTCCTAGTCCATAGAGGATGCTGGGGTCCACTTCAGTACCATGGGGTATAGACGGTTCCGCAGGAGCCATGGGCACTTTAAGACTTTTCAAGGGTGTGAACTGGCTCCTCCCTCTATGCCCCTCCTCCAGACCTCAGTTATAGGACCTGTGCCCAGGGAGACGGACATTTTGTGGAAAGGATTTACTTTTATACTAATGGTGAGATTCATACTAGCTCACACCTCAACCATGCCGCACAACATGGCATTCAACATGATACACGCCAACAGGCATTAACCATTAACAGCAACATGCTAAAAACAAATGCAACACAACTTGTGTAACTATAAAGAACAAACTGTAGGTAAAGTACGCACTGGGTCGGGGGCCCAGCATCCTCTACGGACTAGGAGAAATGGATTTACCGGTAGGTATTAAAATCCTGTTTACTCATACGTCCTAGGGGATGCTGGGGTCCACTTCAGTACCATGGGGTTATACCAAAGCTCCAGTATGGGTGGGAGAGTGCGGATGACCCTGCAGCACCGATTGACCAAACTTGAGGTCCTCATCAGCCAAAGTGTCAAACTTATAAAATTTAGCAAATGTGTTTGCCGCTCGGCAAAGTTGTAAAGCCGAGACGCCCCGGGCAACCGCACAGGATGAGCCCACTTTCATAGTAAAATGGGCCTTCACCGACTTCGTATCGGCAATCCTGCCATAGAATGAGTGTGCTGCATTGTACCTCTGATCCAGCGCACAATAGTCTGCTTAGAAGCAGGACACCCAATCTTGTTGGGAGCATACAGGACAAACAGAGCCTCTGTTTTCCGTATCCGAGCTGTTCTTGTGACATAAATCTTCAAAGCTCTAACCACATCTAGAGACTTTGACTCAGTGAAAGTGTCAGTAGTTACTGGCACCACAATGGGTTGGTTTATGTGGAAAGATGAAACCATCTTTGGAAGAAAATGTTGGCGAGTTCTCAACTCCGCCTTATCTTCATGGAAGATCAGGTAAGGGCTCTTGTGAGACAAGGCCCCAACTCAGACACTCGCCTTGCGGATGCCAAGGCCAAAAGCATCACCACTTTCCAAGTGAGAAACTTCAATTTTTATCTCTTGCAGAGGTTCAAACCAATCTGATTGAAGGATCTGCAACACCACATTAAGGTCCCATGGTGCCACTGGAGGCACAAATGGAGGCTGGATGTGCAGAACCCCTTTCACGAACGTCTGAACTTCTGGAAAGGAGGCCAATTGTTTTTGAAAGAAAACTGATAAAGCCGTAATCTGGACCTTGATTGACCCCAATCTAAGGCCCGCATCCACACCAGCCAGCAGAAAATAGAGAAAATGTCCCAACTCAAACTCTTCCATAGGAGCCTTCTTGGATTCACACCAAGACACATATTTTCTCCAAATACGGTGGTAATGTTTAGACGTTACTCCTTTCCTGGCCTGAATAAGAGTGGGGATGACTTCCTTGGGAATACCCTTTCGGGCTAGGATCTGACGCTCAACAGCCATGCCGTCAAACGTAGCCGCGGTAAGTCTTGATACACACACCGCTACTGCTGTAGTACGTCCTCTCGAGGAGGAAGAGACCGAGGATCTTCTATGAGCCAGTCTGGGGCAATGAAGATTGCTCGAACTCTTGTTCTTCTTATTATTTTGAGAATTTTTGGAATCAGTGGAAGTGGAGGGAAAACATATACCGACCGAAACACCCACTGGGTCACCAGTGCATCCACTGCTATTGCTTGAGGGTCTCTCAACCTGGAACAATATCTCTGAAGCTTCTTGTTTAGACGAGATGCCATCATGTCTACTTGAGGAACTCCCCAAAGACTTGTCACCTCTGCGAAGACTTCTTGGTGGAAGCCCCACTCTCCTGGATGGAGATCGTGTCTGCTGAGGGCTTCCCAGTTGTCCACTCCCAGAAAGAAAATTGCTGACAGAGCTCTTACATTTCTTTCTGCCCAACGGAGAATCCTTGTCACCTCTGCCATTGCCGCTCTGTTTTTCGTTCCGCCTTGCCTGTTTATGTACGCGACTGCTGTTACATTATCCGACTGGATCTGCACGGGATGATCTTGAAGAAGATGTACCACTTGTAGAAGGCCGTTGTAAATGGCTCTCAATTCCAGAACGTTTATGTGAAGGCAGGCTTCCTGACTTGACCATTTTCCTTGGAAGCTTTCCCCCTGTGTGACAGATCCCCAGCCTCGGAGACTTGCATCCGTGGTTATTAGGACCCAGTCGTGAATCCCAAACCTGCGTCCCTCTAGTGGGTGAGAACTGTGTAGCCACCACAGGAGCGAAATCCTGGCTTTGGGGGACAGGATTATTTTCCGGTGCATGTGTAGGGTGGGATCTGGACCACTTGTCCAACAGGTCCCACTTGAATACTCTGGCATGAAATCGGCCAAACTGTATGGCCTCGTAGGCCGCTACCATTTCCCCCAACAACCGAATGCATTGATGGATCGACACGCTTGTTGGTTTCAATATTTGTTTGACCATTTCCTGGATTTCCCGAGCCTTTTCCACTGGAAGAAATACTCTCTGTACTTCTGTGTCCAGAATCATCCCTAAAAAGGACAATCTTGTCATCGGTTCCAACTGCGACTTTGGAAAATTCATGATCCAACCATGTTGTTGGAGTATTGACAGGGAGAGTGCGATGTTCTGCACCAACTGTTCCCTGGATCTTGCTTTTATCAGGAGATCGTCCAGATAAGGAATTATATTGACTCCTTTTTGACGAAGGAGGACCATCATCTCCGCATCACCTTGGTGAAGACCCTTGGTGCCGTGGAGAGTCCGAACGGCAACGTCTGGAACTGGTAATGGCAATCCTGTACTGTGAATCTCATATAAGCTTGGTGAGGAGGATAAATGGGATCAATCAAGTAAGCATCCTTTATGTCTACTGACACCATGAAGTCTCCCTCCACCAGACTGGAAATCACTACCCTCAGGGATTCCATCTTGAACTTGAACCTTTTCAGGTAGAGATTCAGATTTTTCAGGTTTAAAATCGGTCTGACCGAGCCGTCCGGCTTCGGAACTACAAAGAGGCTTGAATAAAAAACTTCTCCTTGCTGTGACAAGGGTACCAGGACAATGACCTGATCCTGACATAATTTTTGAATTGCCGTTGTTACTGCCTCTCTTTCTGGAAGAGAAGCTGGCAAGGTCGATTTGAAAAATTGGCATGGGGGGATGTCTTGAAACTCTAGTTTGTACCCATGGGACACTATTTGTAAGACCCATGGGTCCAGGCCAGATTGAACCCAGAACTGACTGAAAAGTTTCAGATGTGCTCCCACCCGAGCGGACTCCCGCAAGGGAGCCCCAGCATCATGCTGCAGATTCGGCAGAAGCAGGGGTGGACTTCTGCTCCTGCGATCTGGAAGACGCTGCGGATTTCCTTCCTTTTCCCCTACCTGAAAAAAAGGGGGAACCTTTGGCCTTTTTGTATTTGTTGGGCCGAAAGGACTGCATGTGAGAGTGATGTGTCTTTTTCGCCGGTGTAGGATAAGGATAAGGCAAAGAATGTCGACTTACCTGCAGTAGCCGCCGAGACTAACGCATCCATCCCATCACCAAACAAGGCCTCACCTGTATATGGGAGAGCCTCCATATTTCTTTTGGAATCTGCATCTGCATTCCACTAGCGAATCCACAACGCCCTCTGAGCCGATACTGCCATGGTAACTGTTCTTGATCCCAAGAGACCAATATATTTCATGGTTTCTAGTACGTACACAGCGGCGTCTTTGATATGACCTAACGTTAGGAGTATCTCGTCTCCCTCTATTGTGTCAATGTCTAATGACAAGTTTTCTGACCACTTTTCAATAGCACTACTCACCCACGCACAGACAATGGTAGGCCTGAGTAGTGTCCCATTGGCCACATCAATAGATCACCTCACTCACTTGCGGTCTGTCGGCTCCTTAAGTGAAGCCATTCCAGGCGCAGGGAGAAACACCTTTTCTCTTTTATGACAGGTCCCTGTCTAAAATGCGGGGTGACTCCCACCTTTTGGAAAAAGGTAAGCTGCCTGAATTCCTTTTGGGAATCTGAAATTTCTTTTCAGGTTAAATCAGACTCCCTCCAAGAGACTGTTCAACTCCTGAGGTGGAGGGAAAATTACATTACTTCTTTAGTAAAGTAAACCCTCTCCATGTGGTAAAAGAGGGGGCTTCGTAACTTCTAACACCTCCTTTATAGCAAAAACATGTTTTGAATGTTTTTTGCTAACTTAGGACCTGTTCCCCTGGAATCACTAGTGTCGACAAAGGAATAAGAGTCCGTGTCGGTATCAGTTTGTACTACTTGTGCAGATTTGTATGTGACCCAGAGGGGTCCCTGTGGATGAAAGGCAGAACTATTAAAAATCACATCTTCAACAGATTATTTTCAGTTTTCTGCATGAGATTCAGTCCAACCTCTTACTGATATGATTCACACTATCATGTAACCTTTCACCCAGTCAGGCTCTTGGTGTCATATTACACCTCTGTAACCCTAACATGTCTCCCACAGAGGAAGAGTTCCCTGCCCCAGACATGTCACACACGTGCACAACCACACCACAGACACTCCGGGACTTATAGGGGACAGACCCACAGTAAAATCTGTCAGAGGGACACAGATAGGATTTGCCAGTTCACAACCCAGCGCCAGTAACATAATGTCTGTGAACACAAAATGCCCACTGACATGCAGCACTTTTATAATGTTAATCACACAATTATATAACAACAAATTCACTGTGGCACCCCCTGTTTTGCACCCTGATACTTGTTCAGCAGTGGAGGAGGACCAGCATTCTTCTCTGCAGCCTGGAAGAAGAGAAAATGGTGCTGAGCAGTGTGCTGGCTGACTGAGGAGGAAGCTCCACTCTTCAATGGCGTGTTTCTCCTCAGCTTTTATGAGGTAATTTTTTTTACTGGCGGGGGTAGGACTGTGCCTCAGCAACTTATGCTCCTTATTTATGCCAGTGTCAATAGGTTTCATGCTGCCCAGGGTGCCCCCCGCACCCTGTATATCAACCTTTGTCCCGGTTAGTGCCACTAGATCATTGAAATTGTTGGCTTTGGCAAGAAAGTCAGAGCCAAACTCCCTATTGCTCCCCATTTCTTTGGAAGAGACAGGTTCCATTATTCAAAGCATGTACTGGAAAGAAGGGGTGCTTTATCATGATTCAAACTTAGGGATCTTGCCTGTAGATGCTGCTGCTCTGTTGACTGCCCTATTATGGCAATTTATGATAAAGGCCAATTCTATTATGAAAGATACTGTTAAGTCCCTGTGGTGTATGATTTTAGCAAATTGTTTATGTATACCACTCTCTAGACTCCATATGGTTGGAGAAATGTGGTGACTACTATTGTTCCAATAGGTATAATATAAGGTGTTTCTAAGAAGCAAAACAACATGACAGGACACTGGAATAAAAGCCTTTTCCAATAAAATTGTAACCTACTGTTGTATAAATGTATGGAAATGGCAAGGAAAGCATTCTGGAGATCTTTTTTAATACATAAACCGCTCTGGTTTAGTAAAAAGAAAATGCCATGCAAACTCTCCACACGGAATCTTATGTGTTTTGCAAAGCTGTTTTGCACTCTTACATTTAATACTGGTCTGAATTACAAATGTTAATTTTTATTTTATATATTTATTTTTGATAGGGAAGTTGTGACTGATCAGCTATGCAAAAATGGGTTTTCCATCTCTAATTTCTCCTAATCAAAGAAAGGTTTGTAATATATCATTCAGACGGGACTGCATATCAAACGGTTTACTGTATATGCCTTTGATGAGAAATTAAATTAATGGCAAGTTGACACCAACTTGTATTGTCTTTAGCCATTTTGTCTGTGGTAAGCTCTCTTTACTAAAGTCTAGCTCTGGAAGCACAATGCACAAAGGGCTTCATACAGTTTGTTTACCTTGAGCTCTAGGCTTCAGCACCACAAAGGACCGGTGAACCATATAACAAGACATTACTCCTGACAGAAATTCTGGTCCAACCAGGTCTACGTGTGAGAGACTACAATAGTCCAGATACTTTGGTTCTAGCTTCGATAAGCCTGCTCTAGCGAGCGATGATACTATTCTAAAGTTTATAAAATAGTTAACTGCTTGTCCCACCATGCAGTAGCCCTGCTGATAACTTTTAGAAGGGAGCAAGAAAAAGTGTATCCAGGGAGCATACAGATTATCCTTCCTTTCTGCCTAGCCCAGGACATATAGCAGAGGACCTGCTGCAATTGTAATTTTAATAGTTTTTCTCAGAGTTTTATTTAAGAAATCAGCAGTTTATCACACAATAATGCATTAAGAGCTGCATCAAAAACTGGGAGAAGAGAATTGGCATATCAAGCAGGCCTATGTAATCCTCAGCCCCATATAATATTATTTTATAAGTGTAGACCTGAATGACTGTTTAGAATTTTCATGCACCTCAGATTGGGAATGCGAAGCCCAGTGTGAGGATGGAGTATAGGTTTGGCAGAGGTGTCATGGCAGCTAGAGCCACCCCTGCGACCTGGTATTAGGATTCCCATTCAGAAGTGTTGAATTTATTAGGAAGGGATAGTTTTAGTGACATTGGCCAGCAGTCACATTATCTCTTATTCAGAGATGGGTTTCTAATGTTTTTGTCAACTACAGGTAATATCAGGGAACGCTGTGTGTACGCCTCAGCTGACATCCTTGTGAGGATTTATTTATTTATTTATTTATTTTAGTGGCAACATCAGTCTTGAACATGTGCCTACCTCAGAAAATGGTTTATTATGATCAGAGTCCATTTTTTACCTCAAAGTCTGAGGTATTATTATTTCCTCACAACTACTGTACTATGTGAGAAGGATGATGATAACACAGTGACAAACATTTGTGTGTGTGTGTGTTTGTGTGTGTGTGTGTGTGTGTGTGTGTGTGTGTGTGTGTGTGTATGTGTGTGTGTGTGTTATTTTTGTATATTCATGCCTGATACAGTGAGAGGTGAAATATGCAGTATATCTGTGACAGAAACCAGCGCTGCATTATCTATCATCTGCCTCTGACCAAAAAGCTCCTCTGTGCCCAATGTGACATTGAAGACACAGCTGTCCCAATCCCTTCCTCAGACTCTGCATCTACCACAGAAGAGGCACTTGAGGATTAAGCAATATGGGAAGGACCAGCAATGGGTTTGTCATGAGAGTAACCGTTTATCATATTTCGGGTCTCCACTTGCTGCCAGCTCTGGACAGAGGTATATTCCCAGCTACGGGCAGTACTTTTCTGTCAGCTCTGGACAGGATAGGGTTGTCTGTTACAGGCAGTTTCAGGGAGTGATAAAATAGATTGGCCTGTACAGGCATCCCTGTGAGAAATCCATATTATTTGTATTTATTTAGTTATATTTGATACGAACAAACTTACCATAATATGGAGAAAGAACTGAATGATTAGATCAGAGCTGTACCTCAGAATGTGAATTGGCCATCAGGTATTATCTCTGAATACATAACGTGTCTCAGATGAGGGAGTAGTGGACACTTGGGATCATTCCGAGTTGTTCGCTCGCTAGCTGCTTTTAGCAGCATTGCACACGCTAAGCCGCTGTCCTCTGGGAGTGTATCTTAGCTTAGCAGAATTGCGAATGAAAGATTAGCAGAATTGCAAATAGAAAATTCTTAGCAGTTTCTGAGTAGCTCGAGACTTACTCACAAATAGCGATCAGTTCAGTCAGTTTCGTTCCTGGTTTGACGTCACACACACGCCCAGCGTTCGGCCAGTCACTCCCCCGTTTCTCCAGACACTCCTGCGTTTTTCCCTGGCACGCCTGCGTTTTTCCGCACACTCCCAGAAAACGGCCAGTTTCCGCCCAGAAACACCCACTTCCTATTAGAGATGAGCGGGTTCGGTTCCTCTGAATCCCGAACCCGCCCGAACTTCAGGTTTTTTACACGGGTCCGAGCAGGCTCGGATCTTCCCGCCTTGCTCGGCTAACCCGAGCGCGCCCGAACGTCATCATCACGCTGTCGGATTCTCGCGAGGCTCGGATTCTATCGCGAGACTCGGATTCTATATAAGGAGCCGCGCGTCGCCGCCATTTTCACACGTGCATTGAGTCATAGGGAGAGGACGTGGCTGGCGTCCTCTCCGTTTAGAGAAGAGAGAGACACAGTATTTTCGGGGAGCATTATTAGGAGGAGTACTACTGTATACTACTATACTACTTGCTGAAGTGATATTTATAGATTAGAAAGTGTGACTGTAAGTGTATTATCTGACTTGTGGGGGAGACACTGACAGTGGGGAGCAGTTAGAGTCTGAGAGCAGGACTCAGGAGTACATATAACGTACAGTGCACACTTTTGCTGCCAGAGTCAGTGCCACACTGCCATTGTTGTGACCACACTGACCACCAGTATAATAATATATTTTGTGATTGTCTGCTTAGGCCTCGGAGTACTAGTTGCAAGTTGCAACGTGACCTGTCCTGAAGTGACCACCAGTTTAATAATCAATCACCACCAGTTTAATATATATATATATATATAATTGTATATAATATATATATATATATATATATATATATATATATATAATATTGTATACCACCTACCCGTGTTTTTTTTTTTCATTCTTCTTTATACATACTACTATAGTAGCTTACTGTAGCAGTCTGCGGTGCTGTGCTGACCTGACAGTGTCCAGCAGGTCCGTCATCAGTCATTACATAATAAATATATATAGTACCTGTCCGGCTGCAGTACTAGTGATATTATATTGATTTCATCTCATTATCAATAATTTATCATCCAGTCTAGACTCTATATTAGCAGCAGACACAGTACGTTAGTCCACGGCTGTAGCTACCTCTGTGTCGGCACTCGGCAGTCCATCCATAATTGTATACAACCTACCCGTGGTTTTTTTTTTTTCTTTCTTCTTTGTACATACTACTATAGAGTATAGTAGCTTACTGTAGCAGTCTGCGGTGCTGCTGAGCTGACAGTGTCCAGCAGGTCCGTCATCAGTCATCATTACCTAATAAATATATTATCTACCTGTCCGGCTGCAGTACTAGTGATATTATATATACATACATATATATATTGATTTCATCTCATTATCAATCATCCAGTCTATATTAGCAGCAGACACAGTACGTTAGTCCACGGCTGTAGCTACCTCTGTGTCGGCACTCAGCAGTCCATCCATAATTGTATACCACCTACCCGTGGTTTTTTTTTTTTCGTTCTTCTTTGTACATACTACTATAGTATAGTAGCTTACTGTAGCAGTCTGCGGTGCTGCTGAGCTGACAGTGTCCAGCAGGTCCGTCATCAGTCATCATTACCTAATAAATATATTATCTACCTGTCCGGCTGCAGTACTAGTGATATTATATATACATACATATATATATTGATTTCATCTCATTATCAATCATCCAGTCTATATTAGCAGCAGACACAGTACGTTAGTCCACGGCTGTAGCTACCTCTGTGTCGGCACTTGGCAGTCCATCCATAATTGTATACCACCTACCCGTGTTTTTTTTTTTTATTTCTTCTTTGTACATACTACTATAGAGTATAGTAGCTTACTGTAGCAGTCTGCGGTGCTGCTGAGCTGACAGTGTCCAGCAGGTCCGTCATCAGTCATCATTACCTAATAAATATATTATCTACCTGTCCGGCTGCAGTACTAGTGATATTATATATACATACATATATATATTGATTTCATCTCATTATCAATCATCCAGTCTATATTAGCAGCAGACACAGTACGTTAGTCCACGGCTGTAGCTACCTCTGTGTCGGCACTCGGCAGTCCATCCATAATTGTATACCACCTACCCGTGGTTTTTTTTTTTCTTTCTTCTTTGTACATACTACTATAGAGTATAGTAGCTTACTGTAGCAGTCTGCGGTGCTGCTGAGCTGACAGTGTCCAGCAGGTCCGTCATCAGTCATCATTACCTAATAAATATATTATCTACCTGTCTGGCTGCAGTACTAGTGATATTATATATACATACATATATATATTGATTTCATCTCATTATCAATCATCCAGTCTATATTAGCAGCAGACACAGTACGTTAGTCCACGGCTGTAGCTACCTCTGTGTCGGCACTCAGCAGTCCATCCATAATTGTATACCACCTACCCGTGTTTTTTTTTTCTTTCTTCTTTGTACATACTACTATAGTATAGTAGCTTACTGTAGCAGTCTGCGGTGCTGCTGAGCTGACAGTGTCCAGCAGGTCCGTCATCAGTCATCATTACCTAATAAATATATTATCTACCTCTCCGGCTGCAGTACTAGTGATATTATATATACATACATATATATATTGATTTCATCTCATTATCAATCATCCAGTCTATATTAGCAGCAGACACAGTACATTAGTCCACGGCTGTAGCTACCTCTGTGTCGGCACTCGGCAGTCCATCCATAATTGTATACCACCTACCCGTGGGTTTTTTTTTTTCTTCTTTGTACATACTACTATAGTATAGTAGCTTACTGTAGCAGTCTGCGGTGCTGCTGAGCTGACAGTGTCCAGCAGGTCCGTCATCAGTCATCATTACCTAATAAATATATTATCTACCTGTCCGGCTGCAGTACTAGTGATATTATATATACATACATATATATATTGATTTCATCTCATTATCAATCATCAAGTCTATATTAGCAGCAGACACAGTACGTTAGTCCACGGCTGTAGCTACCTCTGTGTCGGCACTCGGCAGTCCATCCATAAGTATACTAGTATCCATCCATCTCCATTGTTTACCTGAGGTGCCTTTTAGTTGTGCCTATTAAAATATGGAGAACAAAAATGTTGAGGTTCCAAAATTAGGGAAAGATCAAGATCCACTTCCACCTCGTGCTGAAGCTGCTGCCACTAGTCATGGCCGAGACGATGAAATGCCAGCAACGTCGTCTGCCAAGGCCGATGCCCAATGTCATAGTACAGAGCATGTCAAATCCAAAACACCAAATATCAGTAAAAAAAGGACTCCAAAACCTAAAATAAAATTGTCGGAGGAGAAGCGTAAACTTGCCAATATGCCATTTACCACAATGAGTGGCAAGGAACGGCTGAGGCCCTGGCCTATGTTCATGGCTAGTGGTTCAGCTTCACATGAGGATGGAAGCACTCAGCCTCTCGCTAGAAAACTGAAAAGACTCAAGCTGGCAAAAGCACCGCAAAGAACTGTGCGTTCTTCGAAATCCCAAATCCACAAGGAGAGTCCAATTGTGTCGGTTGCGATGCCTGACCTTCCCAACACTGGACGTGAAGAGCATGCGCCTTCCACCATTTGCACGCCCCCTGCAAGTGCTGGAAGGAGCACCCGCAGTCCAGTTCCTGATAGTCAGATTGAAGATGTCAGTGTTGAAGTACACCAGGATGAGGAGGATATGGGTGTTGCTGGCGCTGGGGAGGAAATTGACCAGGAGGATTCTGATGGTGAGGTGGTTTGTTTAAGTCAGGCACCCGGGGAGACACCTGTTGTCCGTGGGAGGAATATGGCCGTTGACATGCCTGGTGAAAATACCAAAAAAATCAGCTCTTCAGTGTGGAGGTATTTCAACAGAAAAGCGGACAACAGGTGTCAAGCCGTGTGTTGCCTTTGTCAAGCTGTAATAAGTAGGGGTAAGGACGTTAACCACCTCGGAACATCCTCCCTTATACGTCACCTACAGCGCATTCATAATAAGTCAGTGACAAGTTCAAAAACTTTGGGCGACAGCGGAAGCAGTCCACTGACCAGTAAATCCCTTCCTCTTGTAACCAAGCTCACGCAAACCACCCCACCAACTCCCTCAGTGTCAATTTCCTCCTTCCCCAGGAATGCCAATAGTCCTGCAGGCCATGTCACTGGCAATTCTGACGATTCCTCTCCTGCCTGGGATTCCTCCGATGCATCCTTGCGTGTAACGCCTACTGCTGCTGGCGCTGCTGTTGTTGCTGCTGGGAGTCGATGGTCATCCCAGAGGGGAAGTCGTAAGCCCACTTGTACTACTTCCAGTAAGCAATTGACTGTCCAACAGTCCTTTGCGAGGAAGATGAAATATCACAGCAGTCATTCTGCTGCAAAGCGGATAACTGAGGCCTTGACAACTATGTTGGTGTTAGACGTGCGTCCGGTATCCGCCGTTAGTTCACAGGGAACTAGACAATTTATTGAGGCAGTGTGCCCCCGTTACCAAATACCATCTAGGTTCCACTTCTCTAGGCAGGCGATACCGAGAATGTACACGGACGTCAGAAAAAGACTCACCAGTGTCCTAAAAAATGCAGTTGTACCCAATGTCCACTTAACCACGGACATGTGGACAAGTGGAGCAGGGCAGGGTCAGGACTATATGACTGTGACAGCCCACTGGGTAGATGTATGGACTCCCGCCGCAAGAACAGCAGCGGCGGCACCAGTAGCAGCATCTCGCAAACGCCAACTCTTTCCTAGGCAGGCTACGCTTTGTATCACCGCTTTCCAGAATACGCACACAGCTGAAAACCTCTTACGGCAACTGAGGAAGATCATCGCGGAATGGCTTACCTCAATTGGACTCTCCTGTGGATTTGTGGCATCGGACAACGCCAGCAATATTGTGTGTGCATTAAATATGGGCAAATTCCAGCACGTCCCATGTTTTGCACATACCTTGAATTTGGTGGTGCAGAATTTTTTAAAAAACGACAGGGGCGTGCAAGAGATGCTGTCGGTGGCCAGAAGAATTGCGGGACACTTTCGGCGTACAGGCACCACGTACAGAAGACTGGAGCACCACCAAAAACTACTGAACCTGCCCTGCCATCATCTGAAGCAAGAAGTGGTAACGAGGTGGAATTCAACCCTCTATATGCTTCAGAGGTTGGAGGAGCAGCAAAAGGCCATTCAAGCCTATACAATTGAGCACGATATAGGAGGTGGAATGCACCTGTCTCAAGCGCAGTGGAGAATGATTTCAACGTTGTGCAAGGTTCTGATGCCCTTTGAACTTGCCACACGTGAAGTCAGTTCAGACACTGCCAGCCTGACTCAGGTCATTCCCCTCATCAGGCTTTTGCAGAAGAAGCTGGAGACATTGAAGGAGGAGCTAACACGGAGCGATTCCGCTAGGCATGTGGGACTTGTGGATGGAGCCCTTAATTCGCTTAACAAGGATTCACGGGTGGTCAATCTGTTGAAATCAGAGCACTACATTTTGGCCACCGTGCTCGATCCTAGATTTAAAGCCTACCTTGGATCTCTCTTTCCGGCAGACACAAGTCTGCTGGGGTTGAAAGACCTGCTGGTGAGAAAATTGTCAAGTCAAGCGGGACGCGACCTGTCAACATCTCCTCCTTCACATTCTCCCGCAACTGGGGGTGCGAGGAAAAGGCTCAGAATTCCGAGCCCACCCGCTGGCGGTGATGCAGGGCAGTCTGGAGCGACTGCTGATGCTGACATCTGGTCCGGACTGAAGGACCTGACAACGATTACGGACATGTCGTCTACTGTCACTGCATATGATTCTCTCACCATTGAAAGAATGGTGGAGGATTATATGAGTGACCGCATCCAAGTAGGCACGTCACACAGTCCGTACTTATACTGGCAGGAAAAAGAGGCAATTTGGAGGCCCTTGCACAAACTGGCTTTATTCTACCTAAGTTGCCCTCCCACAAGTGTGTACTCCGAAAGAGTGTTTAGTGCCGCCGCTCACCTTGTCAGCAATCGGCGTACGAGGTTACATCCAGAAAATGTGGAGAAGATGATGTTCATTAAAATGAATTATAATCAATTCCTCCGTGGAGACATTGACCAGCAGCAATTGCCTCCACAAAGTACACAGGGAGCTGAGATGGTGGATTCCAGTGGGGACGAATTGATAATCTGTGAGGAGGGGGATGTACACGGTGATATATCGGAGGATGATGATGAGGTGGACATCTTGCCTCTGTAGAGCCAGTTTGTGCAAGGAGAGATTAATTGCTTCTTTTTTGGTGGGGGTCCAAACCAACCCGTCATTTCAGTCACAGTCGTGTGGCAGACCCTGTCACTGAAATGATGGGTTGGTTAAATTGTGCATGTCCTGTTTATACAACATAAGGGTGGGTGGGAGGGCCCAAGGACAATTACATCTTGCACCTCTTTTTTCTTTAATTTTTCTTTGCGTCATGTGCTGTTTGGGGAGGGTTTTTTGGAAGGGACATCCTGCGTGACACTGCAGTGACACTCCTAGATGGGCCCGGTGTTTGTGTCGGCCACTAGGGTCGCTTATCTTACTCACACAGCTACCTCATTGCGCCTCTTTTTTTCTTTGCGTCATGTGCTGTTTGGGGAGGGTTTTTTGGAAGGGACATCCTGCGTGACACTGCAGTGCCACTCCTAGATGGGCCCGGTGTTTGTGTCGGCCACTAGGGTCGCTTATCTTACTCACACAGCTACCTCATTGCGCCTCTTTTTTTCTTTGCGTCATGTGCTGTTTGGGGAGGGTTTTTTGGAAGGGACATCCTGCGTGACACTGCAGTGCCACTCCTAGATGGGCCCGGTGTTTGTGTCGGCCACTAGGGTCGCTTATCTTACTCACACAGCTACCTCATTGCGCCTCTTTTTTTCTTTGCGTCATGTGCTGTTTGGGGAGGGTTTTTTGGAAGGGACATCCTGCGTGACACTGCAGTGACACTCCTAGATGGGCCCGGTGTTTGTGTCGGCCACTAGGGTCGCTTATCTTACTCACACAGCTACCTCATTGCGCCTCTTTTTTTCTTTGCATCATGTGCTGTTTGGGGAGGGTTTTTTGGAAGGGACATCCTGCGTGACACTGCAGTGCCACTCCTAGATGGGCCCGGTGTTTGTGTCGGCCACTAGGGTCGCTTATCTTACTCACACAGCTACCTCATTGCGCCTCTTTTTTTCTTTGCGTCATGTGCTGTTTGGGGAGGGTTTTTTGGAAGGGACATCCTGCGTGACACTGCAGTGACACTCCTAGATGGGCCCGGTGTTTGTGTCGGCCACTAGGGTCGCTTATCTTACTCACACAGCTACCTCATTGCGCCTCATTTTTTCTTTGCGTCATGTGCTGTTTGGGGAGGGTTTTTTGGAAGGGACATCCTGCGTGACACTGCAGTGACACTCCTAGATGGGCCCGGTGTTTGTGCCGGCCACTAGGGTCGCTTAGCTTAGTCATCCAGCGACCTAGGACTAAAAATAATATTGTGAGGTGTGAGGTATTCAGAATAGACTGAAAATGAGTGTAAATTATGGTTTTTGAGGTTAATAATACTTTGGGATCAAAATGACCCCCAAATTCTATGATTTAAGCTGTTTTTTAGTGTTTTTTGAAAAAAACACCCGAATCCAAAACACACCCGAATCCGACAAAAAAAATTCGGTGAGGTTTTGCCAAAACGCGGTCGAACCCAAAACACGGCCGCGGAACCGAACCCAAAACCAAAACACAAAACCCGAAAAATTTCCGGCGCTCATCTCTACTTCCTATCAATCACACTACGATCACTTCAACGATGTAAAATCTTCGTTCGGGCGTGAGTAAATCTACTAAGTTTTGTGTTAAAATACTAACCACATGCGCACTGCGAACCATGCGCATGCGCATTTTTGCCTTAATCGCTCCGTTGCGAAAATCGGCAATGAGTGAACAACTCGGAATGACCCCCACTGATATAACCTTTACCAAGGTTTTTATGTACATTTTTGCAGTATATGAGGAAAGTACAGCGTGTCAGCCAGAGAGACTGAGACTGTGTCCTCATCCTTCAGCGCTGAAGAAAAATCTGATTCAGTGGGGTAAATTTACTAAGATGGGAGTTCTATTTAAGATGGGATGTTGCCCATTGCAACCAATCAGATTCTACTTCTCATTTATCCAGCACCTTCTAGAAGATAATACCTGAAATCTGATTGGTTGCTATTGGCAACATCCCATCTTAAATAGAACTCCCATCTTAGAAAATGGACCCCTGTGAGTGTTAGCCCCGCCCAGCTGCTAGTGTGCATGTGACCTGTGCACAACCTAGCCTGCTGGGCAAGTGCAACTTCACTGTTAGTGTCAGCAGGTTAGTGATTTAAAAATTTAGGCCCTCATTCCGAGTTGATCGGTCGCAAGGCGAATTTAGCAGAGTTACACACGCTAAGCCGCCGCCTACTGGGACTGAATCTTAGCTTCTTAAAATTGCGACCGATGTATTCGCAATATTGCGATTACTAACTACTTAGCAGTTTCAGAGTAGCTTCAGACTTACTCTGCCTGTGCGATCAGTTCAGTGCTTGTCGTTCCTGGTTGACGTCACAAACACACCCAGCGTTCGCCCAGACACTCCTCCGTTTCTCCGGCCACTCCTGCGTTTTTTCCGGAAACGGTAGCGTTTTCAGCCACACGCCCCTGAAACGCCGTGTTTCCGCCCAGTAACACCCATTTCCTGTCAATCACATTACGATCGCCGGAGCGATGAAAAAGCCGTGAGTAAAATTACTTTCTACATAGCAAAGTTACTTGGCGCAGTCGCAGTGCGAACATTGCGCATGCGTACTAAGCGGATTTTCATTGCGATGCGATGAAAAATACCGAGCGAACAACTCGGAATGAGGGCCTTAACTTTCCTGCCTTACAGTGGAAAATCAGAATGCTTACTACATAACCCATACCCTCCAACATTTTACACATAAAAAAAACGGTACAAATTCGAAAAGGGGGCGTGGTCATGGGAAAAAGGGGACATGGTCACACCCCTTTTCCTATACTTTCAATGGAAGTTTGGAGAGCCAAAAATCGGTACAGACCATAAAAAAGGTACTGTACCTGCCGAAAAGGTACAGTTGGAGGGTATGCATAACCCACCTGCTGTTGCTAGGTGGCTATCCTCCTGACGAACAAATACTGTTCTACTCTCCCACAAGACAAATCCCCTGCGTGTGACTGCAGCGTTACAGCCCAGAAAAGGCTATTTCACATAAAGAAAGATCTGTCCAACAGACCAACACCCCTCTGACTCAGAATTAGACAGAGAGATGCAAAAAATGCCTAAATTCACTTCTGCGCTTGCACAGTTTGCAGAGACTTGCTATTTGCAGCCTTATAATGAGCTGCACCTGACTCAGGTCCAATGTGCAGAATATCACAGTATAATATTGCATACAGCTTAAGTTCTTTGAGATGCTTCTTTTTAATAGAGACCTACTATAGTAATATAATATATCCTTGAAAATGATTAAGCAGTTATTAAAGTTATTAATAACTTTAAAGTTATTAATAAAGTTATTAATAACTTTAATTAATAACTATTAATTAATACATTTATTAATAACTTTAATTATGGAGCACTAGCATACACTGCAGCACTTTATTATTGCTAGCAAAGTCTTAGTATAATAGGAGTTGAGTTCTGTCTCCAGTTGTTCTCAGACGTAGCTGGCTTTTCCAGTTTCGAACACATTTGACGGGTTGTTGGTGTGCTTCTCCGTTGACAGAATCAGTAGGAATTACCGGTGCACGGGATCCCGGTGTTCATAATACTGATGCTGGGATCACGATGATCTAAATCCCAACAGGGTGGAGTTGATGGTATTCCCCATTCTCCCCTACCAAATAACCCTCTGGGCCTGCAGCCTAAAACTAACCTCCCCTTTATTGCCTGACCCTAAACACCCCCCCCCCCCCCCCCCGGAGGTGCCTTAATCTAACCCCCCTCCCCTGCAGCCTGACCCTAACGTCCCATGGGGGTGTCTAACCCTAATGTCCCCCACAGCCTAACCCTAACCCCCCGGGTGGTGCCTAAACCTAACTCCTCTTCCCGTCCCTAAACCTAACTTGCCGCAGCTGGTCCTATGGCCGGGATGACGGCTGTCGGGATTCCGGTGTCGGTCTCTTGCCCCTTTCAGAGTTCCAGCACCGGGATTCCAACGGGTGTCGAGATTCTGGTATCGGTATTTCTACTGTACTGGAGGGTTAATTACCCACACTAACAAACCTAAATATTAGCTACTGAAACTTTTACTGACCTTGGGCCTGAGTTCTGAGTCCAATAAGCTACAAGCAGGGACGGACTGGGGGCTGAAATCGGCCCTGGCATGTGCGTGGGGGTGTGCCGTGAGTCAGGGAGGCGTGGACCCGCGGAACGCCTCCATTTCTATGGAGACTGGAGGGGAGGCGGGGAAGCGGCCAGACCAGAGGGCCGGAGTCTGCATTGCACGCAGCCTTCCCGTCTCTGTGTGTGACAGGACTGGCCCACCAGCTCATCGGCTCTTCTGGCATTTGCCAGAAGTACAAGATGGATAGTCCAGCCCTCGCTACATGTGCCTGTAATACATGTTCATTGGTTGAAGCCAGTCTGGTATAATATATCGGCAGACAGGATGCCAGCTGTCAGTATACCGAGGGTGGCATTCCGTCTGCCGGAATACCAGCAGCAAGGCGGCGAGTCTCCTTGTAGGCTTTGGACGTAATTCAGGCCTAATTGTAGATGTGCAAAATTTAGCACATCTATGATCAGTTTCTCTGATATGTGGGGGGACGCCCAGCACAGGGCTAGTCTGCCCCGCATGTCAGGCCCTACCCCACCTCGCACTGGTACAAAAGCATTGCATGGCAGCGATGCTTTTGATCCTGACAAGTAGCTTCCTGCCAGTGCAGCTCCTGCATGCTGGCAGGGGTCTAACCACTGCATCCCGGGTTGCAGTGGCTGTGTGTGACATCACGCAGTCATCACAGCCCGCCCCCCCCCATCGGACCGGACATGCCTCCATTGTCCGGACCGCGCCCCACCAACAGTGTTCTAACGCCGCTGGCACGCCTCCTCCTGCCCCATCTCACCTGATCACATCTCACGGGCTGCACATGCACAGTGCACCTGCCACGCGCATAGTAATTCAGACTCCGATCGCTGCCGCTGCAATGCAGTCTGAATTACCCCCCTTATTCCCACTCGGTTGGTGGCATGGACCCACCAACCGAGTGGGAATTAGGGTGGGTGTCAGAATGCAGTCCGTCAGCAAAATGCCAGCTGTCAGGATTCCGGCATCAGCCTCCTGTACTGTACTCCGTGATCCCGGCTGCCAGCATTATGACTGCATCCCGTTGAAGCAGCTAAATCCCATATAAGGTTTATACACAATGAAGTAAATTGATCCTGTTGCATCCCCCCACAATTAGGTGACTAAATTAAATGGGGGTTGGCTGCATTTGTTTTTATTCAACATTAAATACCAGTCATCATTAACAATTTGATGGCAGTATCTGGCTTTTCTACCGCATTTTGTGACGTATCTTTATGCAGCAGACACAATGTAATAGGTATTTTATGTGTACCTTTTTTTACATAAAATTGTGTCCTTCTCTATATGAGCCCCTATGTTTACGTTTGTATAGTTTATGTAAATTTCAATGAAAATATCAAAAGTATCAAAATAGTTAAGGGAATTTTGGGAACCTCATTATCTAAATAAAATATGGCCACACACAGGGAATCCATAATCTCAATAACAGTTACTTGATATGTATTGCACGTCAATACTTTAGAATTTAGTGGACCGTGAAGGTAAGCCGTAACATTCTGACATACTTGATTTCCTAATACCCTGCATCAAACACATACATCAAGAGCAGGACAGTGTTTGTCTAGATGATGAATCTATCCAATGGGCCACATTCTGCCTCAGTCATTGTTTGCAAGGAGTTAATGAGCACTGAAGATGAGATCTACTGATCAATAGCAGAAATCATTTGCTGGGAAAGTCCAATAATGGGGTTCTCTGTAATTCTGCACAGGCTCTTTCCAGTTATACTCAGCCCTCTGATAAAGAGCGACAGGGCGACAAGGCTGATTTCCTGAACATAAACTGTCACTTTATCCTTGGTGGCCAGAGCAACATTGTCTTGAAACATCAGAGGTGTTAAAAAGCATTCTGTGATTCCAACATGCTGTCTAGTACATGTACACCTTGCACTCTGTTGGCTGCCTTGTCATTGCCAGCAAAGTAAATAAATCAGTGAAACATAATCAAAATAAAATCATGTATTTTCCTCCCACTTTCTTGGAAGAAGTGCCAAGTGTTTTCCTGAGAGACCCCTCTCACTTTCAGCATGGCTGATTTACATTGACATAGACTAGCACTGAGCACACAAGGGAGGGAGACAGACTTGTTGACAGATCTATTTTTAGAACATTTGTTTAGATGGGTGTCTTTATTTGGGGGCTGGGATATTTTCTCTCAGCCTGAATACTGGGGAGAGGTTATCTCCCGCTCTTTACTTTATGCAGCATCTGTCCATCATGTATATCAATTAGTGATGGGAATGATCTAGAATGTATTTGTGCTGTCATACATAATGTGGTGCACAAGAAGGTTAAGAAGAGAGAAATCAGGTTTTCCAATACACGGAGGCAGAGTAGAAGATGTATTTTCTCATTAAAGGATTCATGTTTTTCTCTTCTGTGATATGTAGCATAACTGACAAACAATACAGTACATATAATAGTTGCAGATATTTAAATATAAAAAAGTATAATTTTTTATAAATTGGCTTATTTGTAAAAGAGCGACACAAAAGAATTGCACTTGATCACTTATCACAAATGATCTTGGTGTGACTTATAGGGCCCGCAATCACCTATAGACACTCTGTTCCCATATGCTTTCTGGTACTTGGTTGTCCCCATGACTTAGGTATGGTGCTGTTGAATTTAATATTAGGTTTCCCCACTTATGGCAGCCATACAGTGATGTGTTGTATCACTGTTATTTATACTGATGGGGCTGGTCTGGGAGCCCCTGTGAAAACCTTCATGTCCCTGTTCACCTGCAGCCAAGTGGCAATACGAAGTTGCGTACACATGTGCATCTAAGCTCTGCTCATGTGCAAAGTTAATTGACCTAAAATGGATATAGCAATACTTCTCCATCTTTGCTGCTTGGCAGGTATAGCCAATGCCATCCCAAGATGGTAAATTAAATAAGACCACCATCACCATAGAGGTATATGCGATGGTAGTAAGCGAGACACAGGGTACAGTTTGTTAAAATTATAAGAAGCAGAGATAAAGCCTTTCTCCAGTTTTTTCACTGCATCAAAAACAAACCATGTGACTTGAAAGCGTGATATTTTTATCAAGTACAGTTTCACTATAGGCAAGAGTCAATGGGGTAAATTTACTCAAGGTTCTAAAAATGAAAAGTGGCCCATAGCAACTAATCAAATTCTGTCTATAATTTTTTAGGGTGCAATAGAGCAGCGGTTCCAAAGCGGATTGGTCGGGGGTACTTGAAAACACTGCCGGTAATGGCAGAAGTCTTCAGCGCCCCCTGCCGGTGCATGAGCTGTCGAGCTAGGGGGATGGAGACACAGCCATGGCTGGATAAAGGAGCAGGAAGTGACACAGCTGGAGCCCCTCCCCTCCTCTCACCGTCCCGCTCCTCTCATCTCTGCGTGAGCACTGGTGCTGGCACTGGCCGGACCCGGCTGGTATTGCACATGCTCCCCCTTTCCTCTCTCACAAGGAGCCTCAACCCAAGCAAAGGGATGCACTCCACAATATTCCTGATGCTGGGAAGACCACCTCTGCACAGGCAGTCTCACACGCACTACTCGGTACTCGTGGTTTACAGCCCTGTTTGCCGCGCATTCCCATCCCTCCCTCATAATGTGCACACATTGTTTATGTGGGTGGAATTCATGTGACCGGCAGTCGGGAGACTGACGGTCACATGACCTCCACCAACATCCCCATCACTATCCTAACGGTCGGCATGCCGACCAACAGGGACTTTTTCCACTCATGGGTGTCCACGACACCCATAGAGTGGGAATAGAACCCGTGATGACTGCAGTTCGCCAACGAGCCCGCAAGGGGTTTGCTGCACTCGCCCTTCCCCACCGGGATCCCGGCGTCGGTATGCTGCTGGGATCCCGGCATCGGTATGCTCACCGGCGGCCTCCTGACTGCTGGGCAGCCATACCACACCCGTCTATGTACACCCCCTCTCCTCCCATAATCTGCTTTGCTTTCCAATTCATCAGCCACGCTCCCTTACCCTGACGCCACACTCTGAATGCTCTGCACATGTCAGTGGCAGTGAGAGGACAGGTGGTGAGGCTGCTGGTGAGTGACTGAGTGCGGAGGCTTCAGCTAACATCTGAAAGTGAGCAGCAGCCTCAGCTCTGAGGAGATATGAGTGGTGGCTGTCTCTGTGAAATAAATAGTTGTTGTTCATTCTTTCATCATATATATATATATTATAATTAGAGATGAGCAGGTTCGGATTGTCGAGATCCGAACCCCCCCAAACTTCACATGGTTTTCACGAGTCCGAGGCAGTCTCGGTTCTTCCCACCTTGCTCGGTTAACCCGAACGAGGCCAAACGTCATAATCCCGCTGTCGGATTCTCGCGAGATTCGTATTCCATATAAATGACCGCGCGTCGCCGCCATTTTCACTCGTGCATTGTAGATTGAGCGGAGAGGATCAGTGCTCAATATCTGTGCTGCATTGTGGTGACCAGTATATAGTAGTGCAGTGCTGCATTGTGGTGACCACCAGTATATAGTAGTACAGTACAGTAGGCCATTGCTGTATCTTGCAGCTCCATGTCAGACTCAGTTCTAGTATCCTGATCAGTGCTCAATATCTGTGCTGCATTGTGGTGACCAGTACATAGTAGTACAGTGCTGCATTGTGGTGACCACCAGTATATAGTAGTACAGTACAGTAGGCCATTGTTGTATCTTGCTGCTCTGTTTCACTTCTAGTATCCTGATCAGTGCTTAATATCTGTGCTCAGTGTCAGTGCTGCATTGTGGTGATTAAAAGTCCACTGTTTTGTGCTGCATCTTGCTGCTGTAGGGTGCTGTGGTAGTGTCCTGTCACTGTGCATAGGTCATCATCATTCCAGTCACAGTGGTATCTGGTATCTATATAGTGGTATCTAATTCCAGACATTACTGCCGTCTAATTCCAGATATATTACTGGCATATAATTCCACACATTAAAAAAAGGAGAACAAAAATGTGGAGGGTAAAATAGGGAAAGATCAAGATCCACTTCCACCTAGTGCTGAAGCTGTTGCCACTAGTCATGGCAGAGACGATGAAATGCCATCAACGTCGTCTGCCAAGGCCAATGCCCAATGTCATAGTACAGAGCGTGTAAAATCCAAAAAGCAAAAGTTCAGTAAAATGATGACCCAAAAATATAAATTAAAATCATCTGAGGAGAAGCGTAAATTGCCAATATGCCATTTACGACACGGAGTGGCAAGGAACAGCTGAGGCCCTGGCCTATGTTCATGGCTAGTGGTTCAGCTTCACATGAGGATGGAAGCACTCATCCTCCCGCTAGAAAAATGAAAAGAGTTAAGCTGGCAAAAGCACAGCAAAGAACTGTGCGTTCTTCTAAATCACAAATCCCCAAGGAGAGTACAATTGTGTCGGTTGCGATGCTTGACCTTCCCAACACTGGACGGGAAGAGGTGGATCCTTCCACCATTTGCACGCCCCCTGCAAGTGCTGGAAGTCGCACCCACAGTCCAGTTCCTGATCTTCAAATAGAAGATGTCACTGTTGAAGTACACCAGGATGAGGATATGGGTGTTGCTGGCGCTGAGGAGGAAATTTACAAGGAGGATTCTTATGGTGAGGTGGTTTGTTTAAGTCAGGCACCCGGGGAGACACCGTTGTCCGTGGGATGAATATGGCCATTGACATGCCTGGTTGAAATACAAAAAAAAAATCACCTCTTTGGTGTGGAATTATTTTAACAGAAATGCGGACAACAGGTGTCAAGCCGTGTGTTGCCTTTGTCAAGCTGTAATAAGTAGGGGTAAGGACGTTAACCACCTAGAGCGCATTCATCAGAAGTCATTGACAAGTTCAAAAACTTTGGGTGACAACGGAAGCAGTCCACTGACAGTGACAACTAAATCCCTTCTTCCTCTTGTACCCAAGCTCCTGCAAACCACACCACCAACTCCCTCAGTGTCAATTTCCTCCTTAGACAGGAACGGCAATAGTCCTGCAGGCCATGTCACTGGCAAGTCTGATGAGTCCTCTCCTAACTGGGATTCCTCTGATGGATCCTTGAGTGTAACACCTACTGCTGCTGGCGCTGCTGTTGTTGCTGCAGGGAGTCGATCGTCATCCCAGAGGGGAAGTCGGAAGACCACTTGTACTACTTCCAGTAAGCAATTGACTGTCCAACAGTCCTTTGAGAGGAAGATGAAATATCACAGCAGTCATCCTGTTGCAAAGCGGATAACTCAGGCCTTGACAACTATGTTGGTGTTAGAAGTGCGTCCGGTATCCGCCGTTAGTTCACAGGGACTTAGAGAATTTCTTGAGGTAGTGTGTCCCTGTTACCAAATACCATCTAGGTTCCACTTCTCTAGGCAGGCGATACTGAGAATGTACACAGACCTCAGAAAAAGAGTCACCAGTGTCCTAAAAAATGCAGTTGTACCCACTGTCCACTTAACCACGGGCATGTGAACAAGTGGAGCAGGGCAGACTAAGGACTATATGACTGTGACAGCCCACTGGGTAGAAGTATTGCCTCCCGCAGCAACAACAGCAGCAGCGGCACCAGTAGCAGCATCTCGCAAATGCCAACTCGTTCCTAGGCAGGCTATGCTTTGTATCACTGCTTTCCATAAGAGGCACACAGCTGACAACCTCTTACGGAAACTGAGGAACATCATCGCAGAATGGCTTACCCCAATTGGACTCTCCTGGGGATTTGTGACATCGGACAATGCCACAAATATTGTGCGTGCATTACATGTGGTAAAATTCTAGCACGTCCCATGTTTTGCACATACAATGAATTTGTTGGTGCAGAATTTTTTTAAAAACAACAGGGGCGTAATGGAGATGCTGTCGGTGGCCTGATGAATTGCGGGCCACTTACGGCATTCAGCCACCGCGTGCCTTAGACTGGAGCACCAGCAAACACTCCTGAACATGCCCTGCCATCAGCTGAAGCAAGAGGTGGTAACGAGGTGGAATTCAACCCTCTATATGCTTCAGAGGATGGTGGAGCAGCAAAAGGCCATTCAAGTCTATAAAGCTGCCTACGATATAGGCAAAGGAGGGGGAATGCAACTGACTCAAGCACAGTGGATAATGATTTCAATGTTGTGCAAGGTTCTCCAACCCTTTGAACTTGCCACACGTGAAGTCAGTTCAGACACTGCCAGCCTAAGTCAGGTCATTCCCCTCATCAGACTTTTGCAGAAGCAGCTGGAGAGATTGAAGGAGGAGCTAAAACGGAGCAATTCCGCTAGGCATGTGGGACTTGTGGATGGAGCCCTTCATTTGCTTAACCAGGATTCACGGGTGGTCAATCTGTTGAAATCAGGGCACTACATTTTGGCCACCGTGCTCGATCCTAGGTTTATAGCCTACGTTGTATCTCTCTTTCCGGCAGACACAAGTCTGCAGATGTTCAAAGACCTGGTGAGACACTTGTCAAGTCAAGCGGAACGTGACCCGCCAACAGCTCGTCCTTCATTTTCTCCCGCCACTGGAGCTGCCAGGAAAAGGATCAAATTTCCAAAACCACCCGCTGGTGGTGATGCAGGGCACTCAGGAGCAAGTGCTGACATCTGGTCCGGACTGATAGACCTGCCAATGATTACTGACATGTCGTCTACTGTCACTGCATATGATTCTGTCACCATTGAAAGAATGGTGGAGGATTATATGAGTGACAGCATCCAAGTAGGACGTATACTGGCAGGAAAAAGAGGCAATTTGGAGGCCCTTGCACAAACTGGCTTTATTTTACCTAACTTGCACCCCTCCAGTGTGAACTCCGAAAGAGTGTTTAGAGCAGCCGGTCACCTTGCCAGTGATCGGCGTAGGAGGTTACTTCCAGAAAATGTGGAGAAGATGATGTTCATCAAAATGAATTATAATACATTCCTCCGTGTAGACATTTACCAGCAATTGCCTCCAGAAATTACACAGGGACCTGTGATGGTGGATTCCAGTGGGGACGAATTATTACTCTGTGAGGAGGGGGATGTACACAGTGAAAGGAGTGAGGAATCGTACGATGAGGAGGAGGTGGACATCTTGCCTCTGTAGAGCCAGTTTGTGCAAAGAGAGATTGATTGCTTCTTTTTTGGTGGGGGCCCAAACCAACCAATCATTTCAGCCACAGTCGTGTGGCAGACCCTGTCCCTGAAATTATTGGTTTGTTAAAGTGTGCATGTCCTGTTTATACAACAACATAAGGGTGAGTGGAAGGGCCCAAGAACAATTCCATCTTGCACCTTTTTAATGTATTATTTGCATGATGTGCTGTTTGGGGACTATTTTTTGAAGTGGCATCCTGTCTGACACTGCAGTGCCACTCCTAGATGGGCCAGGTGTTTGTGCCGGCCACTTGGGTCGCTTAGCTTAGTCATCCAGCGACATTGGTGCAAATTTTAGGACTAAAAATAATATTGTGAGGTGTTCAAAATAGACTGGAAGTGAGTGGAAATTGGGGTTATTGAGTTAATAATACTATAGGATAAAAATTACCCCCAAATTCTATGATTTAAGCTGTTTTTGAGGGTTTTTTGAAAAAAAACACGCAAATCCAAAACACACCCGAATCCGACAAAAATTCTTAAGGGAAGTTTTGCCAAAATGCGTCCGAATCCAAAACACGGCCGCGGAACCGAATCGGAAACCAAAACACAAAACCCGAAAAATGTCCGGTGCACATCTCTAATTATAATATAAAATAAAGGAACACTACTGTGTGGCATACATTTAATCTGACAATGTGTGGGGTACTACTGTGTGGGGTAATGTGAATAAGCGTCCATACTGTGTGGCATAATATGAATAAGTGTCCGCACTGTGTGGTGTAATGTGAATAAGCGTCTTTTCTGGTGTAGACGGATGGGGGGGATATATGAGACGAGAGGGTCTTATAAATTAAAAGCCTAATCAAGGGGTACGGGGGAGAAAAAAGGTTGGGAACTGCTGCAATAGAGATATGATATACAGAATATGATTGGTTGCTATTGGCAACATCACTTTACATTTTTAGAACCTTAGTAAATTTACCTCCATGAATTAGTAGTGACTAACTTGTAGGTACCACACTGGAGTAGTGACAGTAGATGAGCCAATCAGCAATACTAAGGGGTCTATTTACCAAGCCTTTGATGGAGATAAAGTGGCCGGAGATAAAGTACCAGCCAATCAGCTCCTAACTGCCATGTCACAGGCTGGGTTTGAAACATGACAGTTAGGAGGTGATTGGCTGGTACTTTATCTCCGTCCACTTTATCTGCTCCTGAGGATTAGTAAATAGACCCTTAAATCAGAGTGAGGATATACAAGCAGAGGTTACATTTACTGTATATTGCTCATTTTAGCATCATTATAGTCCATCTTAAACAAGTAACAAGAGTAGAGAGGACATCTGGAGACCAGAGCACCAACAACTTTATTAGGCCCAGGTGCAGAAACACTAAACATGGCAACAAACAGTAAGGAGAGGAGTGAAGAGGGTTACCATTGGAGAAAAAGGTGCTATAAACAAAACAAACAATATCAATACTGACAGAGGATAGCACAGAGTAAATCAGCATTATAGAATTCTCCTTAGTTTATGTGAGCGTGTAGCATAGTGTATGTGAGAGAGAGGCAGAGTGTGTGTGTGTGTGTGTGTGTGTGTGTGTGTGTGAGATTATACTGGGCCTGCGAGGGTCAGAGTGGGCTATGTAGGGGCAAGTTGGTCTCTATGGTACTGGCTTGGACTGTCTAGCTGGGTCAATACTTTTAATAAAAAGAATATTCACCTCCCCATTTACATACTGTACTGTACACAATACTGAGGTTTCAAAGGAAATATAAGGAGGGTCTGGGGACTGCTCTGAGCAGACACATAAACAGCCAATCAGCACCTTTTTCTGATACCCGGGTTAAATATCCCGGGTCAGAGGCTTTCACACTGCACAATGAGCCAGGTCCAACCTGTGTTTAACACTTCTTTTAACCCGGGTTAAAATGTTGGGTTGCTCGACCCGGCATATTCACTTTTGCGCTTTCACACTGCACCTCGGTTGATGTGATGTGAAAGCAGTATTAAGAGTCAATGTGTGTGTGTGTGTGTGAGAGAGTGTGTGAGTGAGAGGCACTGTGTGTGAGAGAGGCACAGTGTATCAGAGAGAGACAGAATGTGTGTGAGTGAGAGGCACAATGTGTGTATGTGAGAGAGACACAGTGTGTGAAAGAAAGGTGCAGTGTATGTGAGAGACAATGTGTGTGAGAGACACAGTGTGTGTGTGTGTGTGTGTGTGTGTGTGTGTGTGTGTGTGTGTGTGTGTGTGTAAGAGAGAGAGAGAGAAAGAGAGGAGAGAGGCACAGTGTATATGTGTGTAAGACATTGTGTGTATGAGAAACAGTGTTTGTGAGAGGCACAGAGTGTACATTAGTGTGAGAGGCGGTGTATGTAAGAGAGACACCGCATGAGTATGTGAGAGTCACAGTGCATATATGTGTGTGTGTGTGTGTGTGTGTGAGAGAGAGAGAGAGAGAGAGAGAGAGAGAGAGAGAGAGAGAGAATAACAACTTGGGAGTGTGTGTGAGAGAGGTACAGAGTGTATGAGAAACTGTTTGTGAGGAGGACAAATGGTGTAATGGTTAGCACTGAGGTCATGGGGTCAATTCCCACCATGGCTCTAACTGTGTGGAGATTGTATATTCTCCCTGGGCTTGCGCTGGTTTCCTCCTGAAATATACTTTTAGATTAAGTGGCTCACAAAAAGAAAAAAAAATAACCCAATTGTGTTTAGTACACAGATGGGCCAAGACTAGATAGGTCAAATGGTTCTTATCAAGCATAAAATTCTATGTTTCTATGAGAGGTACAGTCTGTGTATGTGTGTGAGAGCGAAGCACAGTGTATGTGTGTGTGTAAGAGTCAATGTTTGTGATAGGTTTGTGATACACAGTGTGTTTGAGAGGCAGTGTGTATGAGAGAGGCATAGAGCGTATGTCAGTGACGGTGAGAGGCACAGATGGAACATATCATTAGACTAAAGTGGGCACAAGTTATCATTATTAAACTAAAGGGGGCACATATTTTTTTATTAGACTGAAGGGGCCCTGACTATATTTATTAAATTTAAGGTGGCACTATAATACACTGTTATTGTTAGACACAAGGGGGCACAGCTAAAATGTCTAGACTAAATTAGGCAGAGTGTTGTGTCTGATAATCTGAGAATGCATAATATTATCCTGTGTCTTTAGCGGGACGGTCACGCCCTATCTGTTGATAACCACACCTAATAGTAGTGCAGGTTCTGCTGAGAGCTCACTTTAATATCAGGTTACTCAAAGCCTTGGTCACGAAGATTTTGCACCTTACAAGATGCAAAATTGTTCTTAACTTGCCTCAGCATACATAACCATTATGTCTATCATTATGGCCATGGTACACTTATGCCTGCCCATTATCCTGTGAAAAGAGGTTATTCTCAAGGTCAGAAAATAATAATAGCAATTGACTAACAATTATACAATGGTTCCAGACTTCCAGTGCATATATAGTGCTTATTATTATTATTATTATTATTATTATTATTATATGTGTAGCAACTAATAATGACAACATAACATTATATAATGAGTAATTTATAGATTAAATAATTTGAAAATTAGAAATAAAGCATGAACTGGAAATAAGTAAAAAAAAAAAGTATAAAATAAGAATCATTAAACGTAACTGTGGGGCTTGTTGGAATCTCATGTTTTCTCTCTATAAAAGTGTAGAAGGAATCAGATAGTTTATGACATACAACTATTCTCTTTTTCAAGTAGCATAAAAATAGTCTGTATATCATCTCAGCATTGGGCAGAATGTCTTAAATAAATCATAAATATATCTGTATTATTGTTACCTAAATTTGTAGACACAAATAAATCTGCGACACTGAGTTACTGTCACCCAGGTATAAATTGATGAAAAACGGCATCCATAGTCATTCTTTTGAATGTAATATCATAGAGGCAACTCGTTAGATTATTATGTGAATAATCTCAATCTCCGCCATTGTGTACTAGGAGAGGTAGCCTAGAGAGAAAGTTCCACTGGGATATGATTTTTGAAGCATAAAATCATTTCTGTCTATGATACTGGTATAAACAGTGTCTTCAAACCTGTAGGAATTGCAGTAGAATGCTTCATAACAGTAGTAATCAAAGACGATTTTTATTCATGAGTCACACTGCCGCTTGAAAATGGCATGATTTTGTCATCCATCTGCTCTCGGTAATTTTCTCTCTCTTTCCATGTGCTCTGCTGATATTTATCCTGCTTATAACTGGAAAAGCTAACATACAATTTATGACAATTTTAAAGGGGAGCTAAACTTGGATTAAAAAAAAAGCTAGGTGAAATATACATTTCTATAAGGAGTAACATTTGGCAACATTTTAAAAAAATATCTAAAAAGTTATAGACAATACAATATAACACAACAGCCATACACAGTATCCTCCCAAGCAGCTACACTGTTATTTAGCCCACTTGAGCATACTTGTTTCACATCATTGTATAGAATTTATGTGTGTCATGATCCTCTCAATATAAAGCACCGCATAATGGGCCTAATTCAGACCTGATCACAGCAGCAACATTTTCCTCTAATGGGCAAAACCATGTGCACTGCAGGTGGGGCATATATAACATGTGCAGAGAGAGTTACATTTGGGTGGGGTGTGTTCAAACTGAAATCTAAATTGCAGTGTATAAATAAAGCAGCCAGTATTTACCCTGCACAGAAACAATATAACCCACCCAAATCTAACTCTCTCTGCACGTTATATCTGCCCCACCTGCAGTGCACATGGTTTTGCCCATTAGAGAAAGGTTTTGCTGCTGCAATCAGGTCTGAATTAGGACAATATATTAGTGCTGTGTAAACGCTGCTTTCTTGACTTGCATGCATATTTATAAAAGGGTGAAGCGCCTGATAGCCAGCAGATACAGGTGTTGTCATTTCTCCTAATGTAAGGAAAGAACTCTATCAGTGCTGGGGATGTCAGCAGTCATAATACCAACTGTGGCATCCCGCTGCTCAGGATTCCAACACCTAGTAGGTAAGTATTCTATCCCCAATTCCCAAACCCCCTAACCCTGCTTTTCAACAGCCTGACACTAACCCCCCCCCCCCTTTCCCCAGCGCAGCATACCCCTAACCATTCTCAGTGGTGCCTAACCCTAACCCCCCAGTTCTGCAACCTAAGCCTAATCCTCCCTCCGCTGAAGCTTGACCCTAACCCTCCTGAGGGGTGTCCCCCTCCCCACAGCCTCACTATCCCCATTGCAGCCTAAACTAACCATTGTAACCAATGTCGGGAACCCGGCGCTGGAATTCCGAGCAGTGTCGAGATTTCGGTGTCAGTATTTCAACTGCCGGGAACTTGACCGGATCCCATAAGGAAGGTATTTCTGGCAGTGATGATATTATTGTCACCGTCAATAACTCGTAACTATGTAGACAGAACGGTTCACTAGCCTTCATCTTTGCACTGGGAAACCTACTTAACAAGTATATTTTGATATCTGTGCTACTATTCCTAGTTCACAGTTACAAAAGATTTTAAAGAAAATCTTTAAACAAAATGCTTTATTACTAGAATAACATATTTGAATATGCAAAACGATTTCATTTTTAAAACAAATCATTTCATGAAACTTTGAAAAAAAAATGAGAACAGTTTTTCAGTTACTGAAATTGAATCCCTCTTCTGTGCTTGAAGTCTCACCTTACAAATGGGATTCGACAAGCTGGGTCATGTAGAACTAAGGAAACAGCCGCAGCGAAGTGGTTAGTCAACTCTTATTGCTCCTGGCCAGTATCACACAGCCGACTTGATTTTTGTTTTTAATAAATGCTGGTGATAATATATTTTTCATTGTCGCAAGTGTTGATAAAAACCTTACTTATTGATGGGATCGCGAACATACCTACTCAAGGATTTTTAATATAAAGTAAAAAATCAGCAAAAACCATTATTAAACAATCAAATATAGGCTTTCATTATCTATCCTGCACTAGAACAATAATTGTTAATTGATGATTGGTTACTGCAAATTTAGATTGTTACAAAAAACAGTCTTAGTGTTTTTGCCATGACCTTTAAATGGAATATTAAATAATAATTCAGTTTTTGTTTCATGCTACTCTCCCTTCTCCATGCTCTTCCACTCACTTTAGACTTACCTACTCTACTGGAGTGTCCGGGAAGCTCCTGAATTTCATGATTGACATGATTATTTGCCAAGAGTGTAGTCATAACCCCTGAGATTTTTGGTATTGCCCGGAAGTGGGCTAGAATAACATAATTTGAGTCACCGCATCCGTTGGCACTGGCTACAGCTCTCCTTCATGAGCAGTAAGTCAGCAAGTATGATTGAGCAAATGGAAGTGCAAGTGGAAAGAAGCTCAATGGTTGTATGCTAACCAGCAACCCCCTCTCAAATTCCACTCAAATTCTCCCATCATGAGATCTAAATGTTTCTTCCCCATAGATGCATATGTGCCTACTCTACCAAAATGTCAGGTAGACTGAAGAATCTCACAGACATCTGGGAAAGTAAACCACCCTCCTAAAATCCGTCCACTTTCCCAGTGAAGTTAAGTGCTTGATGATGGGTTTCACAGTGAATTGCAACATTGTAGCACAAAGTTGCAATTCACAGCACCACACCCCCCCGAACCTCCCACCTGTAACTGCCACTCCAGGATCTAGCAAATGGGCACCAGTAAAAAAGTAAGCAAGTAGGCCTATATACCGCCATCTTGATGAGCAAGTATGTGTTCTACCCACAATAGAGGCAATTTACACAGAAATTATCGCATGTCACAAGACATATTTTCTGCATGTTTGTAGGAGCATAGTTTCTCAGTTACAGTATATCTTCCTTCCAGCTTTGCCAACGTGCTTTATTAAGTGAAGTGTAGCCACGAGGATTTGCAACAGCTGGGTTCATTTCATTTTTCTAATTTCCCAAAATCTGACACTTAACCAAAGACACTGAGCTATTCTAGAAATCACGCTGTTGGACTCCAGCTGCCGCTCTAATACTACTATTAGGAGTAACCACCTGCATTTGAATATAACTAGAACAAAAATAAATTGTGTTCTTAAAGAAAAAAAACAGAAAAAAAACAGAATAGATCATTTTGGGTGGTGCAAAGGACTAAATGAGTCTTTTTGTTTTTTTTTACTTCATTTCACTGCTCTGGTGCAATTAATCACATACTCTAAAGACATACTGAAAGGCTTATAAGCTTCTCAGAAAATTAACATATGTGTATGTATGTGTGTCAGTGGGCAGGATGTAATGCCGCCCATATTCAGTGGCTGTGCGGAATGCCGCCCAAACTCAAACTCATTTTAAAGGGGCAATCACTTACAAGGCAAAACCATGCCTTGTAAGTGATTGCCCATTTAAAAAATGTCCTAGTTCAGCCAGTATCCCGCACGATCGACGAGCTCGGGTGACATTGCTGTCGGCCCTATCTGTGAAAAGGTACAGGAACTGATGTGAATGATTAAATATTCTCTGGGAACTACTGTGTCATTTCTGAGACTATATATAAAAAAAATGTTAACGCTGGATAAGAAATTTGCCAACAACGAAACCTATTTGATGGTCATTTTTGTATGTTGTCTTGGAGTCTACTAGATCGTCTTTGGAATTCAGGTTGGTGCTGAGAGCTCACACCTACGATCGGTTATATCAGGTCTGCAGAACTACCTTGATCCAAAGTAAAAACTTGATCAGATAATCAAATATATTTTGATTTTAATGTACATATGTTTTATCTGTGTGATTGTGAGGAAGTTTTACAGTATTAGGGGATCTATTTACTAAGCACTGGAGAGAGAAAGTAGAGAGAGATAAAGTACCAACCAATCAGCCCCTAACTGCCATGTTACAGGCTGTGTTTGAAAAATGACAGGCTTAGTAAATAGACCCATGACCTCATCTGTCATACTTCAGTTTTGACTATAAAATGATATGAATAATACAAAGAAGATATTTAGAATTTTTAAGTATCATCTTTGTATTAGTCTAATTAATTTTATAGTCAAAACTCACCACCAATTCATATACAGGTACATCACCGATAATCTGGCACCCTTGGTTCCAGCACTGTACCAGATTATCCATTTTGCTGGATTATCGGTGGTACATACAACGGCATCCCGGCAGTTTACACCCCACCCCCACCCCAAACCACCTAATCCTAAACCTTCTGCAGTCTGACTCTCTTCCACAGCCTAAAAGAGGTTCTGGACCATCAGGTGCTGGATAATCGGTGTTGTACCTGTATATGGATATGTAAATCTGTCTCTGATACTAGCCGGCTCTGCTCCAGGTGTTGACCTCACTGCACCTCACCGGTTAATTGAATCAACACCAACATGCCTACATTCGCAATTCGACACTGACATAATGTTGACATCATCAGGTTGTCGACACATGATTTTAGGCTTGGGTTAGAATTATAGTTATCCATAAAATACTATTGTCAAAACTGTGACTGTCAGCATTCCCAATATTGACATTCTGGCAATGTCTACATTATCTCAGTGTCGACATTTGTGAATGTTGACAGGATAAATGTTGACATTACTTGGTATGACATGATCTCAATGTCAAAATTCAGATCATGTTAACTTTATGCTGTTGTCTCCTGGGCTATTGGCCCATGTTGGATGCTTTTACATGTGAGTGTATTTCAGATAGTATGCTATCAATGTCACAGAACTCCATTTTGAATATCTCAGTGAAAAGTGGAACACAATTAGGTGACCTACTAGGCTCACATTACCCAATTTGGATATTAATACTAATATTATTACTGTAAATAAAGGTAAAATGCTGACATTAGTGTGGATTGAAATGTCTGGCCTGGAAGAATGCAGACCAAGTTCTTCCATAGATATACTTGCAGAAAATTGGGACCCCTTGACGATGGGCTGCAAGCTTAAATGTTTTGTTCAAAATATGACAAAATAACCTTTGTTTTATTTGCTACATAGACATAGATTTGCAGTAAACTGTTGTTAGTGCTGATAGGAAATTAACTTTCTGTTTCGTATCTATATATGTAATTAATATTGCCATGCAGCTGGTACCATGTACAACAATATGGGTAAAACCGAGGGTGGGCACATTTCTTTTCTGTTTTATTTCTACTTTAAAAAAAAAAAAAAAAAAATATATATATATATATATATATATATATGTATATATATATGTATAATACACACACTATACATATATATATATATATATATATATAGTGATTCCTTTTCCATTGAACATTTAATACAATGCAGAAACAAAACTATAATGAAAAATGTTTTGATGCGCTAAAAGGGTTAGAGATAGACACAAATAGCAGGTGTTGATTAGCGCAAATATGCAAATCAGACACTAGTATATGCTTTTAACACCTTAACGCTGGTCTTGACCATTGACTTAAACGGGGTCCTGTTCATCAGATAATGAACATGACCAGTGGAACAACTCCTCTAATATGAAACCTAAAATAAAGGCAGCCCAGTTATTTCCTGTGTGTACCAAGATAAATACTACCATAATGAGGATCACTCATTGGAAGAACTACTTTTAACGAGAGATGAAGTCCAAATAGGTGACGTACTTAGTATGTTCACTGGACTTTGCACTATTCTTCAGGGATTAGCATGATGCAAGACAGGCATACAAAGCAATCTGGGCAAATGGCCATGAGAGTGACCATATCAGTCCAACTTGCAGTTCTACCAATATATTTTCCTATTGAGAAACCAGAAAAAAGAAGTACTAAATTAGGAAAATATCACAGAAGTGTCATCTACGTGAATGCAGCTGGTAATCAGTCTGGAAACACCACCTCCTTTTGTTGCCAAGTGCAGTCAGTTATAGGCAGAGCCAAGATGATGGTACAGCATGTGATATATCTGCCTCAAGCACAGAGTAATGGGGCTGCAGAGATAAGACGCTATTTACAACTTTATTTTTCTGGTTTTGGTTTTTATTTTTGTTTTTAGCTACAAGTATCTGTAACAGATGCAAATCATTGTAACCTGCCTGTTACAGATGCTAATACTGGGGCTGCCCAGTTGCAACATATTGGCCAATTAGAGTACACACAACATGTTCTCTGATTGTTTGGCATTGTGCAGTGGAAGCAGGGGACTTCATTCCTCATGTTTCTACCCTTTCCAAATCATTGACTTTAACTATCCATCACAAACCATTCTTTCAGTACTCTATGCAGCTTTGCTGGACTTGGGGTGTCTCTGATAACTACCCCAGCCATTACTTATCTCTTTGGAGAGGTAATCTAGGGCTGTTACTAGGGTACTGCTAAATTGGCAACCACCAAAGTGTCGGAATTCAGAACGTACAGTTAAGCTGTAACCCATAAATTTTCTATTTTGCATATCACAACCATTCCTGCGTTTTTTTCTGGCTGGCCTCTCTGCAGCAATCTGTCACATTATGCTGTATGCCAAGGATAGGCAAGGTTTTTCAGTTTGGGTGTAAGACAATCAACATTCCAAGTCAAAATTTGGAGTGCCACCCCCATTACAACATATACAAACTTTGGAGGCACACAGTTTCTCCTTCACAAGTAGAATGATATTGTTTATATCAAGACTGCAAAATTTTGGGGAAAAAATGTATTTTAATTTTGAGTGAAAGTTTTTTTTAATCAAAACCTACACATAGAATTTTGCTTTTTAATATTTTTGAAAGGTGGGTTCTTGGCGAAACCTAAACTACTGTATAAAATATTTCTCTGTGGTGCTTATAAGAAGGGGGGAAAAAATTCAATTGTAATTTCAATTAGAAAACTCTTTTGTTTCCATCCATTTGGGTTCAAAACAATATGTTCTGGCTTGTTTGAATGTCTTCTTTGGGATTATTATTCCTCTGTATTGTACGATTAAAAAATTTAAATACAATAAAATATATTGTTAAAAAGGCTAATGATGGTTTCTTAAAATGCAAGTTACAAACAAGGCACAATTTGTGGCTAATACATAAAAAAAATCAGTGTTATTAATATGTGATGAGCACTTAATGTTGGAAAATGCCCACAAGGGTGGTTACACCCTCAGCAGCAAAGGGGTTAAAGACCAAGAGAAGCTTACTGTTACCTGCACTTCATCCTGTCCAACACTTCTATGAGAAACTAGGACAATGATTCCCAAACACAGTCCTTGAGGCACCTTAACAGTACAGGTTTTAAGGATGCCTAAGGCTGTGCACAGATGGTTAAAACAAAATAATTAAGGTACTAATTAACTTACCTCTGCTCAATTATAGATATCATTAAATCCTGGACTGTATTGGCAGGGTCTGGGAAAACTGAGTCTGATTTGTTCAACTCATAGGCGTTTCTATCATGGGTGCAATGTGTATGGTGCACACGGGCCTCTGGGTCCAGGGGGGGCCACACCGTACACTTTGCACCCATATTTTAATACTCACCTCTCCAGAGTCCAGCACCAGGCGTTGCAGGAGCAGCCATCGCGGCAAAATAAAAACTTCCAAAATGGCCGCTGCGCATGTATAGTACGACCTTTGTCTTCTCCGGAACATGGTGGGCGCCATGTCTCCAGAGACCTGCACATGCGCCGTAGACTCTGGCATATTGCCAGAGCTTATGGCATCTTGGAGAGTAGGGGACCCACCCGGAGACTGCACACGGGCCCCCTCCTCTCTTGAGATGCCCCTAGTTCAACTATACGACGTGCTAGACAGCACTTCTCTTACAAAATTACAAAAAAAAAGCATGCATCTTGACAAGAGTCACATTAAATGTGAAAGTCTTGTTATGTTTCTTCTGCTATGGAATTCAGAATTTGACAAATTTCACATATCTGTAGTAGGTAATTATCACAGGAATCAGTTTGCACATTTGCTAATAATAACATCACTGCTGTTCCTGAAAAGTACAGAATGCTGAAAATAGTGAATTTGGGACCAGACATCATGTTTGAGCATTGAGCTTCATCATAGTTAGCCCAACATACAGTATGCTTCACCAGCGCAACACTGTCTCCCTAACCACACAGCAGCACCATCTACTGGCTGTCTAAAATAACTAATGTGAAAGGAATATAAGCAACACATAACATTAAGCATCATACTGCAGTAATTAACCTGCAAGGCGATGCTATTTCCTGCATGTCGTACTCGTAACATTAATAAACGTATCTGTAAATGCTCAATACTAATGAGAACACCCCATACATTTTAAATGCATGTCCACAATAAATAATTACTAGAGATGAGCTAAATTTTAACTGTTAGGCAAAATACCTGCCTTATTCCATATTTTGTCATGTAATTATTAGGGTTTTGACAGTGCACCATAGATTTAAGGTGTCTATTTACTAAAACTTGTAGAGATAAACTGCAGAGAAATACAGTACCCACCAATCACCTCCTAACATCCATATTACAGGCTGTGTTTGAAAAATGACAGGTACAGTAGCTGATTGGTTGGTACTTTATCTCTCTCCACTTTAACTCTCTTCAAGTCTTAGTAAACAGACCCCTAAGTGCTCTCATTCATCCCCCAATCACATCCCACTGCAGAAAGTATTGTCTGTCATCACAGGCATCCCAATCCTATTCCGCAAAACGCAGATTGACAATATACACATCTATATATGTGTGTGTGTGTGTTTGTACAGAAAGGCACATTTCAACAAGGAGTGTCGGGTATTTCCTTTATACATATATATATATATATATATATATATATATATATACAGTGCTTAAAGTGGTCTTAGAGAGGTGGAGGAACTCACCCCCCCAGCCCCTCCCTTGTGGTTGATACATCACTAACCCCTCCCCTTCTTTCCCACCCAGCAGATGCCACGCCCATAGTCCCTCCCCTTCTTGCCCACCTTGGAAAACTTTAATCTGCTGTTCCACTCTGTCAGGGCTGAAACACACACGCCGACTTTTGCCGGCCGGGAAAAAGCCGGATAGCTTTTTCCCGTGCCGGTATTGTAGTTAACAGTGTGAGGGGTAGGGTCCTTTCACACTGCACGTCCCGGGCCCGGCTGCCGGCTTGCAGCCGGAAATATCCACTGGAAGGTCCAGCTGCCAGGCCGGCACCGTGCCGTCTTTGTAGGCAGTGGACCGTGTGTGTGAAGGGGAGCTTTCACACACAACGTTTTTTTTAAGCCGTGTCTGCTGCAGCGCATGCGCCCAGCATTACACACGGCTCAAAGCCGTTGTGTGTGAAAGACTCTGCCGGATGGCAAAAATCCTTTTTGCCATCCGGGGAAAACCGGGTAGTGTGTTTCAGCCCTCAGTTTCTCCATTGGCTGCCTGTAGTTTACCAATTTCCATATAAAATACTTCTGAAACAATTCTATTAACAGAACTACACCAACATACATCTCTTCCCTTATCTCACATTATCTCCCAACTCGCCCATCCGTTCTGCACAAGATCTTCGTATCTCACACAAGCATTACCTGCTCCCAGTTGCAGTTAAAGGATTTTTTTCATGCAGCAACCACTCTGTGTGATGCTCTTCCATTCACAAAACTTTCCTCTAGTCTCCAAACCTATAAGCATTCTAAAATTCACATCTTCAGGCAGTTTATCATATTCCAGAGCCACAAACTATTCTACCCAAATTACTTTCTACACAGTCCACATATACCTTTTCATATTTTCTCTTTCTACACATCTTGCTGACCCCAGGTAGTGTAACAGCCCACCAAAAACCTCTGAATCTGGCTAGACTTCTTTTATGTGGAGGTCAGATCTAGTCTGAAGCAACAGGGGGAGTGCCCCCAACGCAACCAGCCAACAGCTCCCCCCACCCCAGCATATATAATCCCTCACATAGCTCCCCCAGCACATATAATCCCTCACACAGCTCCCCCCACCCCAGCACATATAATCTCACACATAGCTCTCCACCCCAGCATATATAATCTCACACACAGCTCCCCACCCCAGCATATATAATCTCACACACAGCTCCCCACCCCACCATATATAATCTCACACACAGCTCCCCACCCCAGCACATATAATCTCACACATAGCTCTCCACCCCAATATATATTATCTCACACACAGCTCCCCACCCCAGCATATATAATCTCACACACAGCTCCCCCACCACAACACATCTCATACACAGCTCTCCCACCCTAGCATATCTAATCCCACACACACAGCTCTCCCACCCTAGCATATCTAATACCACACACACAGCTCCCCCCAGGACATATAATCCTGCACACAGCTTCCCCCAGCACATGCAACCCCACAATCAGCTCCCCCCCACAGCACATGTAACCCCACATACAGCCCCCCCAAGCACATGTAAATCCACACAGTTTCCCCCATCACATGTAATTCTGCACACAGCTCCCCACCAGCACATGTAATCCTGCACACAGCTTCCCCCAGCACATGTAACCCCACATTCAGCTCCCCCCAGCACATGTAATCCCACACACAGTTTACCCCCCAGCACATGTAACCCCAGATACAGCTTCCCCCAGCACATGTAACCCCAGACACGGCTCCCCCCCAGCACATGTAACCCCACATACAGCTCCCCCCCAAAGCACATGTAACCCAACACATAGCTCCTCCTCCAGCACATGTAACCCCACATATAGCTGCCCCCCCCCCCTTCCCCACAGCACATGTAACCCCGGACACAGCTACCCCTTATATGGCTCACCCATGCAGGTCTTTCCTACCTCTTTTGCTACTTGCTCCGTCATTGATAGCCTCTAACAGTGTCCGCATGGGTCCTCCGCTCCTTGTCTTGACCATTGCGCCAGCAACTCCTACCCTTTACACGGCAGGAGAGACGGACCTGCGTGTCTCATTCCTGCTGCCAGCGCGAGAGGGACAAGCGGAGGCGGGGCTAAAGGAGACACTGTGCTACCCGTCCATCTCCTCTATTAACGTGGGGAAGCCGCTCAGACCAATCAGACGGCACTGCCTGGCCGTGCACAGAGTCCTGTGGCCGGGCAATAAGTAGGCTGGAGGTGGCGGAACTCGTTCCGCCTCCCAATACAACTGACGGAACGCAGTTCCGCCCCGTTCCGGCCCACTTTAACCCCTGTATATATATATATATATATATATCTCTGGAAATAGCAAAAGATGGAGAATTCGCTCATAGTGCAAATCAATTTAATTCATAAACCACATATATACACAGGATAGGTCAAATGAATAGCAGTGGACTCGTACCCTGATAGCCCACTCTGTGGGCTGTGTATCACATGAAAAGTAAAACCACAAGGCAACCGCTGCACCTGGATCTGGGACCACGCACCGCACCAGCTTCAGCGACCGATTTGTCAGGACACCTGTACCAGGTGAAGTCGGGGATGACAGCTCATGTGGAACAGGAATCGCCTGGTAAGCCCCACCTCAATGCATTTCGTAATCACTTTGTCAGGAGGTTGGGAATAATATATATATATATATATATGTATAGGGTACATGTGATCTGGCTCTCCTTGAATACAGATGGGCAGCACTCCAGGTGTCTGACACAATTAATCACTCATACGGGCAGTGTTAGAAACAACATTTCAATGCTAGTTTAATAAGGCCTGAGGAAAATGCCTTATTAAACTGGCATAGAAACGTTGTCTCCAACACTGCCCGTCTGAGTGATTAATTGTGTCAGACACCTGGAGTGCCACGCTTGCTGCCTGTCTATATATATATATATTTATTTATATATACATATATATATATATATATATATACACACACATATATATATATATATCTTAGATGCGCACGTGCCCCATTCACATGAAAAGATGCTGCAAAAGCCGCAGATTGGCACGGCTAGGTGTGGGCGTGCCTAGCTGAGCTTATACTGTAATGCATGTTTACCACAGATGTAGCCATGATGAGCGTGACTACATCTGTATATATTCCTTCATGGAAGCGGCACTCCAAGCATACAATTGTATACTCAAGTCATGTTAGACAACGTTTCAATGCCTATTAAATTATACAGCATTTTCATCAGGACATAACAAGTGCATTAATAGAGATCACCTTATAAAGAATCACCCAGTGACCACACGCAGCATCCCCCGGAGCAGAACCTCACACCTGGCCGACGGCGCCCAATGAATGATGTCATCATGCCATCTACCTGCCGGCGCTGGCTCTACACAATGACCCATAATTATGGTAACATATGCTGAAACTGGCAATAACATAAAACAGGATGGTAGATCACATATAATACATAGTAGCAATGGTACCGTAAAAATACTAAGCAGAGCATACCGTATAGTACCATAGGTAACTAACATACTGGCTATACACTACAATCAGCACACATAGTGCATAATATTGAAATACATTACGGTTAAGCTGTTAGTAAAAGTGTATTTAGGGAGTAATTCAGACAGCATCGCTGCAGCAGCAGCGATCGCAAGTCTGAATTACTTTGTGGAGTGCGCACGCGCAGCGGCCACACTGCCTGTGCGTGAGATGCTATGAGCATCTCTGGGCTGCGATCACTTCTGCCTGATTGACAGGCAGAGGCGGTCGCGGGGTGGGAGGGAGCGTGCCAACGGCATTAGAACTAGAGATGAGCGCCTGAAATTTTTCGGGTTTTGTGTTTTGGTTTTGGGTTCGGTTCCGCGGCCGTGTTTTGGGTTCGAACGCGTTTTGGCAAAACCTCACCGAATTTTTTTTGTCGGATTCGGGTGTGTTTTGGATTCGGGTGTTTTTTTTCAAAAAACACTAAAAAACAGCTTAAATCATAGAATTTGGGGGTCATTTTGATCCCAAAGTATTATTAACCTCAAAAACCATAATTTACACTCATTTTCAGTCTATTCTGAATACCTCACACCTCACAATATTATTTTTAGTCCTAAAATTTGCACCGAGGTCGCTGTGTGAGTAAGATAAGCGACCCTAGTGGCCGACACAAACACCGGGCCCATCTAGGAGTGGCACTGCAGTGTCACGCAGGATGTCCCTTCCAAAAAACCCTCCCCAAACAGCACATGACGCAAAGAAAAAAAGAGGCGCAATGAGGTAGCTGTGTGAGTAAGATTAGCGACCCTAGTGGCCGACACAAACACCGGGCCCATCTAGGAGTGGCACTGCAGTGTCACGCAGGATGGCCCTTCCAAAAAACCCTCCCCAAACAGCACATGACGCAAAGAAAAAAAGAGGCGCAATGAGGTAGCTGTGTGAGTAAGATTAGCGACCCTAGTGGCCGACACAAACACCGGGCCCATCTAGGAGTGGCACTGCAGTGTCACGCAGGATGGCCCTTCCAAAAAACCCTCCCCAAACAGCACATGACGCAAAGAAAAAAAGAGGCGCAATGAGGTAGCTGTGTGAGTAAGATTAGCGACCCTAGTGGCCGACACAAACACCGGGCCCATCTAGGAGTGGCACTGCAGTGTCACGCAGGATGTCCCTTCCAAAAAACCCTCCCCAAACAGCACATGACGCAAAGAAAAAAAGAGGCGCAATGAGGTAGCTGACTGTGTGAGTAAGATTAGCGACCCTAGTGGCCGACACAAACACCGGGCCCATCTAGGAGTGGCACTGCAGTGTCACGCAGGATGTCCCTTCCAAAAAACCCTCCCCAATCAGCACATGATGCAAAGAAAAAGAAAAGAAAAAAGGTGCAAGATGGAATTGTCCTTGGGCCCTCCCACCCACCCTTATGTTGTATAAACAAAACAGGACATGCACACTTTAACCAACCCATCATTTCAGTGACAGGGTCTGCCACACGACTGTGACTGATATGACGGGTTGGTTTGGACCCCCCCCAAAAAAGAAGCAATTAATCTCTCCTTGCACAAACTGGCTCTACAGAGGCAAGATGTCCACCTCATCTTCACCCTCCGATATATCACCGTGTACATCCCCCTCCTCACAGATTATCAATTCGTCCCCACTGGAATCCACCATCTCAGCTCCCTGTGTACTTTGTGGAGGCAATTGCTGCTGGTCAATGTCTCAGCGGAGGAATTGATTATAATTCATTTTAATGAACATCATCTTCTCCACATTTTCTGGATGTAACCTCGTACGCCGATTGCTGACAAGGTGAGCGGCGGCACTAAACACTCTTTCGGAGTACACACTTGTGGGAGGGCAACTTAGGTAGAATAAAGCCAGTTTGTGCAAGGGCCTCCAAATTGCCTCTTTTTCCTGCCAGTATAAGTACGGACTGTGTGACGTGCCTACTTGGATGCGGTCACTCATATAATCCTCCACCATTCTATCAATGTTGAGAGAATCATATGCAGTGACAGTAGACGACATGTCCGTAATCGTTGTCAGGTCCTTCAGTCCGGACCAGATGTCAGCATCAGCAGTCGCTCCAGACTGCCCTGCATCACCGCCAGCGGGTGGGCTCGGAATTCTGAGCCTTTTCCTCGCACCCCCAGTTGCGGGAGAATGTGAAGGAGGAGATGTTGACAGGTCGCGTTCCGCTTGACTTGACAATTTTGTCACCAGCAGGTCTTTCAACCCCAGCAGACTTGTGTCTGCCGGAAAGAGAGATCCAAGGTAGGCTTTAAATCTAGGATCGAGCACGGTGGCCAAAATGTAGTGCTCTGATTTCAACAGATTGACCACCCGTGAATCCTTGTTAAGCGAATTAAGGGCTGCATCCACAAGTCCCACATGCCTAGCGGAATCGCTCCCTTTTAGCTCCTTCTTCAATGCCTCCAGCTTCTTCTGCAAAAGCCTGATGAGGGGAATGACCTGACTCAGGCTGGCAGTGTCTGAACTGACTTCACGTGTGGCAAGTTCAAAGGGCATCAGAACCTTGCACAACATTGAAATCATTCTCCACTGCACTTGAGACAGGTGCATTCCACCTCCTATATCGTGCTCAATTGTATAGGCTTGAATGGCCTTTTGCTGCTCCTCCAACCTCTGAAGCATATAGAGGGTTGAATTCCACCTCGTTACCACTTCTTGCTTCAGATGATGGCAGGGCAGGTTCAGGCGTTTTGGTGGTGCTCCAGTCTTCTGTACGTGGTGCCTGTACGCCGAAAGTGTCCCGCAATTCTTCTGGCCACCGACAGCATCTCTTGCACGCCCCTGTCGTTTTTTAAAAAATTCTGCACCACCAAATTCAAGGTATGTGCAAAACATGGGACGTGCTGGAATTTGCCCATATTTAATGCACACACAATATTGCTGGCGTTGTCCGATGCCACAAATCCACAGGAGAGTCCAATTGGGGTAAGCCATTCCGCGATGATCTTCCTCAGTTGCCGTAAGAGGTTTTCAGCTGTGTGCGTATTCTGGAAAGCGGTGATACAAAGCGTAGCCTGCCTAGGAAAGAGTTGGCGTTTGCGAGATGCTGCTACTGGTGCCGCCGCTGCTGTTCTTGCGGCGGGAGTCCATACATCTACCCAGTGGGCTGTCACAGTCATATAGTCCTGACCCTGCCCTGCTCCACTTGTCCACATGTCCGTGGTTAAGTGGACATTGGGTACAACTGCATTTTTTAGGACACTGGTGAGTCTTTTTCTGACGTCCGTGTACATTCTCGGTATCGCCTGCCTAGAGAAGTGGAACCTAGATGGTATTTGGTAACGGGGGCACACTGCCTCAATAAATTGTCTAGTTCCCTGTGAACTAACGGCGGATACCGGACGCACGTCTAACACCAACATAGTTGTCAAGGCCTCAGTTATCCGCTTTGCAGTAGGATGACTGCTGTGATATTTCATCTTCCTCGCAAAGGACTGTTGAACAGTCAATTGCTTACTGGAAGTAGTACAAGTGGGCTTACGACTTCCCCTCTGGGATGACCATCGACTCCCAGCGGCAACAACAGCAGCGCCAGCAGCAGTAGGCGTTACACGCAAGGATGCATCGGAGGAATCCCAGGCAGGAGAGGACTCGTCAGAATTGCCAGTGACATGGCCTGCAGGACTATTGGCATTCCTGGGGAAGGAGGAAATTGACACTGAGGGAGTTGGTGGGGTGGTTTGCGTGAGCTTGGTTACAAGAGGAAGGGATTTACTGGTCAGTGGACTGCTTCCGCTGTCACCCAAAGTTTTTGAACTTGTCACTGACTTATTATGAATGCGCTGCAGGTGACGTATAAGGGAGGATGTTCCGAGGTGGTTAACGTCCTTACCCCTACTTATTACAGCTTGACAAAGGGAACACACGGCTTGACACCTGTTGTCCGCATTTCTGGTGAAATACCTCCACACCGAAGAGCTGATTTTTTTGGTATTTTCACCTGGCATGTCAACGGCCATATTCCTCCCACGGACAACAGGTGTCTCCCCGGGTGCCTGACTTAAACAAACCACCTCACCATCAGAATCCTCCTGGTCAATTTCCTCCCCAGCGCCAGCAACACCCATATCCTCCTCATCCTGGTGTACTTCAACACTGACATCTTCAATCTGACTATCAGGAACTGGACTGCGGGTGCTCCTTCCAGCACTTGCAGGGGGCGTGCAAATGGTGGAAGGCGCATGCTCTTCACGTCCAGTGTTGGGAAGGTCAGGCATCGCAACCGACACAATTGGACTCTCCTTGTGGATTTGGGATTTCGAAGAATGCACAGTTCTTTGCTGTGCTGCTTTTGCCAGCTTGAGTCTTTTCATTTTTCTAGCGAGAGGCTGAGTGCTTCCATCCTCATGTGAAGCTGAACCACTAGCCATGAACATAGGCCAGGGCCTCAGCCGTTCCTTGCCACTCCGTGTGGTAAATGGCATATTGGCAAGTTTACGCTTCTCCTCCGACAATTTTATTTTAGGTTTTGGAGTCCTTTTTTTTCTGATATTTGGTGTTTTGGATTTGACATGCTCTGTACTATGACATTGGGCATCGGCCTTGGCAGACGACGTTGCTGGCATTTCATCGGCTCGGCCATGACTAGTGGCAGCAGCTTCAGCACGAGGTGGAAGTGGATCTTGATCTTTCCCTAATTTTGGAACCTCAACATTTTTGTTCTCCATATTTTAATAGGCACAACTAAAAGGCACCTCAGGTAAACAATGGAGATGGATACTAGTATACAATTATGGACTGCCTGCCGACTGCAGACACAGAGGTAGCCACAGCCGTGAACTACCGTACTGTACTGTGTCTGCAGCTAATATAGACTGGTTGATAAAGAGAAGATGTCTATGTAACTATGTATGTATAAAGAAGACTGAAAAAAATCCACGGTTAGGTGGTATACAATTATGGACGGACTGCCTGCCGAGTGCAGACACAGAGGTAGCCACAGCCGTGAACTACCGTACTGTACTGTGTCTGCAGCTAATATAGACTGGTTGATAAAGAGAAGATGTCTATGTAACTATGTATGTATAAAGAAGAATGAAAAAAAACCACGGTTAGGTGGTATACAATTATGGACGGACTGCCTGCCGAGTGCAGACACAGAGGTAGCCACAGCCGTGAACTACCGTACTGTACTGTGTCTGCAGCTAATATAGACTGGTTGATAAAGAGAAGATGTCTATGTAACTATGTATGTATAAAGAAGAATGAAAAAAATCCACGGTTAGGTGGTATTACAATTATGGACGGACTGCCTGCCGAGTGCAGAGACACAGAGGTAGCCACAGCCGTGAACTACCGTACTGTGTCTGCTGCGACTGGATGATAAATGATATAAAAAATATATATATATCACTACTGCAGCCGGACAGGTATATATTATATATTATATAATGACGGACCTGCTGGACACTGTCTGTCAGCAGAATGAGTTTTATTTTTATAGAATAAAAAAAAAAAAAAACACACAAGTGAAGTCACACGACGAGTGTTTAACTTTTTCAGGCAATCACAATATAAGTATACTACTAACTATACTGGTGGTCAGTGTGGTCAGGTCACTGGTCAGTCACACTGGCAGTGGCACTCCTGCAGCAAAAGTGTGCACTGTTTAATTTTAATATAATATGTACTCCTGGCTCCTGCTATAACCTATAACTGGCACTGCAGTAGTGCTCCCCAGTCTCCCCCACAATTATAAGCTGTGTGAGCTGAGCAGTCAGACAGATATATAATATATATAGATGATGCAGCACACTGGCCTGAGCCTGAGCAGTGCACACAGATATGGTATGTGACTGACTGAGTCACTGTGTGTATCGCTTTTTTCAGGCAGAGAACGGATATATTAAATAAACTGCACTGTGTGTCTGGTGGTCACTCACTATATAATATATTATGTACTCCTGGCTCCTGCTATAACCTATAACTGGCACTGCAGTAGTGCTCCCCAGTCTCCCCCACAATTATAAGCTGTGTGAGCTGAGCAGTCAGACAGATATATATAATATTATATATAGATAATAGATGATGCAGCACACTGGCCTGAGCCTGAGCAGTGCACACAGATATGGTATGTGACTGACTGAGTCACTGTGTGTATCACTTTTTTCAGGCAGAGAACGGATATATTAAATAAACTGCACTGTGTGTCTGGTGGTCACTCACTATATAATATATTATGTACTCCTGGCTCCTGCTATAACCTATAACTGGCACTGCAGTAGTGCTCCCCAGTCTCCCCCACAATTATAAGCTGTGTGAGCTGAGCAGTCAGACAGACATATATAATATTATATATAGATAATAGATGATGCAGCACACTGGCCTGAGCCTGAGCAGTGCACACAGATATGGTATGTGACTGACTGAGTCACTGTGTGTATCGCTTTTTTCAGGCAGAGAACGGATATATTAAATAAACTGCACTGTGTGTCTGGTGGTCACTCACTATATAATATATTATGTACTCCTGGCTCCTGCTATAACCTATAACTGGCACTGCAGTAGTGCTCCCCAGTCTTCCCCACAATTATAAGCTGTGTGAGCTGAGCAGTCAGACAGATATATATAATATTATATATAGATAATAGATGATGCAGCACACTGGCCTGAGCCTGAGCAGTGCACACAGATATGGTATGTGACTGAGTCACTGTGTGCTGTGTATCGCTTTTTTCAGGCAGAGAACGGATTATAAAGTAAACTGCACTGTCCTCACTAGTAAACTCTCTCCACTCAGTCTCTACACTTCTACAGTAACAGTACTCCTCCTAGTCAGCTCCAGTAAATCTCTCTCAGTCTCTTATAATCTAAATGGAGAGGACGCCAGCCACGTCCTCTCCCTATCAATCTCAATGCACGTGTGAAAATGGCGGCGACGCGCGGCTCCTTATATAGAATCCGAGTCTCGCGATAGAATCCGAGCCTCGCGAGAATCCGACAGCGTCATGATGACGTTCGGGCGCGCTCGGGTTAACCGAGCAAGGCGGGAAGATCCGAGTCGCTCGGACCCGTGAAAAAAAACATGAAGTTCTGGCGGGTTCGGATTCAGAGAAACCGAACCCGCTCATCTCTAATTAGAACGCCATTGGCGGGGCACGGTCTTGACAACGGAGGTGTCTTAGGAGCTGATTGGTTGGTGCTTTAACTCTCTTCACTTTATCTTTAGTCCAAGCTATGATAAATCTCCCCTTGGAACATTTTTGAAGTGTTTCTACTATAGCCAGAAATTGCATTTAATAACTCACTTTATTCCTATTTAATCATTTCTCCATTCTTTCTGAAGTATTATTATTATTATTATTATTATTATTATTAATTTAAATGATATAGGGCTAGATGCATCATCGCTTAGGAAGTGATAAAATGGAGAGTGAAAAAGTACCAGCCAATCAGCTCCTAACTGCCATCTCACAGGCTGTGTTTGAAAAATGTCAGTTAGGAGCTGATTGGCTGGTACTTTTTCACTCTCCATTTTATCACTTTCCAAGCGATGATGCATCTGGCCCACCGTGAGGCCAATTTACACAGCATTATACAGAGAATATTTGTCTTTCATATCAGTCCCTGCTCCACTGGAGCTAACAATCTCAGTTTCCTAACATACAGACACACAGGTTCTTATTTTGAGTGTAGGAGGAAACAAGTACACAAACCACATATATGTGAGGAGAACATACAAATGCCACACAAATGTAAGCTTAGCTAGGAATTGAACACATGACCTCTATGCTGTGAGAGAGCAATGCTAACCATTGTACCATTCTGCTGGTAATTGCACACATCACTTATCCTCCTCTCTGTCATCAATTCCTCTGATCTAGAGGCTAATTTACGGTTGATCATGATTTACTTTGTGCTTCTACAAAACAGAAACGATTTGCAGATGCCTCAACCCAAGTTTATGATAATGACAAACAATATTTCTATTTTCTTATTAGGACATGAGTTTATTGCCCATTAAGTAATTAATCCTGCAATATACTGCCTACAGTTGCTTCTATCCAAATGATTCCTAACACTTCTCTATTGAAATACATAAAGTGGCAATTGTTGTCTAGATCATACTATTTGAAGACTACCATTTTGAAGACTGGACAATGGATTATGAGACAACGTAGAAAATATCTTAAACTCTGGATTCTGCAGTAGCTCACAATATATTTCACAATATATTATTAATAGGCTACTGTCTCTATAAGCGATCTTGGGCACCTGCTAAGTAACACAGAACAATAAAAAATGATGTTCCATTAAAATGTTATGGAGCAGAGGTACAATAATGCAGGTCTGTGTTTGCTTAGGGGATCCGGTCAGGATCCTGGTGGTCGGTGCCTGGCTGTCAAAAGACTGATGCAGGATGCCTGTGCTGGCATTCCGACAGTGATCAGAATGCTGGTGCCAGCATCCCAGAAGTGATCAGAATGCTGGTGCTGGCATCCCGAATAGGATCACAATGCTGGTGTCAGCATCCCAACAGCCGGGATCCTGATCAACTAACTGTTGGGATGTCGTAGAGGTAAGCCACAGGGGGAAGGTTTAGGCTGTGGAGGGAGGGCTAGACTGCTGGAAGGGGGGGCTAGGATTAGACACCCCCAGGTAGGGTTAGGGTTATGCTGCAAGGGATGGGGGGGTGGGGTTAGTATTAACCCTAAGGGAGGTTTAGGGTTAGGGGCAGTGGTGCAAGTAAGTGGGTACAATTTGGCAGCGGGTACGCAGTACCACCTGTTACACACTTTGGAGTGGACCAATTACCACAATTATAATGTGCCACAAAGCAACAAGACCATGGTGCTTGGCAGCATGAAGGAGCCTCCCTCTTTGTCAGGGTTACTGGGAGCGCAACGGTGACGTCATGACGTCACTTCACGCTTCCTCCTCTGGCGTGAAGATAGGAGCCTGATTGCACTTTCCTGCAGCATCCCTTGCAGGGAGCAGCAGTGCAGTTGTTTCCATTCACTCAGCTTATGTGATGCATCGGCACTGAGCGGCTTTTGTTCTTCACAGGCTAGGCTGCTGGGCATGTCTCTGGCTTCACTGTGTGGGGTAATTCATTTCTAATATAATGTGGACACTACTATATATTTCTATTATTATGTGGGTAATACTATATATTTCTATTGTAATGTGGACGCTACTATATATTTCTATTATGAGGGCATTACTATATATTTCAATTATACCAGGGACACTACTATAGTATATTTTCCTGTTATAATTGAGACATTACTAAATATTGTTATTAGATTGGGGGCATTACTATATATATTTATTATACTGGGGCATTACTATATATTTCTATTATACTGGGGGTATCACTATATATATCTATTATACTGGTGGCAGTACTACAGTCCTGCACGGTGTTGGGCTGTAAGCGGGCCCTCATACCACCCTCATGGAGTCTGTTTCTGATCATTTGAGTAGACACATGCACATTTGTGGCTTGCTGGAGGTCATTTTGCAGGGCTCTGGCAGTGCTCCTCCTGTTCCTCCTTGCACAAAGGCGGAGGTAGCGGTCCTGCTGCTGGGTTGTTGCCCTCCTATGGCCTCCTACATGTCTCCTGATGTACTGGCCTGTCTCCTGGTAGCGCCTCCATGCTCTGGACACTACGCTGACAGACACAGCAAACCTTCTTGCCACAGCTCGCATTGATGTGCCATCCTGGATGAGCTGCACTACCTGAGCCACTTGTGTGGGTTGTAGACTCCGTCTCATGCTACCAATAGAGTGAAAGCACCGCCAGCTTTCAAAAGTGACCAAAACATCAGCCAGAAAGCATAGGAGCTGAGAAGTGGTCTGTGGTCACCACCTGCAGAACAACTCCTTTATTGGGGGTGTCTTGCTAATTGCCTATAATTTCCACCAGTTGTCTATTCCATTTGCACAACAGCATGTGAAATTGATTGTCAATCAGTGTTGCTTCCTAAGTGGACAGTTTGATTTCACAGAAGTGTGATTGATTTGGAGCTACATTGTGTTGTTTAAGTGTTCCCTTTATTTTTTTGAGCAGTGTATATATTTCTAGCCTTGCCTCCAGAATGCAATGAAAATGGTCTATGTTGCTAGTGTCATGTAGCCACTCCCACTAGTAGTATTTTGCCATGCCCCATCACAACACATGCCCATGTCCATTTTCGGCACTCAGTACCACTAAGAAATTATTTCTACTTGCACCACTGGTTAGGGGTGATGAGGTGAGGAATAGCTTGCTTCCCAATTCTAAACAGTGGGATTCCGCGGTATAACTTTGTAATTTCCATGCACAGATGTTGTCCCACCTAGGAGGGTAAATCTACTCCTACAGACATGGAATATGCCTCAATAGACACTCTGTGCCCATGTACATCAATGCCTGGCATAACTTAGGGGTCTGTTGTAAGTATTGTATTCCTGACCTGACTACTTAACCATTTTAGTCTTATTCAGCCTTTGCCTGTTTTTGGCCCTGCGTTTGCTGGAAGTGTTTTATACTGCATTGACTAGCTGTGTTGACCATATTGAGGGTTACAGTATATTTAGTTAGGTTTTTAGAAGTGGAGATGTTGCCCATAGCAACCAATCAGAGTCTAGCTATTATCTTATAGAAAGTGCTAGATAAATGATCAGTAGAATCTGATTGGTTGCCATGGGAAACATCTCAACTTCTAAAAACCTGCATCTTATTAAAAAAAACTCCTGAGAGTCTTGCCAGTAGCTATCCCTTAATACACAAATCACGGGAGCAACCCAGTACCAGTAAACACACTGAGATTAATGAGATAATACAATTAATGGCTACGATTTATTATCATACATTTATTATACTTTTTTAACTAGTGGAAAGACGTTCAGACATTACAATAGGATATTATTAAATTTTTGTTGTATTTAGGGAAATTATTATGTATGAAAACAAATTAATCATGTACTGTATTATTATTACCTGGAAAACAGAAGAGTATTTTTAGTGTGTTGCTGAAATGTAGCAGAACAGTACTTGTTCATGTCTGCCCTACAGTAACATTAGCATCCATGACCCAGGCATTTACCTTTAGAGGACATGAAGGATCATGTGATTAATTACTTTTGGCATAACTTTGGGCAATAAACGCTTGGGTTGCAAGAGACAAAATGTGAAAAGGTCATAATCACCTGGCAATATGTACCTGGACAGCAAAGGACACGTCTTACTTTAAGCTCTAATGGACAAATTAAAGAACTGTCAAGACATTGCTTTATAGAAGTTATAGAACAAGTGTAGTTTACAGTTTAATTATCTTAAATAAAAAATAATAATGAGGAGTAGCAGATATTGGCCCTCATTCCGAGTTGTTCGCTCGGTATTTTTCATTGCATCGCAGTGAAAATCCGCTTAGTACGCATGCGCAATGTTCGCACTGCGACTGCGCCAAGTAACTTTACTATGAAGAAAGTAATTTTACTCACGGCTTTTTCATCGCTCCGGCGATCGTAATGTGATTGACAGGAAATGGGTGTTACTGGGCGGAAACACGGCGTTTCAGGGGCGTGTGGCTGAAAACGCTACCGTTTCCGGAAAAAACGCAGGAGTGGCCGGGGAAACGGTGGGAGTGCCTGGGCGAACGCTGGGTGTGTTTGTGACGTCAACCAGGAACGACAAGCACTGAAATGATCGCACAGGCAGAGTAAGTCTGAAGCTACTCTGAAACTGCTAAGTAGTTAGTAATCGCAATATTGCGAATACATCGGTCGCAATTTTAAGAAGCTAAGATTCACTCCCAGTAGGCGGCGGCTTAGCGTGTGTAACTCTGCTAAATTCGCCTTGCGACCGATCAACTCGGAATGAGGGCCCTTGAATGGATACAGATTCTAATTCAAAGTAAAATAACTACAGTATGTAAATGGGTTGAACAAAGACACTGGCCACAGAATTCAACCTTTCACCTGCTCTAACTGTACAGACTCAGAGGATGGGTAAGCTGAATTCCTAGGTGAAAATTTACTATGCAGCAAATTTCAAAGCTGCTGTGTGTTTTGGCCACTGAGATTTAAAGAGGCAATAATATTAACTACAGCAGTGTTTTGTATTTGATATTTTTTCCCCTTTAAATCCAGTGGCCCAACTGCTTAAGAGGCAGCTGCTTTGAAAAGCATTGCATAGTAAAGTTACAGTACCATTATTATAATTATTATTATCCTTTATTTATATGGCGCCACAAGGGATCCGCAGCGCCCATTACACAGTACATAATCAAATGAGCAAACAAGAAAACAGCACTTACAGTACAAGACAATATAGGACCTGTATAGAAAACCTGGGGTTAGGTGCCATCAAAGGGAGTATGGAGTATAAGATAGTGTAAGTAAGAAAAGGAAAGGCACATGAGGAAAGAGGTCCCTGCAATGGTGAGCTTACAATCCAAAAGGTGAGGGGCTAACACACCAGAGTGACACAGAAGGGGTAGACAGTGATCATAGGCCAGAAGGTTAGGAGGAGAGTTGGCTGGGTTTGGTGAAGAAGTGGGTCTTGAGAGACCGTTTGAAGTTTTGCAGAGAGGTGGAGAGTCGGATGGGGAGAGGTCGAGCATTCCAGAGATAGGGAGCAGCACGTGCAAAATCTTGTAGGTAGGAGTGGGAGGAGGTAATCAGTTGGCAGGAGAGACGGCGTGCATTAGCAGAGCAAAGAGTAATGGTGGGAATGTAAAGAGAGATAAGGTCAGAGATGTAAGAGGGAGAAGAGTGGGTGAGGGCTTTGTATTGGATTCTGAATGGGAAGGGTAGCCAGTGAAGGTCCTGCAAGAGAGGGGATGTAGATGTAATATGTTTGGTGAGGAAGATGAGATGGGCAGCAGCATTGAGGATAGATTGAAGTGGAGAGAGGCATTTTTGAGGGAGGCCAGATAGGAGGAGATTGCAGTAGTCCAATCTGGAGATGACCAGTGAGTGGATGAGGGTCTTAATAGCATCCTGGGTGAGAAAGGGTCTTATCCTGGAGATGTTTTTGAGATGGAAATGGCAGGTTTTTAAAGTGTGGTTTGAAGGAGAGGGAGGAGTCAAGGATTACTCCAAGACATCGAACTTGGGGGCTAGAGGAGATAGTTGTGCCATCAATGGATAATGAAATTGTGGGAGGTGAGGTTATGCGGGAGGGAGGGAAGATGATCAGCTCAGTCTTAGACATGTTAAGTTTAAGAAAGCGCTGGGACATCCAGGAGGAGATATCAGAGAGACAGTTGGAGATATGAGTGAGGATAGCAGGGGAGAGGTCAGGGGAGGAAAGGAAGATTTGAGTATCGTCAGCGTAGAGATGATATTTTAAGTCAAAAAAGCTAATGAGCTCACCTAATGAGGATGTGTAGAGAGAGAAAAGGAGAGGCCCAAGAACAGAACCTTGGGGGACACCTACTGGTAGAGGAAGTGGGGGGGGGGGGAGGTGGAGTCATGAGAGGAGACAGAGAAGGAACGGACAGAAAGGTAAGAGGACAGCCAGTAGAGAGCAGTATCATGCAAAACAAGGGCGTAAAGGATTTGCAAGAGGAGAGGGTGGTCTACAGTGTCAAAAGCAGCAGAGAGGTCAAGGATAATAAGCAGAGAGTAGTGGCCCCTGTATTTAGCAGCAAGGAGGTCATTGCAGACTTTCGTGAGGGCAGTTTCAGTGGAGTGCTGAGGATGGAAACCAGACTGGAAAGGATCAAGCAGTGAGTGGGAAGAAAGAAAGACAGTGAGGTGGTTGTAGACAATATGCTCAAGGAGTTTGGAGGCAAAAGGGAGAAGAGAGATGGGTTGGCAGTAGGAGAGATTGGTTGGATCAAGGGTAGGTTTTTTAAGAATAGTGGAGACAAGTGCATGCTTGAAGGCAGAAGGGACAGTGCCTGATGAGAGTGAGAGATTGAGTAGATGGGCAAGATGGTAACAGGCAGAAGAAGAGAGGAAGCAGAGAAGGCGGGAGGTGGAGGGGGGGTGAGGACCGGAGGAGGACCATGACTTCCTCTCCAGATACAGGAAAGAAAGATGTTAGAGTTGGCAGGAGGGAAGGAGAGGGGGAGTTGAGAAATGGAGGAGGGGGTTGCTCAAGTTCTGGTGGGATGTTATGTCCTGACGAATGGAGTCAATTTTGGATGTGAAGTACTGTAGGTGGCAAAGTCAAGAGCTGAAAGTGAAGAGGGGAGTTGAGGCGTGGGTGGGCAGAGGAGCGAGTTGACAGTGGCAAAGAGGCGCCTGGGGTTTGAGGATTGAGAGAAGATGAGGTTTTTGAACTAAGATTGTTTAGAGAGGGTAAGGGCAGCAAAGTAGGATGAGAGCATAAATTTGTAGTGGAGGAAGTCGGCCTTATTGCGAGATTTCCTCCACTGTCGCTCAGCGGTACATGAGCATTTTTGCAGATATGCGGTGCATATGGTGTGCCATTGTTGAGGTGTCGATCTGCTAGGGTAAATAGTGGTTGGTGGGGCGACAGAGTCAAGAGCAGAGATGCATTGTAAAGGGAAGTAGCTTTTTCAGGGCAAGAAAGAGAGAATAGGAGAGAGCAGTGAGTCAAACAGGGAAGATAGGGAAGTGGTGTTAATAGCCTCAATGTTACGCTTAGTGATGGTAGTCTTAGATGGTAAAGATGGAGAAGCAGATAGAGATAGGTTAAAAGTGAGCAGGTGATGGTCAGAGAGGGGGAACAGGGAGTTAGAGAAATCAGAAAGATCACAGCGGTGATTGAAAACCAGATCCAGTGAGCTTCCACTCACATGGGAGGGAGTGGAGGTCCACTGGGAGAGACCAAGAGAAGATGTGAGGTTAAGGAGTTTAGAGACAGGTGATTTTGTGGAGTTATCGATAGGGTGACAGTTGCCAAAGCAGCCTCACAGACAACAACACAACTCCGCCCAAAAATTGGCAACTGTATAAACTCTTTCAAACAATTTTTCAATTGTTTGTGAATCTGCGATCACAGCTTCATGTATTTAAGAATTTCTCAGATTAATCCAGAGATGGGCAATGGCTAGTCAGGCAATTTAGTTTGGCCTGCCACTTCCCTCCGCAGTTTATATGTTGCCTGCACTCAGTTCCATGGCACAGATCAGATGTCAGGGTCTAGGACATGTTGCAATACTTTTTAATAGTAAGGCTAAGCACTGGGAGCATAGAAGCAGATTCATATTGCCCGCTGCACTGCAGACATGTAATGTGACCTCCTCCTTTGCACAACACGGGGAGCTCACAGACAAAGTCAGTGGATACAATTTTTAATTGAAGGTTCCACCACTTTGCTTGGGCTTCAGTCTCAAATTTGGGACTGTTAGCATGTTATGAAAGGGCATGCAGAGCAGTCTGATGGCATAAAAGGGGCATGTAGAGCAGTCTGATAGCATAAAAGGGGCATGCAGAGCAGTCTGATGGCATAAAAGGGCACGCAGAGCAGTCTGATGGCTTAAAAGGGGCATGCAGAGCAGTCTGATGGCATAAAAGGGCATGCAGAGCTGCCTGATGGCAAAAAAGGGGCATGGAATATTCTGTGTGCTCCCCTTTGAATTTACTAACATTTGCTAAGTAACCCACCCTCACCTGAAGTAATTGCCCAACCTAAATGGGTTGGCTGACCAAACGTAGGGCCAGGACTATTTGGTCCCAATAGCAATATTTTGAAGGGACTTCAGTCCACATGCTTCTAGAAAGACACCTCTCTGCAGTAGTTGTTAATTGTGTGCCCCACAATAATGCCCTAGTTCCCATTATGTCACCTTGTAGGGCTGCTAGTACACATTATGCCCCCATTACACATTATGCCACACAGTACCCCCAATTCACATTATGCTATACACAGTGTCTCCAGTTCATATTATGCCCCATTATCGTACAATCTCCAGTTCATATTATGCCACACTATAGTGACTCCACTTCATATTGTGCAACATTACAGTGCCTCAGTTCATATTACAGTATGTTCATATTATGTAATGTTGTAATGCCCTCAGGTACATTTTATACTACCACATTACAATGTGCAGGTCCAGGGGCATATTTAGATATATTGTAGACCCCAAAGGCAAAAGTTTGTAATGGTGCCTATGGATCACCCATAGGTGAAAAATGTATATAACACATATAACTGTCACAGGGAAGGTGGGCCCTTCTCAGCTCTGGGCCCCATAGCAGATGCACTCCCTGCACCTATGTAGCTATGCCCTTGGATAGGGGGTTACTTAGTGTGACCAGATAGCATGAACCTGCACTGTTCATTGGTTATTCTTAAGCATCCACTTTCCAGTTTTTTTTTTTATAAAGTATTGCTACTTTATTTGTTTTACCATTGATACCCAATAAAGTACTGTTACTTTTCTTTCATTTCTCATACGTCCTAGAGGATTCTGGGGTCCACTTCAGTACCATGGGCTATAGACGGTTCAGCAGGAGCCATGGGCACTTTAAGACTTTTCAAGGGTGTGAACTGGCTCCTCCCTCTATGCCCCTCCTCCAGACCTCGGTTTTAGAAATGTGCTCAGGCAGACTGGATGCACTCCAGAGGAACTCTACTGAGTTTCTCTGAAAAGACAAGGAGAGGGTTCACTTGAGGAAAGAAGTAATGTAATTTTCCCTCCACCTCAGGTCTGATTTAACCTGAAAAGAAATTTCAGATTCCCAAAAGGAATTCAGGCAGCTTACCTTTTTCCAAAAAAGGTGGGAGTCACCCCGCATTTTAGAGACACTACTCAGGCCTACCATTGTCTGTGAGTGGGTGAGTAGTGCTATTGAAAAGAGGTCAGAAAACTTGTCATTAGACATTGACACAATAGATGGAGACGTGATACTCCTAACGTTAGGTCATATCAAAGACGCTGCTGCATACGTACTAGAAACTATAAATGTATTGGTTTCTTGGGATCAAGAACCGCTACCATGGCAGTATCGGCTCGGAGGGCATTGTGGATTCGCCAGTGGAATGCTGATGCAGATTCCAAAAGAAATATGGAGGCTCTCCCTTATAAAGGTGAGGCCTGGTTTGGTGATGGGCTGGATGCATTAGTCTCGGCGGCTACTGCAGGTAAGTCGACATTCTTGCCTTATGCTCCTACAGCGGCGAAAAAGACACATCACTCTCACATACAGTCCTTTCGGCCCAACAAATACAAAAAGGCCAAAGGTCTCCCCTTTTTTGCAGGTAGGGTAAGGGGAAAAGGAAAGAAATCCGCAGCGTCTCCCGGATCGCAGGAGCAGAAGTCCACCCCTGCTTCTGCCAAATCTGCAGCATAACGCTGGGGCTCCCTTGCGGGAGTCCGCTCGGGTGGGAGCACATCTGAAACTTTTCAGCCAAATCTGGATTCAATCTGGCCTGGACCAATGGGTCTTTCAAATACTGTCCCATGGGTACAAACTAGAGTTTCAAGACGTCCCCCCATGCCGATTTTTTAAATCGACCTTGCCAGCTTCTCTTCCGGGAAGAGAGGCAGTAACAATGGCAATTCAAAAATTATGTCAGGATCAGGTCATTGTCCTGGTACCCTTGGCACAGTAAGGAGAAGGTTTTTTTATTCAAGCCTCTTCGTAGTTCCGAAGCCGGACGGCTCGGTCAGACCGATTTTAAACCTGAAAAATCTGAATCTCTACCTGAAAAGGTTAAACTTCAAGATGGAATCCCTGAGGGTAGTGATTTCCAGTCTGAAAGAAGGGGACTTCATGGTGTCGGTAGACATAAAAGATGCTTACTTGCATGTTCCCATTTATCCTCCTCACCAAGCTTATCTGATATTCGCAGTACAGGATTGCCATTACCAGTTTCAGACATTGCCGTTCGGACTCTCCACGGCACCGAGGGTATTCACCAAGGTGATGGTGGAGATGATGGTCCTCCTTCGTTAAAAAGGAGTCAATATAATTCCTTATCTGGACGATTTCCTGATAAAAGTGAGATCCAGGGAACAGTTGGTGCAGAACATTGCACTCTCCCTGTCAATACTCCAACAACATGGTTGGATCATGAATTTTCCAAAGTCGCAGTTGGAACCGATGACAAGATTGTCCTTTTTAGGGATGATTCTGGACACAGAAGTATGGAGAGTATTTCTTCCAGTGGAAAGGCTCTGGAAATCCAGAAAATGGTCAAACAAATATTGAAACCAACAAGCGTGTCGATCCATCAATGCATTCGGTTGTTGGGGAAAATGGTAGCGGCCTACGAGGCCATACAGTTTGGCCGATTTCAAGTCAGAGTATTCCAGTGAGACCTGTTGGACAAGTGGTCCGGATCCCACCTACACATGCACCGGAAAATAATCCTGTCCCCCAAAGCCAGGATTTCGCTCCTCTGGTGGCTACACAGTTCTCACCTACTAGAGGGACGCAGGTTTGGGATTCACGACTGGGTCCTAATAACCACGGATGCATGTCTCCGAGGCTGGAGAGCTGTCACACAGGGGGAGAGCTTCCAAGGATAATGGTCAAGTCAGGAAGCCTGCCTTCACATAAACATTCTGGAATTGAGAGCCATTTACAACGGCCTTCTACAAGCGGTACATCTTCTTCAAGATCATCCCGTGCAGATCCAGTCGGACAATGTAACAGCAGTCGCATACACAAACAGGCAAGGTGGAACGATAAGCAGAGCGGCAATGGCAGAGGTGACAAAGATTCTCCTCTGGGCAGAAAGACATGTTGGAGCTTTATCAGCAATTTTCATTCCGGGAGTGGACAAATGGGAAGCAGACTTCCTCAGCAGACACGATCTCCATCCAGGAGAGTGGGGCTTCCACCAAGAAGTCTTCGAAGAGGTGACAAGTCTTTGGGGAGTTCCTCAAGTAGACATGATGGCATCTCGTCTAAACAAGAAGCTTCAGAGATATTGTTCCAGGTCGAGAGACCCTCAAGCTATAGCAGTGGATGAACTGGTGACCCAGTGGGTGTTTCGGTCAGTATATGTTTTCCCTCCACTTCCACTGATTCCAAAAGTTCTCAAAATAATAATTAGAACAAGAGTTTGAGCAATCTTCATTGCCCCAGACTGGCCAAGGAGGGCTTGGTATCCAGATCTTCAGGAGTTGCACATAGAAGATCCTCGGCCTCTTCCTCCTCGAGAGGACCTACTACAGCAGGGGCCGTGTGTGTATCAAGACTTACCGTGGCTACGTTTGACAGCATAGCTGTTGAGCGTCGGATCCTAGCCCAAAAGGGTATTCCCAAGGAAGTCATCCCCACTCTTATTCAGGCCAGGAAAGTAGTAACGTCTAAAAATTATCACCGTATTTGGAGAAAATATGTGTCTTGGTGTGAATCCAAGAAGGCTCCTACGGAAGAGTTTGAGTTGGGACGTTTTCTCCATTTTCTGCAGGCTGGTGTGGATGCAGGCTTAGATTGGGGTCAATCAAGGTCCAGATTTCGGCCTTATCAGTTTTCTTTCAAAAACAATTGGCCTCCTTTCCAGAAGTTCAGACGTTCGTGAAAGGGGTGCTGCACATCCAGCCTCCATTTGTGCCTCCAGTGGTACCATGGGACCTTAATGTGGTGTTGCAGTTCCTTCAATCAGATTGGTTTGAACCTCTGCAGGAGATAGAATTGAAGTTTCTCACTTGGAAAGTGGTGATGCTTTTGGCCTTGGCATCCGCAAGGCGGGTGTCTCAGATGGGGGCCTTTGTCTCACAAGAGCCCTTACCTGATCTTCCATGAAGATAGGGCAGATTTAAGAACTTGTCAACAATTTCTTCCAAATGTGGTTTCATCCTTCCACATAAACCAACCTATTGTGGTGCCAGTAGCTACTGACACTTTCACTGAGTCAAAGTCTCTAGATGTGGTTAGAGCTTTGAAGATTTATGTCGCAAGAACAGCTCGATTACGGAAAACAGAGGCTCTGTTTGTCCTGTATGCTCCCAGCAAGATTGGGTGTCCTGCTTCTAAGCAGACTATTGCGCGCTGGATCAGAGGGACAATTCAGCATGCTCATTCCATGACAGGCTTGCCGGTACCAAAGTCGGTGAAGGCCCATTCTACTAAGAAAGTGGGCTCATCGACTTCCTGTTCCGGCTGCATGGAGTGAGCAGCTCGTCTCACTGCTCCCCTCCGTAAGAAGCTTATCTGACACTTTTACAAGGCTTATTTAGCCTCCAACCTCCCCCTAATACATCACCCTCTTGTCAGCAGCCACTGTGAGAAATTCAGCCCGAATCTCCCCCCCCCCCCCCTCCTCCTTCAGCACACAATGAGGAGAGACACGCTGCAGGCACCAGGCATCAGACGGAGTCACAGCTCACCTCTACGAAGCCCACCAACGTATACACACAGTGCTAGCAGGCGCTACACTGCACACAATTAAGGCTCCCCTTCCTGAGTAAAGGGTGCAAGGGCACATTAAGAAGAGAGACACATGCTGCTGATACGGCTCACGTGTCACACACCAATGAGCTCCGTGCTGAGACAACAACAGACGGAGAGATAAACAGCTCCCAGGAGGTAAGACACATACCCTGTACATCTTAAGACTGCACACTGGCTAGTGAAATGGAAAAATACATCACATACTCACAACCTGCCAGATCACAACAACAGACACTAAGACAAATTAAACGGAGTCCTGACCCAGTTATGAGGCCAGATACAGAAACACTGGAAGTTTCCCCAGCCTCAAAGAAAAAAACAGCACCTGCCCCATTGGATGAAGAACAGGTCTCCCAGCTCAAGGAACGCAATACTCCTCTCACATATGGAGATCTGGTTGATGCTATAGCCTCTACAGTGGGCCCAATGCTATCCAAAGCAGTCAGCAACATCTCTAACCAATTGAACCAAATCTCAATTAGAGTCACCACTGCTGAAAACACGATTGGCACAGTGGCTCACCATTTAGCAGACTTGCAAGGTAAAGTTAAAAGGCTAGAGAAAGAGAACTACCATATAATTAATAAACTCGAAGAAATAGAGAATCGCTCATGGCGTAACAATATACGCCTAGTGGGACTACCTGAAACATTCAAAGGGGCAACTCTAGAGGATTTTGTCAAAACCACCCTACCCCAAATCTTAGGGATTCAGGAAATCTGCAAAGACTTAGTAATCGAAAGAGTACACAGGATAGGCCCTCCCCCAAGACCGAATGCCTCCCGCCCTAGAGTCACCATATTTAAGTGCCTCAGTTATACCCACAAAGTGGAATTGTGGAAAGCCTCCCGAAAACAACCCATACTGAAATGGGAAGGACTGACGCTACGACTATTTCAAGACTTCTCAGTCGAATTGACCAAAGCCCACAGAGCTTTCTCCCCCATCTGCTCACGCCTTATTGGCGATAAACAAAAATTTGCTACAATTTACCCAGCCAAGCTACGCAAATATCGAATGGAATAAGGCCCAGATTCTATTTAATACTCCTAACTAACAAATCTACATCACTAGGGTGTGCTGGTGTCCCCAGAATCACCCTACTTATTAAGATGTACTATTTATTAGGGTAAATTACCTTACAGTGTCATAACTCCTTGCTCTCCCCCACACCTGGAATCCGTCCTTTTGTCCCCAGGAAGATAAAACCAACAAACATGGAATGATGACCCATATTAATCCTCAAGACTCTCTCTCTCTCCTCCCCCTCTTCCACTACAATGGATTCATTTTCTAACAATGACTCCCGCTGAAATACTATCACCAATTTAAATATTGCACCTTAGCATCTGTCATAATGTTCTCTTCTTGACATCTCTATAACTCTCAACCCCCACCCCCCCTCTTCCCTAATGTGTGTGTCTTGTCTGGTTTACATAGTTTTGATTTTAGATGTTTAGCGATACGATATGCCATGAAACTAGAATTTTAAGTTTAATTCTAAACTCTTATATCACACAGAAGTAAAATGTATTAAGTAATATAATGCACATCCCAGGACCCTGTATTTGATTATCTCTGCATTGCATGTTCTCATGCATATTGAATATCTGCTTATTGAATATTTCTATATATACTTGTTATTGAAATTCATGTACCACTGAAAACTCCAATAAAAATGTTTTGGAAAAAAAAAGAAAAAAAAGAAAAGAAAGTGGGCTCATCCTGGGCGGCTGCACATGGCGTCTCGGCTTTACAACTTTGCCGAGCAGCTACTTGGTCAGGGTCAAACACATTTGCAAAATTTTATAAGTTTGACACTTTGGCCGATAAGGACCTCAAGTTCAGTCAATCGGTACTGCATGGTCATCCGCACTCTCCCGCCCATACTGGAGCTTTGGTATAACCCCATGGTACTGAAGTGGGCCCCAGCATCCTCTAGTACGTATGAGAAAATAGGATTTTAATACCTACCGGTAAATCCTTTTCTCCTAGTCCGTAGAGGATGTTGGGCACCCGACCCAGTGCGTACTTTACCTGCAGTTTGTTCTTTATAGTTACACAAGATGTGTTTCATTTGTTTTCAGCATGTTGCTGTAAATGGTTCATGCCTGTTGGCGTGTGTCATGTTGAATGCCATGTTGTGCGGCATGGTTGAGGTGTGAGCTGGTATGAATCTCACCATTAGTATAAAAGTAAATCCTTTCCTCGAAATGTCCGTCTCCCTGGGCACAGTTCCTGTAACTGAGGTCTGGAAGAGGGGCTTAAAGGAGGGAGCCAGTTCACACCCTAGAAAAGTCTTAAAGTGCCCATGGCTCCTGCGGAACCATCTGTACCCCATGGTACTGAAGTGGACCCCAGCATCCTCTACGGACTAGGAGAAAAGGATTTACCGGAAGGTATTAAAATCCTTTTTTTATGTACTTGAAAAATGTTTAGAGAATAGACATTTAAGTAGCATTAGGCAATGCTAACCTGGCAACTGTTTTTACCTTACTGTGGATCTGCGCAACTAGACCTTATGAAATATCATATGCCCTACTTGCAATAGTAAAATAACATTACTTTGTTATATAATCCAAGTCATTTATCTGATTTCTATTTTTGGGGTCAGGAACGTAATTTTTTAAGAAGCTAATTGGCAACTGTCACATTGTGGATTTTATTTGGCCTTTCTCTGAATCAATATAATTAGAATTTACGAAAGGTTGAATTCTACGGACCGGTGACTTTTTCAGCCTTATTATGTGCATCATAGCAGAAACCATACAAGTTCTCTCTGTAATGCAATATGTGTATTCTATTAGATTTAGCAGATACTGTTTATCTATTGGGATGTTTATGATATAAATTATTTCCCAGGTTCTTCTGAGAGTCTCAGGACAAATTACAGTGTAAGAATGTTACCATACAAAATCAAACCCATCTAATTAAGCTTTACATAAATTCAGCTTTTATCTCAGTGGGGGATTTTCAGTACTGGAACATCAGACAGATGCATATATTTGTGTAACAAAAAAAAAATCCTCCTGACAAAATTGCACCAATTGTCTGACATACCTAAACAGTTTCCAAGGAAGGCTTTAACTGAAAATTACTCCAGGTTCCCACAGGAGAAAATACTACAAGTAATAGCATTTGGATGACACAGAAATTACCAGCATCGTGGAACTGAAGATTGGTTTGCAAATACAATTGTTTTATGTATATAGGTATTCCATCATCTGTATATAATATCCTGAAAAGAACAGCATATCTTTCTTTATCCTCTCAGAAAACATCTTTCTTTGAATTCACCAATCCACTTGTTTTACTGATCGAGTGACAAGAGTCTGAGTATTCTAATTGCCCTGCTTGTCTCCACTGTAGGAACCCTGTAATTAGAGGTAATCTGTCTAATTTCCCTGCTCTTCTAATCATTACGCTAAAAAAAGAATGTGTTCTACTTAAAACAATCTAATCCACAAAAGGAATACTGTCATATTCACAAGTAGTGTGGGAGATGGAAGACATCATCCCCACCTATTCTAAATCATTTTAGCTCTTAGAATAAAACACTATTCTTTTTTATTTATTTTGTATGCACACTTACTGAAAATGTCATTGAATGGATGCTTTGGATTTAAAAAAATGCAAAGAGAATATATAATAATTCTGTGCAAATTTAGTCCATTAAATGCAAGGTCAGAATCTCACTGGTAATGCTAGCAGGCCTTTAGAGCAAAGCATTATGGGAGTTAAATGAAAGCGCACTTAGGATGCGTAGTCACATGCCCTAGTGGTTGTTGGTTGTGTTGTAAAGCAGGCTCAATGTCATTTACAGATCAAGCTACTGACATTCACAGCAAACACCTTGCTTAAAGAGAAAAGAAAAATGTCTTGGATAAAATTAAGTTGTTTTTGAGAGACTGGCTGCAGCTATTCTTGTTTTTCTTATATATATTTAGTAGTTCCCTAATGTGTATGACTAAAATAGGATGCACAGGTTGAAATGGGAATGATTGCTTGTTCTTCCTTCCTTCTAGAAAGCAATCTGTGTAAAGAACTTGCCTTTTATAAATTTATTTTATTTTATTGATAGAATGATGTATACATTAATTGTAGGAAAACAATTTATGTGGCTAAATAATTACCCCCCTCCCTCCTTATTTAAATTAACTTTAAGGAAACCAAAATCAAGTAATGTCTCTCTTATTGGGGGCCATTCCGAGTTGTTCACTCGTTGCCAATTTTCGCTATGCTGCGATTTGTTGCAAAATACGCATGCGCAAGGCACGCAGGGCGCATGCGCTTAGTTATTTAACTAAAAACTTGGTAGATTTGCTGTGGATTCTGCGGCGCTTTTCAGTCGCACTGCTGATCGGTGAGTGATTGACAGGAAAGGGGCGTTTCTGGGTGGTAACTGAGCGTTTTCCGGGAGTGTGCTAAAAAACGCAGGCGTGCCAGGAAAAAACGCGGGAGTGTCTGGCCGAACACAGGGCTTGTTTGTGACGTCAAACCAGGAACTAAACGACTGAGCTGATCACAATCTGTGAGTAAGTCTGGAGCTACTCAGAAACTGCAAATAATTATTTAGTAGCAGTTCTGCTAATCTTTTGTTCGCTATCCTGCTAAGCTAAGATACACTCCCAGAGGGCGGCGGCCTAGCGTGTGCAATGCTGCTAAAAGCAGCTAGCGTGCGAACAACTTGGAATGAGGGCCATTGACTTATTAACACAATACATTGGCCCTCATTCCGAGTTGTTCGCTCGCTAGCTGCTTTTAGCAGCATTGCACACGCTAGGCCGCCGCCCTCTGGGAGTGTATCTTAGCTTAGCAGAATAGCGAACGAAAGATTAGCAGAACTGCACCTAAATAATTCTTTGCCATTTCTGAGTAGCTCCAGACCTACTCACAGATTGCGATCAGCTCAGTCCGTTTAGTTCCTGATTTGATGTCACAAACACGCCCTGCGTTCGGCCAGCCACTCCCCCGTTTCTCCAGACACTCCTGCATTTTTCCCTGGCACGCCTGCGTTTTTTTAGCACACTCCCAGAAAATGCTCAGTTACTACCCAGAAACGATCCTTTCCTGTCAATCACTCACCGATCAGCAGTGCGACTGAAAAGCGCCGCAGAACCCACAGCAAATCTACGTTTTTAGTTAAATAACTAAGCGTATGTGCCCTGCGTGCCTTGCGCATGCGCATTTTGTAACAAATCGCAGCATAGCGAAAATCGGCAACGAGCGAACAGCTAGGAATGACCCCCATTGCACCAAGCATAGCACCTAGTCCCCTTCTTGTCCACACGCTCCATTAGAAGGAAAACCTGTATTGACAGACACAGAGTAGTGTCATTTTCTCTTTTATGACAGGCTTTGGTGAAGCCAAAAGCTCTTATTATGCCCCAGTAAACTGGAAGAAATTAAAAGTGTTTGAAACACAATTATTGTTCATCCTTAAATATTCTTTACATTCCACTGCGATGTTAGCCGGGGCACATTAAAGTAAAACATATTCAACAACTTTCTCAGAAAGTAGAAAGTTGTTGGCATAAATCTCGTACACCCTCACATATACTGCTATCTGCCACTCCTATTGACGTGCTCTGGACACTGGCAAACAAACATGCTACCAATATCTTATCTCTGTTCAGGCTTCTAAAATGCATTTTTTTATATATTTAAATATCGTCTCACCCATTCCAGACAAAACCCAACTACCTTCATCAGTGCCCAAGCTCTTGCTTCCTACATTAAAGGACAGAATTGATAAGATCATATACAAAGTAGTATCCTTTTCCACTACCAACAATCTGCTCAATTCTTTAATTGAACCCTTAGGCACTTTTCCTTGATTCTATCATACAACTGAAGATGAATTATCTTCTCTCTTCTTAGATTCATCCTCTACTACATCTCCTCTTAATTCTGTAACCTCACAAATCAAAAATTCTCGGTCGCATGTGCGCATCACAACTTAACTAACATCTATACTCTCTCTATCCTGGTATCCTTTCTTCATTATTCTAGCAGTCAGTGAGTTCTCCTATTCTGACAAAATAAAATCGTGACCAAAACTCTCTCAAATTATAATCCCATCTCCTAGCTCTCTTGTCCTTCCAAGTTTTTTGAGAGGCTTGACACACTCGACTCACATACCTTCTTGCATCACGCAACCTATTCAACTCAATTTAGTCCAGCGATCATTCCCAACACTACACAGAGACTGCATTGGCTGCTGCCAAATTTGAAGTCCATTAATAACTTCTAGTTCTCCTAACTCTCTCGTGCATTTGACACTATTGGCTACTCTCTTCTCTTATAAATGCTACACTCAATAGGTCTTCAGGAAACTGTCTTATACTTAGTGTTATCCTACTTATCAAATCAATCTTACAGTGTTTGCTTCTGTTTATCCACCTCCTCTATGCTTCCTCTATCAGTTGGAGTAGCACATGGCTTCGTCCTAGTTCTTCTGCTCTTCTCTGTCTATACCACTTCTCTCGGGAAACTGATAAACTCCTTCACATCTCTGTATCATCTCTGTGAAGATGACACCCAAATTTACCTATCCTGTCTTGGCTTACATTGCAGAATGTCTTTCTGACATTTTATATTGGATGTCAAATCACCACATCATCTCAGGGTGGAGCAGCAGGCAGACTGAGGTAAACCAGTATATTGCGATTCCCATAGTTGTATTAAATGTTTTGATTAATAAACAAGGTTTTCAACAAAACTAAATTAGTATATATCTCTTCACTTATCTATATAATAAAATCAACTGCTGATAAAAATTGTCATCATTAAAATTAATGAATAACAAGGGTACAACATTAGCCACAAACAAACATGTATACCAGTATCTAAGAAACAAAAAAGGCACACAGAGTTGCACATGCCATATACAGAAAGAAAAAACCCCCACAACAATCTGTTGTGGGCAAAAAATGAGGACATCTTAAAAAAAGTACAATAGCAAAGACAAAGTGAAAAAAGATAATGCTAGAGATAATCTATATTAAAATCAAGGACTTATAAAAAAGATGTCTTATTAAAAATATTGTATACACTCTAAGCAACCCTTACTCCACTCACCCACAAACAAATGCACAGGACATTGCACTGGCATGTACAGTGAATCCTGCTGTGTTAGTGCAACAATAAAAGGAAAACTGAAGACAGGCCCATAGAGGAGGACAGGGGTGGATTAAGAGAGAAGAGAGCCCATGTGCAGGCTCGGTGTGGGCTCCCTCTTCTCTGGCAGTGGCCACAGCATTGTAGACTCTGGCTCTGAGCGAGAGTCTACTGCACATGTGCAAGTCTCCAGGAAAATGGCATCTGTGCCTTGTTCATAGGGACATATCTATTGTGCATGTGCAAATCACTAGGAAAATGAATGCCACATCATTTTACCATTGATGTTTGTCTGTAACACCATCCACCATGGGACTAAGAGGGGTGAGCATAATTATATGGGTGCAGGGTGTGTGAGGTGGGCCCCTTTGCACCCAGGGGCATGTGTGCATCCATACCCTGCACCTTTTATAGATATGCCAATGGAGGAGGAGGTATTGAAGAATAAAAAAACATAGATGGGAAAAAAGATCAAGAAACTGATGGGTGGGAGAGAAACAGAGATGCAGACATAGGGGGGCTCAGGAGAATAATGGAATGGAAATATCAAGACATATGAAGGGTGAAAAGAGAAAGGAGTCAGAGGAAAAGGGGAGAAAAAGAGAGGAGAGAGTGTGAGAGGGAGAAAGATAAATAATTAGAAAAGGGAAAATAAAAGGAGATTGGGAAGAGAGAGATGGAATATGTGTGGGAGAAAGAGGTGGAGAAAAGGAAGAGGGGGTGTTGAAAGGGATTGGAGGAAAGGGATTGGAGGAGGGAGAGAGAGAGAGAGAGAGAGAGAGAGAGAGAACAAACAGCACTGGTGATAACAGCTAGTGTCATAATATCTTCCAACTTTACTCCTTTTTGCAAGACCTAAGTCTTCCATACACACTCATAGCATGCTCCCACTCACAGGTACAGGATATGTTAGGGCTACAGTACATCCACTTTGTGGAATGCCCACCATCACACAACAACACTTTCACCTGGCCTTCAAACCTTCAAGAACTCCCTGAAACCTTACTTTCTCAGACAAGCTTATGAAATTCCTAAACCAACATAACCTCCATATTTTTTCTACACAATCATCACTCCTCTGCAGTTTACACAAAATGTAACAAGTGTTGTCTTTCTACACTCATACAAACATCTGACCTCAGACCAACATTTATGTGTGACTGTCTCATATAGCCCACCAAACACTTTTTAACCTTGTAAACTGGCCAGACCAATATGCAATATGTGGCTCTTAACCTCATACATTAAACTCTTGTTATCTTAAAGTTTGTAAACTTTGGAGTACTAATGTTTTATTACTGTACTCTTTTGTTCCAAATGATAATGCAGAGTGAAATATTCTGGTGCTATGTACATGAATGTTACTACTACTCCTACTACTACTACTACTACTAATAATAATAATAATAATAACAACAACAAAAACAGTTTACTGTATTTTCAAAAGGTTTTCTATGAACAAGTTTTAAGCTGGGGCTGCAGAGAAGGAATGGAACAAAGGTGGTTTCCAGGTTCCTGCCTTGTCACATGATTTGATGGGAGAATGGGGATTGATAAGATTGAGGTTTTTTTTGTCTGTGGCTATATCATTGCTGGGCAGTATTGTATGTATTATATCCCCCCTCCTCATTTACTACAGATTTATTCCTCCTCATGTGTGTACTATACTCCCCACCCCTCTTCACTGACTGCTCTCTCCTAGTGGCTTTATTCCTCCCCATGCAGTGGCGGATCCAAGGGGGGGGCACTCGGGCCCGTGCCCCCCTGTCATTTGCGGCCTTCTGTCCCCCGTCCCCCCCACCCGGCGCCGCACAGGGAGATGACGGGCGCCCGCTGAGATTGTGTTACCAGCGGGCGCCCGTCTCCCTGCACAGCGGCAGCCGGAGGCAGGAGCTCAGTACTGAGCTCCGGCTTCCGGCGCTGTCACTGTGCGCCGTGCGCTATGGGAGAGACGTCAGTCATGACGTCTCTCTCATAGTGCTGACTGAGAAGCGGACGCCCAGGGAGGAGGAGGACTGCAGCGGCCTGGAAGCGGGAACGGGGCTCGGTAAGTATGTTTTTTTCTTCCTTAATGCAGCGGGGGCATCTACTGGGGGCAAACTATGGGGGACATTACTACTGGGGGGGCATCAACAAGGGGCATTACTACTGGGGGGGCAAACTACAGGGGGCATTATAACTGGGGGGCATCACTACTCAGGGGTCATCTATTGGGGGCAGCTACTGGGGGACAGTTTTACTGGGGGCATTACTACAGGGGGGTCATCTATTGGGGCAAACTCGTAGGGGGCATTATTACTGGGGGGTCATCTATTGGGGGCAGCTACTTGGGGAATTATTACTGGGGGGGCATCTACTGGGGGCATTACTACTGGGGGGTCATCTATTGGGGGCAGCTACTGGAGTACATTTTTTCTGGGGGCCATCCACTGGGGGCATTATTACTGGGGGGCATCTACTGGGGGCATTACTACTGGGGGGTCATCTATTGGGGGCAAACTCCTAGGGGGCATTACTACTGGGGGCAAACTACTGGAGGACATTATTACTGGGGGGCATCTACTGGGGGCAAACTACTGGAGGACATTATTACTGGGGGGCATCTACTGGGGGCAAACTGCTGGGGGACATTATTACTGGGGGGCATCTACTGGGGGCAAACTGCTGGCGGACATTATTACTGGGGGGCATCTACTGGGGGCAAACTACTGGGGGACATTATTACTGGGGGGCATCTACTGGGGGCAAACTGCTGGGGGATATTATTACTGGGTGGCATCTACTGGGGGCAAACTACTGGGGGACTATTACTGGGGGCCAACTACAAAGGTGCTAACTACTGGCGGCGTAACTACAGGGGCATTACTACTGGCGGCTTAACTACAGGGGCATTACTACTTGGGGGCTAAACTACAGGGGGGCCAAACTACTGGGGGCTTAACTACAGGGGTCAAACTACTGGGGGATAACTACAGGGGCCAAACTACTGGGGGCATTACTACTGAAGGCTAAGCTACAAGGGGGCATAACTACAGGGGCTAAACTACAATGGGGCAAACTACAGGGGGGCATTACTACTGGTGGCTAAACTACTGGGGGCATTACCACTGGGAGGCTAAACTAAAAGGGGGGGGTAAACTACTGGGGTCATAACTGCAGGGGAATTACCACTGGGGGCATAATGACTGGGGGCATTACTACAGGCAACATTACTACTGGGGGCAATACGGGCTTTGCAAAAGGGGCACCACTACTATGGGGTCTATATAAGGGGCACTACCAGTACAGTGGACATTGCATAATGAGCGCTACAACTGTGGGCATTGTATAAGAAGCGCCACCTCACATGCACCGAAGCCACACGCAAATGTACTTGCCCCTTCCATGGTGCCCCCCCTATCATTTTCTTCTGGATCCGCCCCTATCCCCATGTATGTACTATATGCCTCACCTCCCCCCCACTTCACTGACTGTTTCCTCCTGACGTCATTATTTCTCCCTATGCATGTGTTATACCCCTCCTCCTCACTGATTCCTGCTCCCTCCTGGGGGGATTTATTCCTTTATCTGCTGAGCATAATATGTATAAGGGGTACTATTGTGTGGTATAATATGAATAAGAGTCCCCAGTGTGTGGTGTAATGTGGATAAGGGCTACTTCAGTTTGGCATAATATGAATAAGGGGAATCAGTATGAAATGTCGACGGATGAGATCCCAGCTGTCATGATCCCGACAGCAGGATTCCATCCACCGTAATGCCAGCAGTGGGGCGAGCGCAGTGAACCTGCCATGCTGCAGACATGGTGGCTAGCTGCGCTTGCCACAGGTTCTACTCTATCGACAGAGTGAGAATAGCCTGTGTCATCAGGATTCCTGCTGTGGCATTTCACTGCTAGTTGGGATTCCGGCATCAGCATTGTGACCACCGGGATCCTGACTAGCAGTATTTTAAATGCTTCCTGAATAAGGGACACTACTGTGTGATATAATGTGAATAAGGGGTCTACTGTGTGGCATAATGTGAATAAGGGACACTACTGTGTGGTATAATGTGAATAAGGGACACTACTGTGTGGTATAATGTGAATAAGGGGTCTAACTGTGGGGTGTAATGTGAATAAGGGACACTGCTGTGCAATGTAATGTGAGTAAGGTTATTTGAATTGCGGGTATTGTACTATTGTGGGGCCACATCCCTTCCCCATAGATCGCACCCCTTTTTTGGTGTGTGCTGTCCTTATTTACAATATGGGGGGCAGTGCTTTACTTTGCCTGGGGTGCTCAGACTCCTAGATAAATGTCTGTTCATCTGATCAGTTAAATGCAGATCAGCCGAGTTCTTTGCCCCCAGTTTGGGCCCCATACACTAGAAATAGTTTGGTGTATATGGGTATCTATGGGATTGGGAGGTCAGGCAGATAAATATTAAACAGCTCATACGATGCAACCTCCTGATCCCTATCATTGCAGGAACACTGTACATTTATTGGATAACGCTACTACAATGGTCCTGCATACACACCTATACAATTACCTGTGAATGGGTGGATGATTGTTGTATAGGTGTCTACCCAGCTACAGCAAGGAAGGGAATATCTATGTAATCACTTATTCAATTATTGTAATATTTTATTTGTAGTTACTTAAACAAGCACTTTAAGCTAATGAATCTGATCATTAAAATATCTTGTCCCACAAAACAAAATGCAATTTAGTTGGGTTTGTCATATAATATAACTGTACTGGGACCATGAGTAATGCCAGCCAGTTGCCCATCATTCTGCATACAATTTAATTGAGCACATCCATACATGGTCCCTTCAATGCAGGGGCATAGCAAATGTAAAAGATAATAACTGCTTTAATTGACTATCTATCTATCTATCTATCTATCTATCTATCTATCTATCTATCTATCTATCTATCTATCTATCTATCTATCTATCTATCTATCTATTCCTTGGTCCCTGGGATGAATTTGTAGGTTTCAAGTTAATGTACAAAAGACAAATCTTCATAACCACAATCTGCTGGTCTTTCATTAAATGTATCTTTTACAGCTAGGAAAGGATTCATATATATCAATTGTGTATAAACCATTTTAGAGCAGAACAAATTCCAAACCTATCCCACAGGCTTACATTATTCCCATTGTGGTCTTATCGAGCCTTTGATTGTCTTCAAGCACAAAAGCATGCAGTCCACGAGGTAGGAAGCAATTTGCAGTCAAGATGTTTAAAAAATTATTTTCCCTAATAATAGCTGCAGTGATAACACAGTTAACTGAAAATGATTTTGTTATATGAGGCAGAAGCCTAAGCTTATGTATGAAGAGCATCTCAGTTAAGACAACACTTCAGAGAATTCCATTCCCTCTGCAGTTGAAGGTGCTTGATTCTCAGTTAATTATTTTTCACAGCCAAAACAACAGGCTGAAACTTCCAGGCCCGCAGTGTGCTTCTAACCCCCTACCCTCTTAGAATTACTAAATCACGCTGAGCACCTTTGGTTTACCCACCATCACAGCTCCTGGCGCCAGACTTCTGCACTATGATGCTTCAGGTCCCAAGAAAGCCATTAAGATTCTTCTTTTAGAATATACATTGTAGGATTAGAATCTTCACCACAGGCATGTATTATTATCATCATTGAACACAAAATACCAATAACTCCAAGCTCTCACATTATGGAGAAATACACACTGCTGTAGCTTATCCAGTTATAACAACAGGAACGTTAACATCTGCGCTCTTGGAAACAATTATAACAAGCACAGGCTACATTTTATCATTTCAATGCTCTTTTGTTACAGTATCTTGGTGATGTACATCCAGTATTTTTTTTTTATGGCTGGAGCATTTACTGAAAGCTTTGACTTATTTCTTCTTAGTTTTATTGGAAGATGATTATTTACTTACAGAACATCTATTTAACGCCAGTAAGCACAATGAGACAGTCACCTGTATCACATTTCTTTGTATTCCATAGATTTTATTTCTTTGTAGAAAGACAGTTGCAACACAACCCAGGATAAAACATTGGTCTAACAATATCAACAGTTCAAGGATTTGTTGTATATTGGGGATAGTTAAAAAAAATTATATTATATAAGGTATTATACAGTGTAAACAATTATACTATGTATATGCGGCTTATTCTTTTCAATTATTTTCAAATGTGTAGTTTCGCATTATTTTAGTTTATCTAAAAATAAAAAACGGCACAAACATTTAGAGGCTCATTGGGCCTGATTCAAAGTTGTATGGTGCAGCCTCTGTGTCATGGTAGGCAGCGGCTGTGCTAAAATGTGCAAAAGCTACAGGAGGTGTCTTTAGCAAAAAGACGCCTACTGCAGGCTTCTGTGATCCACTTGCTGCCTCTGAAGATTCAGCATCTGGTCAACTGTGTGACCACCGGACATCAGATTACAAAATCACACTGTTTCATGGAGGCTGTTTCCAAGGATGCAGCCAATGGCTTCGGTACTCTCAGAAAATGCCCCCCCCCCCCCCCTTCTGCAATGCTCTAAGTCAATGTCCCATTGCCTCCCCAGTTGCCAGCAGCATGTCAATCACAGATCTGCACACGCGCAGTGTACCTTTTGCGCATGTGCAGATAAGAAAAAACCTTGGACATACATCTCTTTCCTCATCTCAAAATATCTCCCTACCCGACCTCTCCGCTCTGCACAAGATCTTCGTCTCTCATCCACACGCATTACTTGTTCCCACTCAAAATTACAGGACTTTATCCGGGCTTCACCCACTCTGTGGAATGCCCTCCTACGTACAATAAGACTCTCCTCTAGTCTCCAAACCTTTAAATGTTCCCTGAAAACTCACCTGTTCAGACAAGCCTATCAAATTCCAGACCCACCCACATAATCTTCAGTGCTTCCCTATCCAATTACATCCTCTCTGTACAGTACACATAACATCACATATCTTGTCTTTCTTTACTCTCACACCCTCCTGACCCTTGGCCAACATTGCTGGGTGATCACATCATACAGCCCATTAAGAACCTTTGCAATCTGGCAGGACCATTATGCAATAGGTATCATCTATCCTAGTGTATCATTGCCTATTTCCCTATAGACTGTAAGCTTGCGAGCAGGGCCCTCCTACCTCTATGTCTGCCTGTTTTTGCTCAGTTTGTTCTATTAATGTTCTAATTGTAAAGCGCAATGGAATATGCTGCACTATATAAGAAACTGTTAATAAATAATAAGTAATAATAAATAATTGGAGATATGTAAACATCAAGCTTACATAAATCTCTGAATCAGGCCCTACGTTCGAAAATATATAGTGCAACAGAATAACACAATTGTTTGCTTTAAGTAATAATTAGAGATGTGCACCGGAAATTTTTCGGGTTTTGTGTTTTGGTTTTGGGTTCGGTTCCGCGGCCGTGTTTTGGGTTCGAACGCGTTTTGGCAAAACCTCACCGAAATTTTTTTGTCGGATTCGGGTGTGTTTTGGATTCGGGTGTTTTTTTCAAAAAACCCTAAAAAACAGCTTAAATCATAGAATTTGGGGGTCATTTTGATCCCAAAGTATTATTAACCTCAATAACCATATTTTCCACTCGTTTTCAGTCTATTCTGAACACCTCACACCTCACAATATTATTTTTAGTCCTAAAATTTGCACCGAGGTCGCTGGATGGCTAAGCTAAGCGACCCAAGTGGCCGACACAAACACCTGGCCCAATCCGCCACACTTTGGAGGGTGAAACCAATAAAAAAAAATTAAAACATGTTTTTTTTTTTTTTTTCTTGGTAATATCAGAACTATTTATATTAGAAGGGATTAGGTACTTGGTTTGTCTTTTTTGGAGGCACAAGTAATATTTATATATTTTTTAAAATAATATTTTTTTATTTTTTTTTATTTTTTTATAGATGGATGGTAAAATCCCTGAATAAAATGGCGTGGGGTCCCCCCTCCAAAGCATAACCAGCCTCGGGCTCTTCGAGCTGGTCCTGGTTCTAAAAATGGATTTATCTCTGGACCCTGGTTGAGGTGAGTATATTGATCTTTTCTTTTCAGGTATCCGTGGATTCTACATGGAGAAGAGGACCGATGTCGGCGTGTGAACATAGGTAAGTATGTGTGTGTCGACGTATGAAATAAAGTTTTACTTTCACGGTGTGTGTGTCCTGTTTTTATTTGGGTATTTTTTTCCCAGTAGTACTACAGGTACCAGCGGGCCCGTTTTTCTCCCGCATGCTGGTACTTGTGGTTCTCCAAGTACCAGCTTGCGGGGGAGGCTTGCTGGGACTTGTAGTACTACTGGAAAAAACAATATTCAGACATTTTACTCCAGGCTATCAGCCTCCCATCCGCAGCCCATTGGATGGGGGGGACAGCCTCGGGCTTCACCCCTGGCCATTGGGTGGCTGGGGGGTCCCCACTTCCCCAGGGTACCCCGGCCAGGGGTGACTAGTTGGATATTTAATGCCACGGCCGCAGGGCACTGTATAAAAGTGACCCCCGGCTGTGGCATTATCTGTCCAGCTAGTGGAGCCCGATGCTGGTGTGAAAAATACGGGGGACCCCTACTCGTTTTGTCCCCCGTATTTTTTGCACCAGCACCAGGCGCAGAGCCCGGTGCTGGTTTTAAAAATACGGGGGATCCCCTGTCAATTTTGCCCCCGCAATTTTAGAACCAGGACCAGCTCGAAGAGCCCGAGGCTGGTTATGCTTTGGAGGAGGGACCCCACGCCATTTTTTCCCGTTTTTTCCCGTTTTTTTAAATCGCGGCAAAATCCGGCAAATCGGCCGTTTTTCGCCCGCGGGAATGTCGAATCCGTTTTTCATTGAATATGGTGAATTCCGGCAGCCACCTGCCGGAATTCACCTGTCGAATTGTGTCGAATTAAAAAACGGCGATAATTTGCCGCGATTCACCGTGAATTGCATATACCCCTAAGTCTTTTCATTTTTCTAGCGAGAGGCTGAGTGCTTCCATCCTCATGTGAAGCTGAACCACTAGCCATGAACATAGGCCAGGGCCTCAGCCGTTCCTTGCCACTCCGTGTGGTAAATGGCATATTGGCAAGTTTACGCTTCTCCTCTGACGATTTTATTTTAGATTTTTGAGTCCTTTTTTTACTGATATTTTGTGTTTTGGATTTTACATGCTCTGTACTATGACATTGGGCATCGGCCTTGGCAGACGACATTGATGGAATTTCATCGTCTCGGCCATGACTAGTGGCAGCAGCTTCAGCACGAGGTGGAAGTGGATCTTGATCTTTCCCTATTTTTGGAACCTCAACATTTTTGTTCTCCATATTTTAATAGGCACAACTAAAAGGCACCTCAGGTAAACAATGGAGATGGATGGATACTAGTATACTTATGGATGACGAGTGACTGACGACACAGAGGTAGCTACAGCCGTGGACTACCGTACTGCGTCTGCTAGTATAGAGATGATAATGATATAAAAAATATATATATTACTACTGCAGGTATATATAATATAATGACGGACCTGCTGGACACTGTCAGCAGACTCCTAAACTACTAGTATGAAGAAGATAGAAACCCCCCCCCCCACCACAGGTAGGTATACAATTATGGACGAGCACTGACGACACAGAGGTAGCTACAGCCGTGGACTACCGTACTGCGTCTGCTAGTATAGAGATGATAATGATATAAAAAATATATATATATCACTACTGCAGGTATATATAATATAATGACGGACCTGCTGGACACTGTCAGCAGACTCCTAAACTACTAGTATGAAGAAGATAGAAAAAAAAACCCCACCACAGGTAGGTATACAATTATGGACGAGCACTGATGACACAGAGGTAGCAACAGCCGTGGACTACCGTACTGCGTCTGCTAGTATAGAGATGATAATGATATAAAAAATATATATATATCACTACTGCAGGTATATATAATATAATGACGGACCTGCTGGACACTGTCAGCAGACTCCTAAACTACTAGTATGAAGAAGATAGAAAAAAAAACCCCACCACAGGTAGGTATACAATTATGGACGAGCACTGACGACACAGAGGTAGCTACAGCCGTGGACTACCGTACTGCGTCTGCTAGTATAGAGATGATAATGATATAAAAAATATATATATATCACTACTGCAGGTATATATAATATAATGACGGACCTGCTGGACACTGTCAGCAGACTCCTAAACTACTAGTATGAAGAAGATAGAAAAAAAAAACCCCACCACAGGTAGGTATACAATTATGGACGAGCACTGACGACACAGAGGTAGCTACAGCCGTGGACTACCGTACTGCGTCTGCTAGTATAGAGATGATAATGATATAAAAAATATATTTATATCACTACTGCAGGTATATATAATATAATGACGGACCTGCTGGACACTGTCAGCAGACTCCTAAACTACTAGTATGAAGAAGATAGAAAAAAAAACCCCACCACAGGTAGGTATACAATTATGGACGAGCACTGACGACACAGAGGTAGCTACAGCCGTGGACTACCGTACTGCGTCTGCTAGTATAGAGATGATAATGATATAAAAAATATATATATATCACTACTGCAGGTATATATAATATAATGACGGACCTGCTGGACACTGTCAGCAGACTCCTAAACTACTAGTATGAAGAAGATAGAAAAAAAAAACCCACCACAGGTAGGTATACAATTATGGACGAGCACTGACGACACAGAGGTAGCCACAGCCGTGGACTACCGTACTGCGTCTGCTAATATAGAGATGATAAAGATGATAGAGATGAACAAAAAAAATATAACACTACTGCAGGTAAATATTTATATAATATAATGAATGACGGACCTGCTGGACACTGTCAGCAGAATGCGTTTATAGAATAAAAAAAAAAAACACCACAGGAGTGTTTGTTTAACTTTTTCAGGCAGACAATATACTGGTGGTCACTGGTCAGTCACACTGGCAGCAAAAGTGTGCACTGTACTCCTGCTATTAACTGCACCCCAGTCTCCCCCACAATTCAGCTGTGTGAGCAGTGAGCACTCAGCACAGTCAGATATACATAGATGATATTATCATGCAGCACACTGAGGCTGAGCACAGATATGGTATGTGACTGTGTATCGTTTTTTTTCAGGCAGAGAACGGATTATAAATAAAACTGGTGGTCACTGGTCACTATCAGCAAAACTCTGCACTGTACTGAGTACTCCTAATGCTCCCCAAGTAGTAAATCAAGTGTCTCTCTAATCTATTCTACACGGAGAGGACGCCAGCCACGTCCTCTCCCTATCAATCTCAATGCACGTGTGAAAATGGCGGCGACGCGCGGCTCCTTATATAGAATCCGAGTCTCGCGATAGAATCCGAGCCTCACGAGAATCCGACAGCGGGATGATGACGTTCGGGTGCGCTCGGGTTAACCGAGCAAGGCGGGAAGATCCGAGTCTGCCTCGGACCCGTGTAAAAAGGCTGAAGTTCGGGGGGGTTCGGATTCCGAGGAACCGAACCCGCTCATCTCTAGTAATAATGCCATATATACAAATATGTAGCCATGCTGCCTTGTCTTCACCTTTGAACATTGTAGCACATTCCTGCACATCTACCCTGCTTTTGTGATCACTGAGTTCAGCCATTCATTTACATGAATTCTGCTTCATGGGCATAATTCAGATGTGGATGTTCTTGAGATTGCTGTTGCTATCTTTTGTCTTATGCAATTGCAACTATAAGCTAATATGGGCAGAAGCCAGCCTAAGCATAGGGATAGCCACTGCTGTCACATCATTTTCATCTGAGGACATACAATTGCTCATACATCGGTACCATCATTGTAAGTTAGGTCATGTCACAGAGTCTGATTGCCTCTGTAGACGCGCAGGCTGAGCTACTATTCTGGGATGCAGAGGGCTCTCCAGTAGCAAGCAAGACTGCGGTCTAGATGCAGCATCGCTTGGAAAGCGATAAAATGGAGAGTGAAAAAGTACCAGCCAATCAGCTCCTAACTGCCATTTCTTAAACACAGCCTGTGACATGGCATTTAGGACCTGACTGGCTAGCACTGTTTCACTCTCCATTTTATCACTTTCCAAGCAATCTAACTGCTAATTTATGCACGCCCAGAAAACGCTGTCGAAACAGCTATGACTTGCCTGCGTTTATCCAACCACCCCCACATTACCACCCCCAAATGAGGTCTTCCTGTCTCTCACTTTGCGACTAGTTCCTCAGTGCGACTGATATCACAATTCAATCACTGCATGTGTGCACTACAGCTCAGTCACATGTGCAGTAAGAAAACATTGACCGATTTGCGTATAATAGCCACTTTCTGTCCGCAATTGAATTAGACCCCATGTGCACATGCCTTCAATAAATTTAAAAGATGATCATCATGTGTTCTAAATGGTGCTGTCCAATGTACCAAATACATGTGTGCAAATCTCTTTGACCCCTTATTTGCTCACGTTTCAGGTTCATATATACTCTAACTTGACCTAAGTTCTGGAACTGAGTTTAAAAAGGAGACAGAAAGTCAATGTGGTAGTTGAATGTGGTAGATGTGCAATGTTCAAACAACATTTTACGCAACTTTGGACATGGCCAAATCGGCTCAAATCATTGAATCTTCAAAACTGACAAAAAGTGTTAAATTTTCTGGGATTTTTGGAACATTTACATAGATTTGATAAGATACAGAAGTTTGAGAACCATTTTAATAACAATTTTAGCATCTCTATGTATTGCATAAAGATAGCAAAACTTGTTGTTCGTATTGATATATACATTCCAAAACAAGTTTTATGTTTCTGTGTATTTGCAACAACAACATTTTTCTATGCACAGATGCTACAGTATATTAGATTTCATAACAGCGATCCCTTTGTTACTTATTTTTCCTTATATCCTTACAATATCGGCTAATTTAGGGGGGTAGTTTTAGAAATTTAGATAAATGCACTGATATCTAATGTTACCTGTTGTTGCAATTAGTGACAATTTGGTAACACATTTTAGGAACTTTTACCAAAGCCGCCAACCTGGGGCAGGTGCTCCAATAAGTGGCTGTTTTGTCACTAATTACAGCAGCTAAAGTTTATACTGCTGTGTTCTGTCCCATCAGTGTTACTGTGCATGGTTACCTCAGGTCACACATGTGCATTGTGAGAGCAGGAGGAAGAAGAGCTGTCTAAATGGATCTCTCTGACAGCTCTTTCTAGAGGAAGGAACTTGCTATAGCCACCTAAAGGTGGCATTACCTATCCTAGTTAAGCTACAAAAACTTTTAATTTTGGAACTTGACATTGTATGGGGTTGATGGTGAGCTTTAATGTCGGAGATATCAGTAATATTTCCTGAATTATAAGCTTGTTAAATAATGATTTTCGTTAATTTAATAATAATCAAAAGGATAGGCAGAAATCACAGGCTCCTTAATCTTGGTTTTCAGACAGTGATAATACCACAATGTAACCTAATTAATGGCCGTTTTCAGGTTTGTTAGTGAACAAAAAAAAATACACTAGTGGCCAAAACCATGTTGAACTGCAGGTGTGGCAGATGTAAGATGTGCACAGAGTTAGACTTGGGTGGGATCCGTTTAATTTGCTAGCTGTCAGGATCCAGGCAGTCAGGATGTTGACACTGGAATCCCAACAGCTGGCAATGTTGCCAGCCGGAATATCGGCACTAAAGAACTATTCTCACTTATGGGTGTCCATGACACTCATAGAGTGGGAATAGCTCTGGTGGCGAGTGCAGAGAGTCACAGAGCCTGTTGCGTGGCCAGCCAGCAAAGGGACTTTTTGCGCTCGCCCTGCTCACGGCATACTGGTGGCCGGGATACCGCTGTCGGTATATTGACAGCTGGCATCCCGACCGCCAGTAAATCATACTGAATGCATTTGGGTGGGATGTGTTCAAACTGAAATCGAAATTTCAGTGTAAAAATAAAGCAGCCGGTATTTACCATGCACAGAAACAATATAATCCAGCCAAATCTAATTCTCTCTGCACATGTTACATCTGCCCATCTGCAGTGCAACTGGTTTTGCCCAGTAGTGTGTTTTTTGGTTTGTTAACAAACCTGTATAACCCCCTAAATCACAGGGTTACAGACAGATGTTTCAGAGAATGAAATACTAAACAGGTTTGAAACTATTTCATCTTGTGATGCAGGGGGTGGCCAACTGGATGGATGGATCTATGAGCCAAAATTGAATTCAGTTATATGCTGGGTGAGGTCAGGAATTAGTACATAGTGAGGTGAAATAATCAGAGGAAGACTCAGATGTGCATTCATGCAAATCTGCACCTTAATTTAATAATAGAATGTTGACTGTAAGAGAAGTGTGGAAGAAACTCACTTTCATCACCAACAGCTTTCATATTATTATTTTCCTGGAATTATAGTGGAGACAATTGTTTTGTTGGAAGTGTATTTGGAGGTCTATTGTTGATAGATTCCCAGCTGAGGCTCTGGGGCTTCTTATCTCAAAGCTGTAAATAGCTGTGAAACCATCTGTCACTTTCTTGATGCCATTAATGAATTCTGAACAGGACAGCTATGTACTAAGTAGCAAAATAAGGTAGGAGCAGGTCAATTCAATTTACTGTGCAAGGTTATACTTTTATCTAGGTTTTATTATTATTATTATTATTATTATTATTATTATGAGAATCCTGATGATAATGATTATTTATTATTTTCTGTTTACTATCCTATTCTACTTTTGAATTATTTTAATAGGAGCTATAAATACAGTACGTGTTAGAAAATAAGAATTTACTTACCGATAATTCTATTTCTCGGAGTCCGTAGTGGATGCTGGGGTTCCTGAAAGGACCATGGGGAATAGCGGCTCCGCAGGAGACAGGGCACAAAAAGTAAAGCTTTAGGATCAGGTGGTGTGCACAGGCTCCTCCCCCTATGACCCTCCTCCAAGCCTCAGTTAGGATACTGTGCCCGGACGAGCGTACACAATAAGGAAGGATTTTGAATCCCGGGTAAGACTCATACCAGCCACACCAATCACACTGTACAACCTGTGATCTGAACCCAGTTAACAGTATGATAACAGCGGAGCCTCTGAAAAGATGGCTCACAACAATAATAACCCGATTTTTGTAACTATGTACAAGTATTGCAGATAATCCGCACTTGGGATGGGCGCCCAGCATCCACTACGGACTCCGAGAAATAGAATTATCGGTAAGTAAATTCTTATTTTCTCTATCGTCCTAGTGGATGCTGGGGTTCCTGAAAGGACCATGGGGATTATACCAAAGCTCCCAAACGGGCGGGAGAGTGCGGATGACTCTGCAGCACCGAATGAGAGAACTCCAGGTCCTCCTTAGCCAGGATATCAAATTTGTAGGATTTTACAAACGTGTTTGCCCCTGACTAAGTAGCCGCTCGGCAAAGTTGTAAAGCCGAGACTCCTCGGGCAGCCGCCCAAGATGAGCCCACCTTCCTTGTGGAATGGGCATTTACATATTTTGGCTGTGGCAGGCCTGCCACAGAATGTGCAAGCTGAATTGTATTACACATCCAACTAGCAATAGTCTGCTTAGAAGCAAGAGCACCCAGTTTGTTGGGTGCATACAGGATAACAGCAAGTCAGTTTTCCTGACTCCAGCCGTCCTGGAACCTATATTTTCAGGGCCCTGACAACATCTAGCAACTTGGAGTCCTCCAAGTCCCTAGTAGGCGCAAGGCACCACAATAAGCTGGTTCAGGTGAAACACTGACACCACCTTAGGGAGAGAACTGGGGACGAGTCCGCAGCTCTGCCCTGTCCGAATGGACAAACAGATATGGGCTTTTTTGAGAAAAAAACCACCAATTTGACACTCGCCTGGCCCAGGCCAGGGCCAAGAGCATGGTCACTTTTCATGTGAGATGCTTCAAATCCACAGATTTGACTGGTTTTAAACCAATGTGATTTGAGGAATCCCAGAACTACGTTGAGATCCCACTGTGCCACTGGAGGCACAAAAGGGGGTTGTATATGCAATACTCCCTTGACAAACTTCTGGACTTCAGGAACTGAAGCCAATTCTTTCTGGAAGAAAATCGACAGGGCCGAAATTTGAACCTTAATGGACCCCAATTTGAGGCCCATAGACACTCCTGTTTGCAGGAAATGCAGGAATCGACCGAGTTGAAATTTCTTCGTGGGGCCTTCCTGGCCTCACACCACGCAACATATTTTCGCCCCATGTGGTGATAATGTTGTGCGGTCACCTCCTTCCTGGCTTTGACCAGGGTAGGAATGACCTCTTCCGGAATGCCTTTTTCCCTTAGGATCCGGCGTTCCACCGCCATGCCGTCAAACGCAGCTGCGGTAAGTCTTGGAACAGACATGGTACTTGCTGAAGCAAGTCCCTTCTTAGCGGCAGAGGCCATAAGTCCTCTGTGAGCATCTCTTGAAGTTCCGGGTACCAAGTCCTTCTTGGCCAATCCGGAGCCATGAGTATAGTTCCTACTCCTCTACGTCTTATAATTCTCAGTACCTTAGGTATGAGAAGCAGAGGAGGGAACACATACACCGACTGGTACACCCACGGTGTTACCAGAACGTCCACAGCTATTGCCTGAGGGTCTCTTGACCTGGCGCAATACCTGTCCCGTTTTTTGTTCAGACGGGACGCCATCATGTCCACCTTTGGTATTTCCCAACGGTTCACAATCATGTGGAAAAACTTCCCGATGAAGTTTCCACTCTCCCGGGTGGAGGTCGTGCCTGCTGAGGAAGTCTGCTTCCCAGTTTCCATTCCCGGAATGAAACACTGCTGACAGTGCTATCACATGATTTTCCGCCCAGCGAAAAGTCCTTCCTGCTTCTTGTGCCGCCCTGTCTGTTTACGTGGGCGACTGCCGTGATGTTTTTCCCACTGGATCAATACCGGCTGACCTTGAAGCAGAGGTCTTGCTAAGCTTAGAGCATTATAAAATTACCCTTAGCTCCAGTATATTTATGTGGAGAAAAGTCTCCAGACTTGATCACACTCCCTGGAAATTTTTTCCTTGTGTGACTGCTCCCCAGCCTCTCGGGCTGGCCTCCGTGGTCACCAGCATCCAATCCTGAATGCCGAATATGCGGCCCTCTAGAAGATGAGCACTCTGTAACCACCACAGGAGAGACACCCTTGTCCTTGGATATAGGGTTATCCGCTGATGCATCTGAAGATGTGATCCGGACCATTTGTCCAGCAGATCCCACTGAAAAGTTCTTGCGTGAAATCTGCCGAATGGAATTGCTTCGTAGGAAGCCTCTTTTCCTGGTTTTAGGAGGTTCCTGACTAGCTCGGATAACTCCCTGGCTTTCTCTTCCGGGAGAAACACCTTTTTCTGGACTGTGTCCAGAATCATCCCTAGGCACAGCAGACGTGTCGTCGGGAACAGCTGCGATTTTGGAATATTTAGAATCCACCCGTGCTGTTGTAGCAGTATCCGAGATAGTGCTACTCCGACCTCCAACTGTTCCCTGGACTTTGCCCTTATCAGGAGATTGTCCAAGTAAGGGATAATTAAGACGCCTTTTCTTTGAAGAAGAATCATCATTTCGGCCATTACCTTGGTAAAGACCCGGGGTGCCGTGGACAATCCAAACGGCAGCGTCTGAAACTGATAGTGACAGTTCTGTACCACGAACCTGAAGTACCCTTAGTGAGAAGAGCAAATTTGGGACATGGAGGTAAGCATCCCTGATGTCCCGGGACACTATATAGGCCCCTTCTTCCTGGTTCGTTATCACTGCTCTGAGTGACTCCATCTTGATTTGAACCTTTGTAAGTGTTCAAATTTTTTTAGATTTAGAATAGGTCTCACCTAGCCTTCTGGCTTCAGTACCACAATATAGTGTGGAATAATACCCCTTTCCTTGTTGTAGGAGGGGTAATTTGATTATCACCTGCTGGGAATACAGCTTGTGAATTGTTTCCCATACTGCCTCCTTGTCGGAGGGAGACCTTGGTAAAGCAGACTTCAGGAGCCTGCGAGGGGGAAACGTCTCGACATTCCAATCTGTACCCCTGGGATACTACTTGTAGGATCCAGGGGTCCTGTACGGTCCCAGCGTCATGCTGAGAGCTTGGCAGAAGCGGTGGAAGGCTTCTGTTCCTGGGAATGGGCTGCCTGCTGCAGTCTTCTTCCCTTTCCTCTATCCCTGGGCAGATATGACTCTTATAGGGACGAAAGGACTGAGGCTGAAAAGACGGTGTCTTTTTCTGCAGAGATGTGTCTTAGGGTAAAAACGGTGGATTTTCCAGCAGTTGCCGTGGCCACCAGGTCCGATGGACCGACCCCAAATAACTCCTCTTCCTTTATACGGCAATACACCTTTGTGCCGTTTGGAATCTGCATCACCTGACCACTGTCGTGTCCATAAACATCTTGTGGCAGATATGGACATCGCACTTACTCTTGATGCCAGAGTGCAAATATCCCTCTGTGCATCTCGTATATATAGAAATGCATCCTTTAAATGCTCTATAGTCAATAAAATACTGTCCCTGTCAAGGGTATCAATATTTTTAGTCAGGGAATCCGACCAAGCCACCCCAGCTCTGCACATCCAGGCTGAGGCGATCGCTGGTCGCAGTATAACACCAGTATGTGTGTATATACTTTTTATGATATTTTCCAGCCTCCTGTCAGCTGGCTCCTTGAGGACGGCCCTATCTATAGACGGTACCGCCACTTGTTTTGATAAGCGTGCGAGCGCCTTATCCACCCTAAGGGGTGTTTCCCAACGCGCCCTAACTTCTGGCGGGAAAGGGTATACCGCCAATAATTTTCTATCGGGGGGAACCCACGCATCATCACACACTTCCTTTAATTTATCTGATTCAGGAAAAACTACAGGTAGTTTTTTCACATCCCACATAATACCCTCTTTTGTGGTACTTGTAGTATCAGAAATATGTAACACCTCCTTCATTGCCCTTAACATGTAACGTGTGGCCCTAAAGGGAAATACGTTTGTTTCTTCACCGTCGACACTGAAATCAGTGTCCGTGTCCGTGTCTGTGTCTGTCGACCGACTGAGGTAAAAGGACGTTTTAACGCCCCTGACGGTGTTTGAGACGCCTGGACAGGTACTAATTTGTTTGCCAGCCGTCTCATGTCGCCAACCGACCTTGCAGCGTGTTGACATTATCACGTAATTCCATAAATAAGCCATCCATTCCGGTGTCGACTCCCTAGAGAGTGACATCACCATTACAGGCAATTTGCTCCGCCTCCTCACCAACATCGTCCTCATACATGTCGACACACACGTACCGACATATAGCACACACACACAGGGAATGCTCTGATAGAGGACAGGACCCCACTAGCCCCTTGGGGAGACAGAGGGAGAGTTTGCCAGCACACACCAAAGCGCTATATTTTACAGGGATAGCCTTATAATAAGTGCTCCCTTATAGCTGCTTTTATAAAATCACAATTTCGCCAAATTTTGCCCCCCCTCTCTTGATTTAACCCTGTTTCTGTAGTGCAGTGCAGGGGAGAGCCTGGGAGCCTTCCTGACCAGCGGAACTGTGTGAGGAAATGGCGCTGTGTGCTGAGGAGATAGGCCCCGCCCCCCTTTCGGCGGGCTCGTCTCCCGCTTAAAAATGGATTCTGGCAGGGGTTAAATATCTCCATATAGCCCCGGAGGCTATATGTGAGGTATTTTTTGCCAAAAAAAGGATTTTCATTGCTGCCCAGGGCGCCCCCCCCAGCGCCCTGCACCCTCAGTGACTGCCGTGTGAAGTGTGCTGAGAGCAATGGCGCACAGCTGCAGTGCTGTGCGCTACCTTAAGAAGACTGAGGAGTCTTCTGCCGCCGATTCTGGACCTTCTCTTTTCAGCATCTGCAAGGGGGCCGGCGGCGAGGCTCCGGTGACCATCCAGGCTGTACCTGTGATCGTCCCTCTGGAGCTAATGTCCAGTAGCCAAAGAAGCCAATCCATCCTGCTCGCAGGTGAGTTCACTTCTTCTCCCCTAAGTCCCTCGATGCAGTGATCCTGTTGCCAGCAGGACTCACTGTAAAATAAAAAAACCTAAGCTAAACTTTTCTAAGCAGCTCTTTAGGAGAGCCACCTAGATTGCACCCTTCTCGGCCGGGCACTAAAACCTAACTGAGGCTTGGAGGAGGGTCATAGGGGGAGGAGCCAGTGCACACCACCTGATCCTAAAGCTTTACTTTTTGTGCCCTGTCTCCTGCGGAGCCGCTATTCCCCATGGTCCTTTCAGGAACCCCAGCATCCACTAGGACGATAGAGAAAATAAATGGGGACATATAATTGCATCCTATAGTAGACCCTTGTCCTCTGCCCACTGTACAATTGTAACCTGTTACGTGCTGGCGTACTTATTACATGTTCCTTCAATTTCATCTTAATAGTCTTTTAAATCAGCTCAATGTCTTCTAAACCACCCCTGACCATAACATTTTGTCTGTGTAAGAACAGCTTTCTCCAAATGGCTTTTAGAGTTCTGCTGTGGTTTCTCTGTATGACTCCACTGAGATATTATATCAGCTCATAACACTTCTTCCTTGTGTGCTCCTCTGCATTTCTATACTACATAAACACCAGCAAAATGCAGTACTCTAATTTCACTAGTTATCATGGCAAACGCATAACAACCCCACACTTACTGTGACCCGTTATTCTTGTGCTTGTAAACTGATTCTAAACTATTCAAAGCCGGGAAATACTTCTGATTGTATAAAAGACCTCCCCACACTTACTCGATCTATGTTATGATATGCTTTATATATAGTATACATACAGTAAGTGGAAACAAGTTAGTTGTAGACAGCGGAGTATATAATAATGGTATTGGGGATCTCTATGGTGGGTTCTTCCTTGACCTAACAATTGAGAGTTTGCCTGGAATAAAGCACTTACAAGGTTACATTTAGTTTCTCACCCTCCCCCATTATGGGAATAGGTACATATTTCACACCCATATAAATATACTTTAATATCAAAGTGCTCTTTATATAAATGAAGTTTCTCACCCTCCCCCATTATGGAAATAGGTACATATTTCACACCCATATAAATATACTTTAATATCAAAGTGCTCTTTATATAAATGAAGCCTATCCTTCTGTAATACCTGGTTAAAAGGCCTGTATTAAAATCTCATATCCTATGTTAAATGTACAGTAAATATGTGAACTAAATGTAATGTTTGTGCATGTTTTAAAAAATATGTATATATATTCTGGTGTTTTGGCAACACTGTACATGTCAGATATCATTGATGGCAGTGGACTTTAATGCTGCACGCTGCTCATGTACATTTCACAGACATTGGTGACAGTTGAAGAGATGGGCGGAGTGATACAGCTGGGAGTGATTTGTCTCGTTAGAGAACGAGGGGCAGAGTGAGAGGGAAAGAGAATTTGAGGTACCTTTGAGACTGCCCTGTGTTTCAGAGGGAGAGTTGTGAGGTACCTGTAAGTGAGTGACAGAACCTTGTGCTCTCACTAGGAGAGAGATGAGGCATTGCTGTGAGCCTGCAACTAGAGCTGAATCCTGCTGGTTGGCTGGCAAAGAGGAGTAGATGGAGGAGGCCAGAATAAAGTAGCCATCCTTTCACATAAGGACTCATTGAAGGGGGCTGGACGTAGGCAGAACAAGAGTGTTATTGGTATTTATTATTTATGGTCAACACAAGTTAAATATGGACCCTCTAAAAGATTACACATGCTGTAGACTATTTAATTAACAGATGGAACTGGCCGTGAGGAATAATATTTCCCTTGATGAAACGGATTTCAGTTTCCATTTCCATAAATTTATGTATACTGCACTGTCCATGAACCTTTATGGAATTGGCGCTCCAACCAAATAGTAACCACAAAGTAGGTTATATATCCATATATACTCCCTCTATACAACATATTGATCTGTGTACAGGCTGAGAAAAGAAAAATTAAGAAACCTGTGTTAGGATGTAACAGCAATTGTTTTTATGTTACCTTCTGTATATTTGAGGTATTTTATGGGTGAAGTTGCAATAATGCTATTGCTCAGCACTGGGGCCACTCTGCTCTTCCAAAGTGGTTGATAGTGTACAGGGTGAGACTCTGTAACCATTTGACAGGACACATGAGTTCTAGTAGTAGTAATAGGTGAGAATGGGAGTAAATGTAATCAATATTGTTACATGTAAGACAGTTGATGTATTAACTATTCACTGAATAGATTGGAGAGAGTACTGCTGACTGAATAAAGGCCCCACTTTATAGCACTTGAAGATTCAGTATTTGCTGCCCTGTCATTCTCACCACAATTAAATCAGGGTGTTTTATTTACATTCATGTATAACTCAAGGTTACCCAATTAAGGCCATTTGTGTATAAGCTACACATTAAAACTTGGATGGAGGCACATACAGTAAGCTACTGCAAGGTGACCCGGTAATGGCAGTCAGACAGAACCCCACTGTGAATAGTGCCTTATGTCTGTAAATCCTGGGAGTGGTGTTGAATAACCAGAATTAGGTTTGACTGGATGTTGTTCATCCTTGGCATTGCATATAGGCACTGGCAGTCCTTTTTTCTTTTTTTTTTTACAAACACTATGTTTTAAACATAGATATTATCACATATTAATGTTCAGTGTCAGAGGGAGGCTCTAGAATACATACATAAGGAATACATGGCCTTAGCACATGATGGATGTTGGGGTGATGGGAGGACATAAATTCTAAAAGGGTTCTGATCCAGAGACTATGGGGGTCATTCCGAGTTGATCGCTAGCTGCCGTTGTTCGTAGCGCAGCGATCAGGCTAAAAATGGGCATTTCTGCGCATGCATATGGGCCGCAATGCGCACACGCGTCGTACGGGTACAAAGCCCGTTGTGGTTGTGCACAGGTTGTAGCGAAGTTTTCCTTCGCACTGGCGGCCGCAACAAGATTGACAGGAAGGGGGCGTTACTGGGTGTCAACTGAACGTTTTCAGGGAGTGTTTGCGTGTCTGAAAAAACACAGGTGTGGCTGGGTGTTCGCTGGGCGGGTATATGATGTCAAATCCGGACACGAATAGGCTGAAGTGACCACAAGCACTGAGTAGGTTCAGAGCTACTCTGAAACTGCACAAACTTTTTTTGCAGAGCTCGGCTGCACATGCGTTCGCACTTCTGCTAAGCTAAAATACACTCCCCAGTGTGTGGCGGCATAGCGTTTGCACGGCTGCTAAAACTAGCTAGTGAGCGATGAACTCGGAATGACCCCCTATATACTATGTGAGAATGTGCATCAATTACAGTGACAGATTGACCCCTCATTTTATCATATGTGGTGATACGGGTAAAAAGATAAAGGTATTGTATGAGAAAACACTTTTTTTGTTATTATTATTATTATTATTATTATTATCATCCTTTATTTATATGGCGCCACAAGGGATCCGCAGCGCCCATTACACAGTGCATACTCAAATGTGCAAACAAGAAAACAGCACTTACAGTTCAAGACAATATAGGACAGGTATAGAAAACCTGGGGTTAGGTGCCATCAAAGGGAGTATGGAGTATAAGATAGTGTAAGTAAGAAAAGGAAAGGCACATGAGGAACGAAGGCCCTGCTCTTGCGAGCTTACAATCTAAAATTTATTATGTGAAAGTTATTATGGGTTACACTCCTTTATATTCTGGTAATGTAGGGTAACAGTCCATTTGCAATTTTAAAACAATTTAAAAACATTTGGTCACTCAAAATAATCATGACAAGTACAATTATAAGTGTATGAGAATAAATGATTTCTGTAAAGCCCTTGAGGTCACTATAATATTAACATGTCAGTAGCTCTTTGTTATCATGAACATCAGAGGGCTGCTATGCAGCACAGACACATGTGTCATTTATTATTTCAGCATTTGTCATTCATTCTTAAAGCCTGTTAAATGCAAATGGTCCTTTTCATACAGACAGTACTTACCGAAAGCACTCACTTGAATTTGCTTTGTGACAATTTTGACATATACATAATACATATGCTGCAGGGAAACTGTGACACGTTAATGAACATGCATCTAATGCTCTGTTTAAAGTAAGAATAATATATATACTACAAGGTTTTATCGACACATTATGGGCCTGATTCAGAACTGATCACTGTTGTGTGTTTTTGCACAGTGGGCAATCATCAAGGGCATAGCTACCATAGGTGCAGGCAGTGCAGCTGCTATGGGGCCCAGAGCTGAGAGGGGCCCATCTTCCCTGTCAAAGTTACATGGGTTACTGTATATACATTTTTTGCCATTGGGTGGTACATAGGGGTCCTTTCAAACTTTTGCCTTGGGGCCTGCAATATACTGTATCTAGGTATGCCCCTGGACCTGCTCATTGTAGTGTGGTATAAAATGAACTGTAGGGCATTTTAATGTTATATACTGTAATATGAACCGGGGCTCTGTAATGAGGCACAATATGAATGGGGAGCACTATATTCAGTATAAAGTGAATTGGGGGTACTGTGTGGCATAATGTGTACTGGCAGCTCTGAAATGTGACATACAGTACAGTACTGTAGGGTGAACTTATTCACTACTACGATTCATAAATGAAACTAGGGCACTACTATGGGGCATAACATTAAATAAGGCTCTACTATGGTTCAGAAAATTAACTACAGCACTGTAGGACACTATTATAGGGCATAAAATTAACAACTACTGCAGAGAAGTGTCTCCCTAGAAGCATTGGGATGGGGGCCCCCTTCAAAATGTTGCAATCTGGCCCACAAAATTCTGACTACGCCCCTGGTGATCAGTCATTGACTGCACATGCACCACAATGCGTACACGCATTGGCTAACAACGACAGGCGGCGTCGGTCAGCGACAAGCTGGAGCGAAAATTGTAATCACACAGCCGTTCACATGCTGATGACAGGAGGAGGCTGTTTGTGGGTGGTAACTGACCGCTTTCTGGGAGTGTCAGGGAAAACGCAGGCATTCCCAAGCGTTTTTAGGGAGGGTGTGTGACGTGAGCTCCAGCCACAATCAGCCTGTTCTCATCACGCTGTAGGAGTATGTCCTGGGCTGTGCAGAGACTGCACACACATGTAAAAATCGGGTGTAGTATGTGTTGCCGGCGGTCGGGCTCCCGGCGACCAGCATACCGCCGTCAGAATCCTGACCGCCGGCATACCGACAGCTGGGCGAGCGCAAATGAGACCCTTGCGGGCTCGCTGCGCTTGCTACGCTGTGGGCAAGGTGGTGCACTACGCGCACCGCGCTATCTATTCTCCCTCCAGGGGGGTCGTGGACCCCCAAGAGGGAGAAAAGTTGTCAGTATGCCGGCGGTCGGGATTCCGGCGCCGGTATGGTGGTCGTCGGGAGCCCGGCCGCCGGCAACCTGAAGACCACCCGTAAAAACCATTCACTGGTGAGTGAGGTGTGAACAGATTTGCAGCTGTCTGCTGACTGAGGGGTTTTTAGCAGCTCGGTGTACACGATCGCACACTTGCACGGCGAATATACACTGCCCTTGGGCAGCGACTATCTGATTGCAGGGCTATAATTTTAGCAGCCCAGTGATCAGGTCTGAATAACCCCCTGTAAGTGTTGTTTTGCAATATCAGCCTTTTGTATAACTGATATAGTAAGTAATGAACTGTTTATTAATGTTATGAAATATGAATATGTGTTTAGTCTTTAAGGGACATGAATACAGTGTTAGCTTTACATGCAATGAGTGGCATCAAGAGAGGGGTGGGGAGCGGGTACTATTTACCTAGGTCTGGGACGTTAAGAGGGCAGAGAGGGTGTCCCCTGAAAAGGACCTTGACACCCCTCCCCTGTAGCCACACCCTGTTCTAAGCATATAGCTTTTTTTTTTATGGAGTGGCCATGTCTTTCTGGATTTTTCCGCACCCCCACTACCTGGTCCATCAGAGCTCTTGATGGCCCTGCATGCAATTAGTGGTGAACACCACATTAGGGATGGCCATCAATTCACACTCTTAAAAAAGATCAGTCTTTGCAGGAAATATTTAGCTTTTTTCATTATTCCTAGAGACTTGATGTATCAGCAAATTCGAACATCAAGATGATAGAGGTGTTCTCCTTACCTTGTCCCCATCATCTTCTGTTTTGTGCACTTGTGACTTTTTATTTTTAACTGAGCATGCGCGACCGGCCCCGACTCCCCAACTGCACATGCACCAAAATAATCAATTATGGAAAAGATCAATGTGAAATTCATGGTTTTCTTCCTCATTAAATGCATAGATGACAATCCTGTATTGAACAACAAGATTGATACAGGTGCAACGAATGACTATCCTTACTCCACATCCTCTTCTTATTAATACCTTAAAACGTGCTATGGAGGTAGTTGCTGGAGTCATTGCCTGTACCCTAACCGAATGCTGCATTTCCCTGTCACTAATGGGCTGGGATTGCATCGACCTTGTCACAGCATTCCTTGCCTATCAGTGCCTAGGAGCTTCACCATTGCCTGCATTTACAAAGCAGTGTGTAAGAAGGATGCACGCTCAGTGTGAAAATGAGAGCACTAAGCGCTGCCGCTGCTATATCTGCTCAGCTGTGATACAGACTCACAGCTTAGCAGGAAAAGTGTGAGTGCCTGTGGAGCACCCACCATAGAGGCTGGAGCCTGGAGCATATGCTCCTCTTGTTCTGCCCATGCTATACCCTTGCATGTAATAATAAGTTACTCACAGCACTGCATAACACATAGTAAAATAAAATAACTTTGTCTCTATTTTCGTTTCCATATTTTATTATATTTTTACATTTCAAGTCTCTTTATTTGATTCCATGGGGTATATTTACTAAGCTCCCGATTTTGACCGATTTGGTGTTTTTTCATCAAAGTGTCATCTCGGGAATTTACTAAACTCAAATCTCGGCAGTGATGAGAGCATTCGTATTTTTTTTAAAGTCAAAGAAAAAAAATACGAATGAATACACCATCGGTCAAATACGGCTGTTATTTGATACAACTCGGTAATTTACTAAAAATTCTATTTCACAAACACTGCCGTGAAAAAATACAAATCGTAAAAAAAAAGCAGTTTTAAAATAGACCTGCTTTTTTTTTACCGTGTTCTGATAGGTCTGCACGGATCCATGAGATCCGTGCATGTTTATCAGTGGGAAGGGGTGTGAGAGGGTTAAATTTAAGAAAAAAAAATGCGTGGGGTCCCCCCTCCTAAGCAAAACCAGCCTCGGACTCTTTGAGCCGGTCCTGGTTGAAAAAATATGGGGGAAAAAATGACAGGGGTTCCCCCATATTTGATCAACCAGCACCGGGCTCTGTGCCTGGTCCTGGTGCAAAAAATACAGGGGACAAAAAGCGTAGAGGTCCCCCGTATTTTTTGTACCAGCACCGGGCTCCACTAGTCAGAGAGATAATGCCACAGCCGCGGGACACTTTTATATAGGTCCCTGCGACCCTGGCATTAAATCACTAACTAGTCACCCCTGGCCGGGGTACCCTGGAGGAGTGGGGACCACTTAAATCAAGGGGTCCCCCCCCTCCAGCCACCCAAGGGCCAGGGGTGAAGCCCAAGGCTGTCCCCCCCCCCCATCCAAGGGCGGCGGATGGGGGCTGATAGCCTTGTGAAAAAATAAGAATATTGTTTTTTGTAGCAGTACTAACAGTCCCAGCGGGCCCATTTGCCCACTGCATGCTGGTACTTGTGGTTCTCCAAGTACCAGCTTGCGGGGGAGGCTTACTGGGACTTTTAGTACTGCTACAAAAAACAATATTCTTATTTTTTCACAAGGCTATCAGCCCCCATCCGCCGCCCTTGGATGGGGGGGGACAGCCTTGGGCTTCACCCCTGGCCCTTGGGTGGCTGGAGGGGGGGGACCCCTTGATTTAAGTGGTCCCCACTCCTCCAGGGTACCCCGGCCAGGGGTGACTAGTTAGTGATTTAATGCCAGGGCAGCAGGGACCTATATAAAAGTGTCCCCCGGCTGTGGCATTATCTCTCTGACTAGTGGAGCCCGGTGCTGGTACAAAAAATACGGGGGACCCCTACGCTTTTTGTCCCCTGTATTTTTTGCTCCAGGACCAGGCGCAGAGCCCGGTGCTGGTTGATCAAATATGGGGGAACCCGTGTAATTTTTTCCCCATATTTTTTCAACCAGGACCGGCTCAAAGAGCCAGAGGCTGGTTTTGCTTAGGAGGGGGGACCCCACGCATTTTTATTTTTTATTTTTAACACTTTTTTTTTTTTTTAAAGGTGCACAATAAAGCCCTGCACGGATCTCACAGATCCGGCCGAGATTCATTGTGTTAATGTCGGCAGTGTTTTACTATTCACTCCCGTAAAACACTGCCTGAAAATACGAATGACATCAACATCGGAAAACTCGAAAATGCAGAATACGACAGCATAGTAAATGAGTCGTAAAAAAATTCAAAAAGTTGCAATTTCACACATTCGATGTCATTCGTGTTTGAACTTTAACCTCATTCAGTAAATTATGAATTTTAGTAAATATACCCACATGAGGTTTATTTACTGAATGGCATTTGTACAAATCAATGATTGATTGATTTATTTATTTATTTATTGTGGTTTTGCCACATTACCTAAGCTACAAATGAAATACAAGATGTGTAATGACTATAATAATAAAAATCACCTGTTTTAACAAAAAATCGGACATTGGCATACACTGACAGAAGACTTGGGGATTTATTCACTAAAGGGCACGTCTTCAATCCACTGATTTTGGGGGCTGTGTAGCTCTGGCAGCAATGCACCACACAATTTATGGTCTGAGGATGCACCCTTTAGTTAATAGACCACCATGTGTGTGCCAATTTGCAGTATTTTGTTAAAATCTCAATACAATGGGGGTCTCAATACAATGGCGTTTAGGGACAAATGCAAGGCACGGTGCAATCTGTTTTGTGTAATTGTGCCTATTTATCTGCCACGCACATGCACAAATAATCCCACAGCATTCTGCTTTTTGATGTCCATTCAAGCATAGTAGTTGCACAACAGTTAAGAGAACATCTGGAACATGTATGTTGGCAAGAGTAGAATCAGAGCCTGAGATTGCTGCTTGTAATCACTATTTGGAATCCTTAATTAAATACAAATTGACCTAAAATACTACTGGTTGCAGCCATACTTTTGTCTCCAATGAGTCATGAGACTAAGAAACACTGTGACATTTTTTACCACATGTGTCACATTTGATAATGTTAATTATACTGGTTAAAACATTTTTATAAATGATCTTTCCCATATCAAGGATTCAAATATGGCTCGAAAGGCAGCCATTGAAAGTAATGGTCAGTACTCAATCCTTAACACCTAAGAAGACATGAAAAGTGAACCCATGTTTTGGGTAAGTACAAAATTGTGCCCTTCAGCTGCTAACTAGGGAATCTGTGAGGTTCATGCTGTTCACCTCTTCAAACCTGTTCACCTTCAAATAGCTGTCATATATTGTCCCCCTGGCCACATCTCTAAATTCTTCAACATCTTTGCTTCCTGGTTTCCCCACTTCTTCTTTTCAAACCTCTCATTCCTCTCTGACTGTTCTTTCTCTGTCTCCTCTCACGACTCCACTTCTCACCCACTGCCACTGCCAGTAGGTGTACCCCAAGGTTCTGTTCTTAGACATCTTTTATCCTCGCTTTGCACATCCTTTTTAGGTACGCTCATCAGCTCCTTTGACCTTCTATATCATTATTACGTGAATGGCACTCAGATCTTCTTAAGTTTCATTGACCCTTCTCCCTCTCTCCTCGCTCATTTCTCCAGTAGTCTTGCTTCTTTTTCTTCCTGGCTATCCCAGTGCTTTCTTAAATGTAACATATCTAAAACTGAGCTGATAATCTAAAATCACCTAACCTCACCTCCCTCAATTTCATTATATATTTACAGCATTGTTCTGAAGTTATCTTTAACTCCTCCTCCTTCAAATCACACATGCTATAGCTTTCACAGTCTTGCCATCTTAGAAATGTCCTTAGAATCACACGCATTCTCACCCTGGAGGCAACAAAGACCCTCATCCATTCACTGATCATCTCTAGACTAGACTACTGTAACCTCCTCTTATCTGGCCTCCCTGTATCCCACATCTCTCTACTCCAATCTATATTCTGCTGTCAAGTTCATAACCCTCTCCAAAAGTACCATGTTTGTTTCCCTGCTCTTATAAGCCCTACAAAGGCTCCCCCTCCCCTACAGAACACAGGCCCTCATTCCGAGTTGATCGGTCGCAAGGCGAATTTAGCAGAGTTACACACGCTAAGCCGCCACCTACTGGGAGTGAATCTTAGCATCTTAAAATTGCGACCGATGTATTCGCAATATTGCGCTCACAAACTACTTAGCAGTTTTAGAGTAGCTCCAGACTTACTCTGCCTGTGCGATCAGTTCAGTGCTTGTCGTTCCTGGTTTGACGTCACAAACACACCCAGCGTTCGCCCAACCACTCCCCCGTTTCTCCGGCCACTCCTGCGTTTTTTCCGGAAACGGTAGCGTTTTCAGCCACACGCCCATAAAACGGCCTGTTTCCGCCCAGTAACACCCATTTCCTGTCAATCACATTACGATCGCCGGAGCGATGAAAAAGCCGTGAGTAAAAATACTATCTTCATAGCAAAGATACTTGGCGCAGTCGCAGTGCGAATATTGCGCATGCGCACTAAGCGGAATTTCACTGCGATGCGATGAAAAATACCGAGCGAACGACTCGGAATGAGGGCCACAATTCAAACTCCTCACTCTCACTTAAAAAGTTCTCACCCAGGGCTGTTTCTAGCTAATTTGGATCCCAGTGCGAGATTTAAAAATGCGCCCTTCCCCCCATTGACATAAAAAAAAATGCTCCACCTATATAGATCCAAAAAGAAAAGGCACGCGCACGCCAAAGGTGAGGGGCGTGGCCTCATTAAAGTGGGTGTGGTCTCATTAAAATGGGTGTGGCCTCATCTGCAAAGTCTACCTTACACCCCAGTTTTTGACCTTGCACCAACAGATCACGGCCACCACAGGAAAAAAAAAGAAAAAATGTATATTATGCCATACACCGCAATGCCCTTGATACATTAAATCCCCATTTTACACATTACAGCAGGCAAGAGTCCCCATTTTACACATTAAGCATGCAAGAGTCCCCATTTTACACATGACGGCAGGCAAGAGTCCCCATTTTACACATGACGGCAGGCAAGAGTCCCCATTTTACACATGACGGCAGGCAAGATTCCCCATTTTACACATGACGGCAGGTGAGTGTCCCCATTTTACACATCAGGCAGGCGAGTGTCCCCATTTTACACATTAGGCAGGCAAGTGTCCCCATTTTACACAATACGGCAGGCAAGAGTCCCCATTTTACACATGACGGCAGGTGAGTGTCCCCATTTTACACATGACGGCAGGCGAGTGTCCCCATTTTACACATTAGGCAGGCAAGTGTCCCCATTTTACACAATATGGCAGGCAAGAGTCCCCATTTTACACAAAACGGCAGGCAAGTGTCCCCATTTTACTCATTAGGCAGGCAAGTGTCCCCATTTTACACATTAGGCAGGCAAGAGTCCCCATTTTACACATTAGGCAGGCAAGAGTCCCCATTTTACACATTAAGCATGCAAGACTCCCCATTTTACACATGACGGCAGGCAAGAGTCCCCATTTTACACATGACGGCAGGCAAGAGTCCCCATTTTACAGATGACGGCAGGCAAGATTCCCCATTTTACACATGACGGCAGGTGAGTGTCCCCATTTTACACATTAGGCAGGCGAGTGTCCCCATTTTACACATTAGGCAGGCAAGTGTCCCCATTTTACACAATACGGCAGGCAAGAGTCCCCATTTTACACATGACGGCAGGTGAGTGTCCCCATTTTACACATGACGGCAGGCGAGTGTCCCCATTTTACACATTAGGCAGGCAAGTGTCCCCATTTTACACAATACGGCAGGCAAGAGTCCCCATTTTACACAAAACGGCAGGCAAGTGTCCCCATTTTACTCATTAGGCAGGCAAGTGTCCCCATTTTACACATTAGGCAGGCAAGAGTCCCCATTTTACACATTAGGCAGGCAAGAGTCCCCATTTTACACATAAGGCAGGCAAGTGTCCACATCTTACACATTATGGCAGGTGGCAGATGAGGGGGGCCCTTCCTGTAGCTTAGCTCCCTCTCCTCTTGTCAGCAGTACTCCGCTCGGGGGCAGAGTATTGCGGAATGACGCAATTGCGTCATTCCGCGAAACTCTGCCCCCCGAGCTGGGTACTTGGAAGAGGGAGGAGGGGTAAGTAAAGAGCAGCAGAAGTGCCGCGGCGGTTGCACGGCTTGCGTGCCCCCAAGAACCGGCACTGTTTACATCTCTGACATAATTTTCTTCATAACCCCTACAATCTCACTTCACAAATCTATGCTGCCTTTCCATCTGATGACTTCCCTCCACTCCTGCCTCTAAGATTTTTCCCATGCTGCTCCCTACCACTAGAACTCTCTACACCTTTCTATCAGATTCTCAGACTCTCTACCAAATTTCAAACAGGCTGTTAATACCCACTTCTTTATCAAAGCCTTCCAGCTCTCATCTAAACTCACTGTTCTTGCTTACTGTCTCTTTCCTCTGTGTCACCCCTGATTATCTCCCACTTTACTTTAGATTGTAAGCTCTTAAGTGCATGGTTTTCTTCCCTCTTGAGCTTTTCCTTCCCTCACTTATGCCATCATCTTCTCTCTCCAACAAAGGCACCAAATCTTTGGGTTCTTCTGTCTCCCTGCAGAAAAGTTTATAAACCTTGTTCTTGTTTTGCAAAGTTTTTGCTGTAAGTCACCTTTCTTTTTTGTGTTCATACTGTTCCTGTTTATGTACATTGTAAGGTGCTTCGAACCCCTTGGAGTGCCATATAAATAAATTGTAATGATAATAATATGGCCACATAGAGTTCCAAAGTACACACCCTATACTTTTTCAGGGAATACAGTTTGTATGAAACCATCTAAAGAGGACAAGTGAAGATGTTGCCCACTTATTCCAGTGTCATCTGCTGATGCAACTATGTTAATTTACCCTGTACTTGTCCTATACTGTCATCAACTGTAAGTTGCTGTTTTCCTGGTTGATTATTTATGTACTCTGTAATTGGGCACTGCAGAACCCTTGTGGTGCCATATAAATAAAGGAAAAGGATAATAATAATAATAATAATAATAATAATAATAATAATAGCAACCAATCAGATTCTAGCTAGTATTTTATACAATGTGCTAGGTAAATGATAGCTAGCATATAACAATACATTTATTGCAAATAAATCCCTCTTGTTTTGTACTTGGATGACCAGTAAGCCACATTACTGTGGCTGCATCTATTCCACAAAATATATATGAAGTCCCTATCTGCTCATGTCAGGTCAGTTCCTCTCACCAGAAAAAGCAAAACAGCAGTCTCATCTATCATCATGAACTCCTATAGGTATAAACAAACATAAGTGCAAAATAGGTGCATTATTGATAACCAGCGGCTGCTGCCCCTGGGCTGCAGCATTGTCCACAGTATGCAAGGGGGAGCTGGCTAGGACATGTGAATTGCATGTAACATTTGTCCTGGCTTCCTACCCAAGGAATCAGCAGATACTGCAGCAAGGGACACACTGTTCAGTCTGTCAATCATCATTTAGCCCTCCACCGGACTCCTGTGAAACCAGCCAATGGAAGTCCAGGGGTGAGCTAAATGATGCTGCGGCGGCTGCTGATTCCCAGGGAAGGAAGCCAGGACATATGTGACATACAACTTCACATGTATGTTTATATTTCCTGGCCAGCTCCCCCCTGCATACTGTGGATGGTGCTGTAGCCCAGTGGCAGCAGCCGCCACTGATGTTAACAAAAAACATAAACTTTGTGTTTGATTCATTCTAATATTATCCTTAATCACTATAGGAGGAGATGTATGAAGTAGTGAAAAGAGTGGAGAAGTGAGTCAGTGTAGTAGTTGCCCATGGCAATCAATCAGCTATGAGGTAACATTGATCAAGTGCATTCTAATAAATTTTATGGAGCAGCTGACTGTGCCATGGGCAACTTCTCCACTGGCTCACTTCTCCACTGTTTTTACTGCTTCATACAACTACCCTCAGTGGGAAAACATATGGGAGACTAGCAGACGGGATGCTGGCTATCAGTATACAGACAGCAGCATCCTGTCAGCCGGAATCCCGGCAGCGAGTCCCCTCTCACGCTTGCCATGCTTCTAGCCCAGTGGCAAGCTTTTCTTGACACAGGATATATTTCCACTCGGGTGGTGGCATAGATTCCAATTGCTGACATCAGTATCCCGAACATCGGGATCCCGACATTGCACTATATTAACCGCATCCCCCTCAGTCATTTACCAAAATTGTAGCTTGTATTTTCTGCCTTGACCTTTTCTTCTTCTGTTCATTGATTCATTTGCTTTCATTGTGTACATTCCTCTGTTGACATGAGATATGTTTGTCTCTTTAAATGGATATAATATAATTCAAAGGTCCAAATGTCATGTTAAAATGTATTTTTGTTTGGACATCTAACCTGTGCGTGTTGTCCTCACTGAGAAACAAGGAAGGTTTATGTTTCTAGGAAAGTACTGTACAATACCTCAACATCCAGGAAATACACAAAAAATGCACATTGACTTTCCCTGCCCAGTTACTTTTAAAACTCCATCTGTCTTGTTAGACAGATAAAGTCAGTTTTACAGAGTAATGAACTCAATTCCAGCAGGACCACAGGAGTTTTCAAATCTCACTAACACCGAGGTGCCCTTAATCATGCAGGCTATTGTTCTGTATAACTTAATGCCTCTCAAGTTCTCTTTATGGCTCTTCTAATGATAAAATAAAAATCTTATCATGTTTATAGGGCATAAATCTTGTACCTGGACATTATGTAATAAAATGTTATAGAATTAAAGCTTTGGTGGTGTGTGTGTGTGTGTGTGTGTGTGTGTGTGTGTATATGTGTGTGTGTGTATATGTGTGTGTGTGTGTGTGTGCAGTGGCGGATCCATCATTTGTGGCCCCATCCATCCCCCCTCGCTTGTGTCACTGAAACACGCTGCCGCTCAGTCCGGCGGCAGCGTGTCTCAGCTGTCAGGAGGAGAGCGCAGCTATCTGGCGGCGTGTTGCGGACTTCAAACCAGCCGCCGGTTCATGAGCCAATCAGAGCTCGCGGACCGGCAGCCAATCAGGAGCCGCCGGTCCGCGAGCTCTTATTGGCTCATGAACTGGCAGCTAGTTTGAAGTCCTAAACGCCGCCAGACATAGCCGCGCTCTCCTCCTGACACCCTCAGAGCCAGCCGGGCAGAGAAGCAGCAGCAGCAGCGGTAAGCAGCTGCAGAACTGCTGTGGGGGCATTTGTATACCTGCTGTGGGGGCATTTGTATACCTGCTGTGGGGGCATTTGTATACCTGGCACTGTGAGGGCAATTGTATACCTGGCACTGTGGGGGCAATTGTTTACCTGGCACTGTGAGGGCAATTGTTTACCTGGCACTGTGGGGGCATTTGAATACCTGACACTGTGGGGGCATTTTTGGATCTGGCACTGTGGGGGCATTTGTGGATCTGGCACTGTGGGGGCAATTGTGGATCTGGCACTGTGAGAGCAATTGTGTATCTGGCACTGTGGGGGCAATTGTGGATTTGGCACTGCACTATTGGGGGCATATGTCTGTGTATCACGTCTCATTTTAATTGGCCACACTCACTATATGACTGCGGGCATAACTACAGGCAACATTACTACTGGGGGCAATAGGGGCTTTGCATAAGGGGCACCACTACTATAGGGTCTATATAAGGGGCACTACCAGTGCAGTGGACATTGCATAATGAGCGCTACAACTGTGGGCATTGTATATGAAGCGCCACCTCACATGCACAGAAGCCGCACGCAAATGTACTTCCCCTTCCATGGTGACCCCCTATCATTTTCTTCTGTATCCGCCTGTGTGTGTGTGTGTGTGTTTTTCCCTTAGCTGTTGTCCAGTCTTGATTAAAGTAGGGTCAGTCAAATGGCAAACATGCCCAATAATATATAGTATTTATCTAAACCAGGGATGTTTCAGGTAAATGTTGTCAGATGTTGATAATATTATTTTGTGGGCAGCAATCATTTTAAAAACAAACAACTGAGAATTCCTGACACATTATCCGCTATAAAGATAAAAAAGGTATGGGGGGTAATTCTGAGTTGATCGCAGCAGCAAGTTTGTTAGCAATTGGGCAAAACCATGTGCACTGCAGGGGGGGGCAGATATAACATTTGCAGAGAGAGTTAGATATGGGTGGGTTATTTTGTTTCTGTGCACATGGGGGGTAATTCTGAGTTGATCGCAGCAGGATTTTTGTTAGCAGTTGGGCAAAACCATGGGGGGTAATTCCAAGTTGATTGCAGCAGGAATTTTGTTAGCAGTTGGGCAAAACCATGTGCACTGCAGGGGAGGCAGATATAACATGTGCAGAGAGAGTTAGATTTGGGTGTGGTGTGTTCAATCTGCAATCTAAATTGCAGTGTAAAATAAAGCAGCCAGAATATAGTATTAGGTTTATTTTATTGAACAATTATTTCTTTTTTGACGGAACATTCTTTTTACAGCGTGTTGGCACCGCCATGGGCACCAGGTTCACCCCCAGTTACGCCAACTTATTTATGGCATACTGGGAGGACATCCAGATATGGCCTAGTTGCGTTCTGGTGGCGGGCCTGGTGTCCTGGCGGCGCTATATCGACGATATTCTTTTTATATGGCGGGGTGATGAAGAATCATTGAGTCTTTTCTGTGAGGAATTAAATTCCAATACCATGTCCATCAAATTGACATTCACCAAGAGTAAAAGTGAAGTGTCATTTTTAAATCTGAGTATTTATGTTTCTGATGGACAGGTTCAATCAAAAACATATAGAAAGGAAACAGATTCGAACATTTTCATTGATAGGACGAGTCAACATCACGCTAACTGGCTGGATGGGATTCCATTCAGTCAGTTCACGAGAGTAAAAAGAAATTGTTCTGACACTGTGATATGTAATCAGCAGTTGGATAATCTTTCAGACCGGTTTTTACAAAAGGGTTATACATTGGGTACCCTGAATACTGCAAGACAAAAAGTAGACAGTGTGGATAGGGCCAGGCTATTGGAGGTGAGAGAAAAATCTACAGATAATGATGAATGGTTTAAATGGGCCTTTATTAGCCAATATAGTAGGTCATTCAAAGGAATAGAAAGGGTATTCATTAATAACTGGAATATTCTTAAAAAGGATTCAATATTAGGTGATGTTTTGCCTGATAAACCTACATTCATCTATAGGAGGGCTCCATCCTTAAAAAATCAGTTGGTGAGGAGTAGCCTGGATGTGGAGATAAGACAGAGTGTGAGAACCAAGGGCTTCCATCGCTGTGGCGATTGCCTAATGTGTAAGACAGTGAAGGTCCCAGTTAGAAAATTTACGGAATACATTGTGAATGGGAATGTAAAAATATTGTATATGTGCTTGAATGTGTATGTGCCCTCGCCGATGTTGGCAAAACAGGGAGGAGTGCCAAGGTTAGGTGGGCCGAGCACATATACAATATCCGTAAGGGCCTAGAAACCCATAATGTATCTTCACACTTTAAGAAACAACACAATTCAAATGCCTGTTATTTGAAGAATTTTTGGGGTATCCAGGTAGTACAACAGAAGTGGAGAACAAGGGATTTGGATAAGAGACTATCACAGGCAGAGATGAAATGTATCCATCGCTTGGGTACCCTTGCCCCTAGGGGACTTAATGGGGACTTCGAACTGAAATGCTTTTTAGTTTAATCATCCTGCTTTGTCCTCTTTGATGCACTTTTTTGTATTTTTGTATGGGCCAAAATTATTGGTAACTGCTGTTATTGTTTTTTGTTTTTCCCGGTCATAATACTTTGGTAAGATGTAACAGTCTTAATGGACAATATTATGAGGACTTTGATTACCATCAGGAAGGTGGAATCCCTTCAAGAAAGACAAAGTCGTGATGTATCCTTAAGGAAGTAGCTGTCAATGTTGCCGGTTTTGTGGAACGCAGCGTCTTATAGAAGCTATGGACCTACTAGGATGGCATTTACTTCCTGAACTTTGGAACGCATGTGGCCCGCAATGTGGACTTCCTTTTCCGGTGGTTAGGAGGATAACACATGCGGAGTTGACGATGACATCACTCTCTGAGATTATGGAACGCATGTGAGCCGCGGGGATAACTTCCAGTTCCGGGGTGTATGATGTGGCGCATGCGCTCCACCAATAGTGCGGGGTTAAATGAATAATTAACGTCAGCTGGAATCCCTAATTAGTAGGGTTTTTAAATGAATGTTTGGGGCCAGAAAACCATGCTTCTGATGAAGGACCTAGGGTCCGATACGCGTTAAGCGTGGCTCTAGAGATGAGCGGGTTCGGTTCCTCGGAATCCGAACCCGCCCGAACTTCAGCTTTTTTTACACGGATCCGAGCGACTCGGATCTTCCCGCCTTGCTCGGTTAACCCGAGCGCGCCCGAACGTCATCATGACGCTGTCAGATTCTCGCGAGGCTCGGATTCTATCGCGAGACTCGGATTCTATATAAGGAGCCGCGCGTCGCCGCCATTTTCACACGTGCATTGAGATTGATAGGGAGAGGACGTGGCTGGCGTCCTCTCCATTTAGATTAAAAGAGAGAGAGTGAGATTGAGACAGAGACACTTGATTTACTGGAGCTTAGGAGTACTAGAGAGTGCAGAGTTTACTAGTGACTGACCACTGACCAGTGACCACCAGTGCAGTTTTATTTAATATAATCCGTTCTCTGCCTGAAAAAAACGATACACAGTGACTCAGTCACATACCATATCTGTGCTCAGCCCAGTGTGCTGCATCATCTATGTATAATATCTGACTGTGCTCACACAGCTTAATTGTGGGGGAGACTGGGGAGCAGTTATAGGTTATAGCAGGAGCCAGGAGTACATATTATTAAAATTAAACAGTGCACACTTTTGCTGCAGGAGTGCCACTGCCAGTGTGACTGACCAGTGACCTGACCACACTGACCACCAGTATAGTATACTATATTGTGATTGCCTGAAAAAGTTAAACACTCGTCGTGTGACTTGTGTGGTGTTTTTTTATTCTATAAAAAACTCATTCTGCTGACAGACAGTGTCCAGCAGGTCCGTCATTATATAATATATACCTGTCCGGCTGCAGTAGTGATATATATATATTTTTTATATCATTATTTATCATCCAGTCGCAGCAGACACAGTACGGTAGTTCACGGCTGTAGCTACCTCTGTGTCGGCACTCGGCAGTCCATCCATAATTGTATACCACCTACCCGTGGTTTTTTTTTTCTTTCTTCTTTATACATACTACATCTCATTATCATCCAGTCTATATTAGCAGCAGACACAGTACAGTACGGTAGTCCACGGCTGTAGCTACCTCTGTGTCGGCACTCGGCAGTCCATCCATAATTGTATACCACCTACCCGTGGTTTTTTTTTTCTTCTTTATACATACTACATCTCATTATCATCCAGTCTATATTAGCAGCAGACACAGTACAGTACGGTAGTCCACGGCTGTAGCTACCTCTGTGTCGGCACTCGGCAGTCCATCCATAATTGTATACCACCTACCCGTGGTTTTTTTTTCTTTCTTCTTTATACATACTACATCTCATTATCATCCAGTCTATATTAGCAGCAGACACAGTACAGTACGGTAGTCCACGGCTGTAGCTACCTCTGTGTCGGCACTCGGCAGTCCGTCCATAATTGTATACCACCTACCCGTGGTTTTTTTTTTCTTCTTTATACATACTACATCTCATTATCATCCAGTCTATATTAGCAGCAGACACAGTACAGTACGGTAGTCCACGGCTGTAGCTACCTCTGTGTCGGCACTCGGCAGTCCATCCATAATTGTATACCACCTACCCGTGTTTTTTTTTCTTCTTTATACATACTACATCTCATTATCATCCAGTCTATATTAGCAGCAGACACAGTACAGTACGGTAGTCCACGGCTGTAGCTACCTCTGTGTCGGCACTCGGCAGTCCGTCCATAATTGTATACCACCTACCCGTGGTTTTTTTTTTCTTCTTTATACATACTACATCTCATTATCATCCAGTCTATATTAGCAGCAGACACAGTACAGTACGGTAGTCCACGGCTGTAGCTACCTCTGTGTCGGCACTCGGCAGTCCATCCATAATTGTATACCACCTACCCGTGGTTTTTTTTTCTTTCTTCTTTATACATACTACATCTCATTATCATCCAGTCTATATTAGCAGCAGACACAGTACAGTACGGTAGTCCACGGCTGTAGCTACCTCTGTGTCGGCACTCGGCAGTCCATCCATAATTGTATACCACCTACCTGTGGTTTTTTTTTCTTTCTTCTTTATACATACTACATCTCATTATCATCCAGTCTATATTAGCAGCAGACACAGTACAGTATGGTAGTCCACGGCTGTAGCTACCTCTGTGTCGGCACTCGGCAGTCCGTCCATAATTGTATACCACCTACCCGTGGTTTTTTTTTCTTTCTTCTGTATACATACATACTACATCTCATTATCAACCAGTCTATATTAGCAGCAGACACAGTACAGTACGGTAGTCCACGGCTGTAGCTACCTCTGTGTCGGCACTCGGCAGTCCGTCCATAATTGTATACCACCTACCCGTGGTTTTTTTTTCTTTCTTCTTTATACATACTACATCTCATTATCATCCAGTCTATATTAGCAGCAGACACAGTACAGTACGGTAGTCCACGGCTGTAGCTACCTCTGTGTCGGCACTCGGCAGTCCGTCCGTAATTGTATACCACCTACCCATGGTTTTTTTTTCTTTCTTCTTTATACATACATACTACATCTCATTATCAACCAGTCTATATTAGCAGCAGACACAGTACAGTACGGTAGTCCACGGCTGTAGCTACCTCTGTGTCGGCACTCGGCAGTCCGTCCATAATTGTATACCACCTACCCGTGGTTTTTTTTTCTTTCTTCTTTATACATACTACATCTCATTATCATCCAGTCTATATTAGCAGCAGACACAGTACAGTACGGTAGTCCACGGCTGTAGCTACCTCTGTGTCGGCACTCGGCAGTCCATCCATAATTGTATACCACCTACCCGTGGTTTTTTTTTCTTTCTTCTTTATACATACTACATCTCATTATCATCCAGTCTATATTAGCAGCAGACACAGTACAGTACGGTAGTCCACGGCTGTAGCTACCTCTGTGTCGGCACTCGGCAGTCCGTCCATAATTGTATACCACCTACCCGTGGTTTTTTTTTTCTTTCTTCTTTATACATACATACTACATCTCTTTATCAACCAGTCTATATTAGCAGCAGACACAGTACGGTAGTCCACGGCTGTAGCTACCTCTGTGTCGGCACTCGGCAGTCCGTCCATAATTGTATACCACCTACCCGTGGTTTTTTTTTCTTTCTTCTTTATACATACATACTACATCTCTTTATCAACCAGTCTATATTAGCAGCAGACACAGTACAGTACGGTAGTCCACGGCTGTAGCTACCTCTGTGTCGGCACTCGGCAGTCCATCCATAATTGTATTCTAGTATCCATCCATCTCCATTGTTTACCTGAGGTGCCTTTTAGTTGTGCCTATTAAAATATGGAGAACAAAAATGTTGAGGTTCCAAAATTAGGGAAAGATCAAGATCCACTTCCACCTCGTGCTGAAGCTGCTGCCACTAGTCATGGCCGAGACGATGAAATGCCAGCAACGTCGTCTGCCAAGGCCGATGACCAATGTCATAGTACAGAGCATGTCAAATCCAAAACACCAAATATCAGTAAAAAAAGGACTCCAAAACCTAAAATAAAATTGTCGGAGGAGAAGCGTAAACTTGCCAATATGCCATTTACCACACGGAGTGGCAAGGAACGGCTGAGGCCCTGGCCTATGTTCATGGCTAGTGGTTCAGCTTCACATGAGGATGGAAGCACTCAGCCTCTCGCTAGAAAAATGAAAAGACTCAAGCTGGAAAAAGCACAGCAAAGAACTGTGCGTTCTTCGAAATCCCAAATCCACAAGGAGAGTCCAATTGTGTCGGTTGCGATGCCTGACCTTCCCAACACAGGACGTGAAGAGCATGCGCCTTCCACCATTTGCACGCCCCCTGCAAGTGCTGGAAGGAGCACCCGCAGTCCAGTTCCTGATAGTCAGATTGAAGATGTCAGTGTTGAAGTACACCAGGATGAGGAGGATATGGGTGTTGCTGGCGCTGGGGAGGAAATTGACCAGGAGGATTCTGATGGTGAGGTGGTTTGTTTAAGTCAGGCACCCGGGGAGACACCTGTTGTCCGTGGGAGGAATATGGCCGTTGACATGCCTGGTGAAAATACCAAAAAAATCAGCTCTTCGGTGTGGAAGTATTTCACCAGAAATGCGGACAACATTTGTCAAGCCGTGTGTTCCCTTTGTCAAGCTGTAATAAGTAGGGGTAAGGACGTTAACCACCTCGGAACATCCTCCCTTATACGTCACCTGCAGCGCATTCATAATAAGTCAGTGACAAGTTCAAAAACTTTGGCCGACAGCGGAAGCAGTCCACTGACCAGTAAATCCCTTCCTCTTGTAACCAAGCTCACGCAAACCACCCCACCAACTCCCTCAGTGTCAATTTCCTCCTTCCCCAGGAATGCCAATAGTCCTGCAGGCCATGTCACTGGCAATTCTGATGATTCCTCTCCTGCCTGGGATTCCTCCGATGCATCCTTGCGTGTAACGCCTACTGCTGCTGGCGCTGCTGTTGTTGCTGCTGGTAGTCGATGGTCATCCCAGAGGGGAAGTCGTAAGCCCACTTGTACTACTTCCAGTAAGCAATTGACTGTTCAACAGTCCTTTGCGAGGAAGATGAAATATCACAGCAGTCATCCTGCTGCAAAGCGGATAACAGGCCTTGACAACTATGTTGGTGTTAGACGTGCGTCCGGTATCCGCCGTTAGTTCACAGGGAACTAGACAATTTATTGAGGCAGTGTGCCCCCGTTACCAAATACCATCTAGGTTCCACTTCTCTAGGCAGGCGATACCGAGAATGTACACGGACGTCAGAAAAAGACTCACCAGTGTCCTAAAAAATGCAGTTGTACCCAATGTCCACTTAACCACGGACATGTGGACAAGTGGAGCAGGGCAGGGTCAGGACTATATGACTGTGACAGCCCACTGGGTAGATGTATGGACTCCCGCCGCAAGAACAGCAGCGGCGGCACCAGTAGCAGCATCTCGCAAACGCCAACTCTTTCCTAGGCAGGCTACGCTTTGTATCACCGCTTTCCAGAATACGCACACAGCTGAAAACCTCTTACGGCAACTGAGGAAGATCATCGCGGAATGGCTTACCCCAATTGGACTCTCCTGTGGATTTGTGGCATCGGACAACGCCAGCAATATTGTGTGTGCATTAAATATGGGCAAATTCCAGCACGTCCCATGTTTTGCACATACCTTGAATTTGGTGGTGCAGAATTTTTTAAAAAACGACAGGGGCGTGCAAGAGATGCTGTCGGTGGCCAGAAGAATTGCGGGACACTTTTGGCGTACAGGCACCACGTACAGAAGACTGGAGCACCACCAAAAACTACTGAACCTGCCCTGCCATCATCTGAAGCAAGAAGTGGTAACGAGGTGGAATTCAACCCTCTATATGCTTCAGAGGTTGGAGGAGCAGCAAAAGGCCATTCAAGCCTATACAATTGAGCACGATATAGGAGGTGGAATGCACCTGTCTCAAGCGCAGTGGAGAATGATTTCAACGTTGTGCAAGGTTCTGATGCCCTTTGAACTTGCCACACGTGAAGTCAGTTCAGACACTGCCAGCCTGAGTCAGGTCATTCCCCTCATCAGGCTTTTGCAGAAGAAGCTGGAGACATTGAAGGAGGAGCTAACACGGAGCGATTCCGCTAGGCATGTGGGACTTGTGGATGGAGCCCTTAATTCGCTTAACAAGGATTCACGGGTGGTCAATCTGTTGAAATCAGAGCACTACATTTTGGCCACCATGCTCGATCCTAGATTTAAAGCCTACCTTGGATCTCTCTTTCCGGTAGACACAAGTCTGCTGGGGTTGAAAGACCTGCTGGTGAGAAAATTGTCAAGTCAAGCGGAACGCGACCTGTCAACATCTCCTCCTTCACATTCTCCCGCAACTGGGGGTGCGAGGAAAAGGCTCAGAATTCCGAGCCCACCCGCTGGCGGTGATGCAGGGCAGTCTGGAGCGACTGCTGATGCTGACATCTGGTCCGGACTGAAGGACCTGACAACGATTACGGACATGTCGTCTACTGTCACTGCATATGATTCTCTCAACATTGAAAGAATGGTGGAGGATTATATGAGTGACCGCATCCAAGTAGGCACGTCACACAGTCCGTACTTATACTGGCAGGAAAAAGAGTCAATTTGGAGGCCCTTGCACAAACTGGCTTTATTCTACCTAAGTTGCCCTCCCACAAGTGTGTACTCCGAAAGAGTGTTTAGTGCCGCCGCTCACCTTGTCAGCAATCGGCATACGAGGTTACATCCAGAAAATGTGGAGAAGATGATGTTCATTAAAATGAATTATAATCAATTCCTCCGCGGAGACATTGACCAGCAGCAATTGCCTCCACAAAGTACACAGGGAGCTGAGATGGTGGATTCCAGTGGGGACGAATTGATAATCTGTGAGGAGGGGGATGTACACGGTGATATATCGGAGGATGATGATGAGGTGGACATCTTGCCTCTGTAGAGCCAGTTTGTGCAAGGAGAGATTAATTGCTTCTTTTTTGGGGGGGGTCCAAACCAACCCGTCATATCAGTCACAGTCGTGTGGCAGACCCTGTCACTGAAATGATGGGTTGGTTAAAGTGTGCATGTCCTGTTTTGTTTATACAACATAAGGGTGGGTGGGAGGGCCCAAGGACAATTCCATCTTGCACCTCTTTTTTCATTTATTTTTCTTTGCGTCATGTGCTGTTTGGGGAGGGTTTTTTGGAAGGGCCATCCTGCGTGACACTGTAGTGCCACTCCTAGATGGGCCCGGTGTTTGTGTCGGCCACTAGGGTCGCTTATCTTACTCACACAGTCAGCTACCTCATTGCGCCTCTTTTTTTCTTTGCGTCATGTGCTGTTTGGGGAGGGTTTTTTGGAAGGGACATCCTGCGTGACACTGCAGTGCCACTCCTAGATGGGCCCGGTGTTTGTGTCGGCCACTAGGGTCGCTTATCTTACTCACACAGTCAGCTACCTCATTGCGCCTCTTTTTTTCTTTGCGTCATATGCTGTTTGGGGAGGGTTTTTTGGAAGGGACATCCTGCGTGACACTGCAGTGCCACTCCTAGATGGGCCCGGTGTTTGTGTCGGCCACTAGGGTCGCTTATCTTACTCACACACCTACCTCATTGCGCCTCTTTTTTTCTTTGCGTCATGTGCTGTTTGGGGAGGGTTTTTTGGAAGGGACATCCTGCGTGACACTGCAGTGCCACTCCTAGATGGGCCCGGTGTTTGTGTCGGCCACTAGGGTCGCTTATCTTACTCACACAGCGACCTCGGTGCAAATTTTAGGACTAAAAATAATATTGTGAGGTGTGAGGTATTCAGAATAGACTGAAAATGAGTGGAAATTATGGTTTTTGAGGTTAATAATACTTTGGGATCAAAATGACCCCCAAATTCTATGATTTAAGCTGTTTTTTAGGGTTTTTTGAAAAAAACACCCGAATCCAAAACACACCCGAATCCGCCAAAAAAAATTCGGTGAGGTTTTGCCAAAACGCGGTCGAACCCAAAACACGGCCGCGGAACCGAACCCAAAACCAAAACACAAAACCCGAAAAATTTCCGGCGCTCATCTCTACGTGGCTCCTGTTTTTATTTGCACCTGACTTTGGGACACACAGACAAATTTATCCTTTGGGGACTGAGTTTGCATGCTGTCAGAGATACGGAAAATCTGCCAGCATTCCACACATATACCATCTGTTGCTTCAGGAACCATTTGGGTGATATGCCTGCTGTGTTGCTGTATTGAGTCCATTGTGATATGCTGTATTTCATTTTAAATCTTGTAAATTTAATCTGTGCTATTAAACTGGTGTGTGTTTTTATCTACTACACTATGGTCTGTGTTTCATAGTGCCTCCCATCAGTCCCATTCTTATTGGGAGTGGAGGCGCTTATCTTCACAGGTTCCAGCAAGAACAAATTAGACCTGGTCGTTACCCGGATTCATGAGAAACATTCCTGTAGGAAGAACACTTCTCTTTCTTGTGAACTCATTGAGGATATCATCCAATTAAATGGTGATTGCTTTTATTTATATCTCTGTGTTCTCATATCCACGTTATTCATTATGCATGTATGGTGTCATGGCACCTGGTGAGCGCTTTAGTGGTGTGTTCAATCTTTTTCTTGTATACATTTCCTTTGAGGTTTTGGGATATACCTCTTTTTGCACACTATTCAGCTGCCTACTGGGTTTATTGCGCATATTCACTGAAAACATCTGTTGTTGTAAAGGGGTGTGGGGTTACTGCACAGCACCAGGCAGGATTGAAATATATGTTAACAGGATTTAGAGTTATTGGACTTTAAAGGTGGACCTGGAAATACTGTATTTATTGTATATACAAATGGAGCAATTGCTAAAAACAAGAAAACAAAATAAATACCCCTTCCCCCTTCCAAACACATGATATTGGTGGAAAACAGTTCATAGATGTATTTTGAAAAAAATATTTCCACATGCATGCAATCTCCCCAAACTCTGGTTGGTGCATACGCAAGGACGATATTCAAGAAGAATAGTTTAACTGACCAATCAGCTGCTACATATACAGGAGTGTCAGCACACAGATTCTGAATGCTAGGGATAGCTATGTTAGGGAAGTGGTCATTAGTAACTTAGATATCAAGCCCTCAGGATCCTAAAAATTGGGAGAATTACCTAATTTTAAAGTATTGTATAACCCCTTCCACCCCACCCACCCTCCCAAAATAATAGACCACCTTTACTATTTCAAGACTCAATCACCTGATTGAAAACCCTTTAAAGTGTTTCTTTAGAAGGGCACTTAATAGACAAGTAGTATTGGAGAATTGTGATTAGCTTTATAGATGAAACAAATTGCTATCCACATTTATGGATGTCCCCTCTATCTATTCAGGCATAGCTGTTTGTCACTGCTCCAAGAAAATCTTTTTATGACAGATAAATTGTATTAACTTGTCTCAATTGAAGGAGAAGCACAAAATGTACTAGCATTACTGTGTCCCTTTAGTAAATGCAGAACTATATCTATGTCTTTATCATTTATTTTTAAGAGCCACTCTAGAACTGAAGAGGTGGACTACTGAATTTGGGCAGACTTTCCCATTAAAACATATAACACAACACTTTTAAACCCATCAGTTCATGCTTTCCCCTATAAAACATAGTTAGACAGGGTAGACAGCAGTGAGAGGATGGAGAGTATTAGGGAATCAACTCTCATAATAAATAAATTGTTTTTGTTTATGATTCTGTAATTCATTTATACTATAAGGCTTGCCTACCTCCCACAATATCCTGATAGCAGATGAGTGAGCATGCACACATGCTAATGGTGCATGCGACAATATATGTATGGTTAGAGGGGAGTAGAAGGGGATAAAGGGCATCCTGGCACTTTTCAGTGATGCGGACATGCCCTCACCATGATGTGGCCATGGACCCTGCCCCAATTCACTGAGAGGATACATTGGTAGGTTTTATTGAAATCAACCATTAAATCAATATAAACAAATTGCAATACCCATAATTTAAAAAAATGCGCAAACAACTCTTATTTATGATGGTAATTTATATATAATTCTGTGCACTACTGTACAACTCAATTTGTGTTTCTTTCTAAAAACAGTATGAGTCATGTCATGGTGTTGTGTTGGAAATAGTACAATGGAGAGAAAAGATCTATATAAGGTGAGTTGATAGTGCTTGCAAGTGTAGAGTACAATTTGATGATGAAAGGCAATAGTACCTGGTGATATAAAGACAAAACTCTAGACAGGATCTCAATTATAATCAGCTTAAACATTCATCTAGCACTACAGCTCTGCCCACCCTGAATTTCCTGCTAACATGCTATGAAGCTTTCTGGAAGGTGCACTGAAAGCTAAATATGGGGCTGGTCTGTACCCAACTGTCACCGCAATGAGCTGGCACCCCTCTCCCTTTTTAAGACAGAGGAGAGGAGGGACAGAGATGAGAAAAATAGACAGGAGGACCAGCGATATGAGAGAGAGAGAGAGAGAGAGAGAGAGAGAGAGAGAGAGAGAGAGATGATGACAGGGAGGTGGGGTAAGACAGAGAAAGCAAACCCTGCAATGCTGGGCATGGTAGCCAGTCACCTGGTGAATCTGGTGGCTAGCACCACATTTCTCAAACATATTGCTAGTTACAACATACAGTATTAAAAGCATTACCTTTTTCACATATTTATAGTTTGCTACTTTTAACTAAAATTCTTATGTGACTAAGTCCTAGATTTACTGATTATTAATAAAGTAGGTAAGTTTAGAAAGTCTTAAGTGATTTGCGTCAGAGGCTCTATCAAGTTGTCTGAGTCATTTGTCTAGTATTTCCTAATTTACCCATTGGACTATGTGGAATAAAAATAATGGTAAGTATTACCTACATATGTAGCCGTGTTCATCTTGCTGCGATGTGGCATGCTGCATGGCGCGACGGGCTGTGACTATTCATAGTCGGCGATCACTCCATTAATTCCATAAGGAAATAATTAAGCAATCGCTGGCTGCCAATGGTCGCAGCCCGGCATGGCATGCAGCATCCCGCGTTGCAGCATTCCGCAACGCAACAAGATGAACATCGCTACATCTGTATTAGGCTACGATAAATATGGTGCAAATATTATAAAGGGGGCAGAGATATTATTTTTCATTAATAAAAATGTTATTATTATTATTATTATTATTATTAATAATAAAACATAGATATTATATTTAACTTGTATAAGGAATCTGGTATAAAACTGGGTTACCTTAGTCTCCACCCCCCACTCCCAATCTGCCCCATTCTTTTCTCTACTTTGTATATATTAGGAAGAGGGGGCCTGGACTGTACACTCTAGCTACATATATTGGGATTTGCTACCTAGCAGAGACTTAGTACTACAACATAGAAACAAGAGAGCAGGTGCAGCACCATACAACCATCAGAATTATAAGGTCATAGCTATAACATCTGAGGTTTTTGGCATAAAATTGGCCAATCTTATGAGACTGGCCTGCCCACCAATTGTCAAGGTAACTTCATCGGGCAGGTCCCTAACACTTTAAGGGTTTGCAGGGCACTCACACACCACCCCAGCCAAATCCCCCCCTCCCCCTCCCCCCAGGGCACCACACAAATAAGCATAGTAGTGAAAAATCAGAGTGTTAGTAGTAGAGATGAGCGGGTTCGGTTCCTCGGAATCCGAACCCCCCCGAACTTCAGCCTTTTTACACGGGTCCGAGGCAGACTCGGATCTTCCCGCCTTGCTCGGCTAACCCGAGCGTGCCCGAACGTCATCATCCCGCTGTCGGATTCTCGCGAGGCTCGTATTCTATCGCGAGACTCGGATTCTATATAAGGAGCCGCGCGTCGCCGCCATTTTCACACGTGCATTGAGATTGATAGGGAGAGGACGTGGCTGGCGTCCTCTCCGTTTAGATAGAGAGTGAGACACTTGATTTACTAGTAATTTAATTTTAGTAATTTTGGGGAGCATTAGGAGTACTCAGAGAGTGCAGAGTTTTGCTGATAGTTATACTAGTGACCACCAGTTTTATTTATTATTTAAAATCCGTTCTCTGCCTGAAAAAAAACGATACACAGTCACATACCATATCTGTGCTCAGCCTCAGTGTGCTGCATGATAATATCATCTATGTATTATCTGACTGTGCTGAGTGCTCACTGCTCACACAGCTTAATTGTGGGGGAGACTGGGGAGCAGTTATAGCAGGAGTACATAACAGTGCACACTTTTGCTGCCAGTGTGACTGACCAGTGACCACCAGTATATTGTCTGCCTGAAAAAGTTAAACACTCGTGTGGTGTTTTTTTTTTTTATTCTATAAACGCATTCTGCTGACAGACAGTGTCCAGCAGGTCCGTCATTCATTATATTATAATATATACCTGCAGTAGTGATATATATATATTTTTTATATCATTATCATCCAGTCTATACTAGCAGACGCAGTACGGTAGTCCACGGCTGTAGCTACCTCTGTGTCAGCACTGCTCGTCCATAATTGTATACCTACCTGTGGTGGGTTTTTTTTTTCTATCTTCTTCATACTAGTAGTTTAGGAGTCTGCTGCTGACAGTGTCCAGCAGGTCCGTCATTATATAATATATACCTGTCCTGCAGTAGTGATATATATATATTTTTTATATCATTATCATCCAGTCTATACTAGCAGACGCAGTACGGTAGTCCATGGCTGTAGCTACCTCTGTGTCGGCAGTGCTCGTCCATAATTGTATACCTACCTATGGTGGGTTTTTTTTTTCTATCTTCTTCATACTAGTAGTTTAGGAGTCTGCTGCTGACAGTGTCCAGCAGGTCCGTCATTATATAATATATACCTGTCCTGCAGTAGTGATATATATATATATTTTTAATATCATTATCATCCAGTCTATACTAGCAGACGCAGTACGGTAGTCCACGGCTGTAGCTACCTCTGTGTCGGCAGTGCTCGTCCATAATTGTATACCTACCTGTGGTGGGGTTTTTTTTTTTCTATCTTCTTCATACTAGTAGTTTAGGAGTCTGCTGCTGACAGTGTCCAGCAGGGCCGTCATTATATAATATATACCTGTCCTGCAGTAGTGATATATATATATTTTTTATATCATTATCATCCAGTCTATACTAGCAGACGCAGTACGGTAGTCCACGGCTGTAGCTACCTCTGTGTCGGCAGTGCTCGTCCATAATTGTATACCTACCTGTGGTGGTTTTTTTTTTTTCTATCTTCTTCATACTAGTAGTTTAGGAGTCTGCTGCTGACAGTGTCCAGCAGGTCCGTCATTATATAATATATACCTGTCCTGCAGTAGTGATATATATATATTTTTTCTCTGACGTCCTAGTGGATGCTGGGAACTCCGTAAGGACCATGGGGAATAGCGGCTCCGCAGGAGACTGGGCACAAAAGTAAAGCTTTAGGACTACCTGGTGTGCACTGGCTCCTCCCCCTATGACCCTCCTCCAAGCCTCAGTTAGATTTTTGTGCCCGGCCGAGAAGGGTGCATTCTAGGACTCTCCTGAGTTTCTAAGAAAAAGTTTAGTTTTAGGTTTTTTATTTTCAGTGAGACCTGCTGGCAACAGGCTCACTGCATCGAGGGACTAAGGGGAGAAGAAGCGAACCTGCCTGCTTGCAGCCAGCTTGGGCTTCTTGGCTACTGGACACCATTAGCTCCAGAGGGACCGAACACAGGCCCAGCCTCGGAGTCTGTCCCAGAGCCGCGCCGCCGGCCCCCTTACAGAGCCAGAAGCAAGAAGAGGTCCGGAAAATCGGCGGCAGAAGACATCAGTCTTCACCAAGGTAGCGCACAGCACTGCAGCTGTGCGCCATTGCTCCTCAGGCACACTTCACACTCCGGTCACTGAGGGTGCAGGGCGCTGGGGGGGGCGCCCTGAGCAGCAATAAAAACACCTTGGCTGGCGAAAATACCTCACATATAGCCCCCAGGGCTATATGGTTGTATTTTAACCCCTGCCAGAATACAGCAAAAAGCGGGAGAAAAGTCAGCCGTGAAGGGGGCGGAGCCTATCTCCTCAGCACACAGGCGCCATTTTCCCTCACAGCTCCGCTGGAAGGACGTCTCCCTGACTCTCCCCTGCAGTCCTGCACTACAGAAAAGGGTAAAACAAGAGAGGGGGGCACGCAGTATTAACATAACAGCAGCTATAAGGGGAAAAACACTTATATAAGGTTATCCCTATATATATATATATATATAGCGCTCTGGTGTGTGCTGGCATACTCTCCCTCTGTCTCCCCAAAGGGCTAGTGGGGTCCTGTCCTCTATCAGAGCATTCCCTGTGTGTGGGCTGTGTTTTGGTACGATTGTGTCGACATGTATGAGGAGGAAAATGATGTGGAGGCGGAGCAATTGCCGGTAATGGTGATGTCACCCCCCAGGTAGTCGACACCTGAGTGGATGAACTTATGGAAGGAATTACGTGATAGTGTCAGCTCTTTACAAAAGACAGTTGATGACATGAGACAGCCGGCTACTCAGCTTGTGCCTGTCCAGGCGTCTCAAAGGCCATCAGGGGCTCTAAAACGCCCGTTACCTCAGATGGCAGATACAGACGCCGACACGGATACTGACTCCAGTGTCGACGGTGAAGAGACAAATGTGACTTCCAGTAGGGCCACACGTTACATGATTGAGGCAATGAAAGATGTTTTACACATTTCTGATAGTACAAGTACCACTAAAAAGGGTATTATGTTTGGTGAGAAAAAACTACCCGTAGTTTTTCCTGCATCTGATGAATTAAATGAAGTGTGTGATGAAGCGTGGGTTTCCCCCGATAAAAAACTGATAATTCCTAAAAAGTTATTGGCATCATACCCTTTCCCGCCAGAGGATAGGGCACGTTGGGAAACACCCCCTAGGGTGGATAAAGCGCTCACACGCTTGTCAAAACAAGTGGCACTACCGTCTCCTGATACGGCCGCCCTTAAGGAACCTGCTGACAGAAAGCAGGAGAATATCCTAAAATGTATATACACACATACAGGTGTTATACTGCGACCAGCAATCGCCTCAGCCTGGATGTGCAGTGCTGGGGTGGCTTGGTCGGATTCCCTGACTGACAATATTGATACCCTTGATAGGGATAGTATATTACTGACTATAGAGCATTTAAAAGATGCATTTTTATATATGCGTGATGCACAGAGGGATATTTGCCGACTGGCATCAAGAGTAAGTGCGCTGTCCATTTCTGCCAGAAGGGGGTTATGGACGCGGCAGTGGTCAGGTGATGCGGATTCCTAAAGGTATATGGAAGTATTACCTTATAAAGGGGAGGAGTTATTTGGGGTAGGTCTATCAGACCTGGTGGCCACGGCGACTGCTGGGAAATCCACATTTTTACCCAAGGTAGCCTCTCAACATAAGAAGACGCCGTATTATCAGGCGCAGTCCTTTTGGCCCCATAAGGGTAAGAGGGCAAAAGGCTCCTCTTTTCTGCCCCGTGGCAGAGGAAGAGGAAAAAGGCTGCAGCAGACAGCCAGTTCCCAGGAACAGAAGCCCTCTCCCGCTTCTGCCAAGTCCTCAGCATGACGCTGGGGCTTTACAAGCGGACTCGGGTACGGTAGGGGCCCATCTCAAGAATTTCAGAGCGCAGTGGGCTCACTCACAAGTGGACCCCTGGATCCTTCAGGTGGTATCTCAGGGGTACAAATTGGAATTCGAGACGTCTCCCCCTTGCCGTTTCCTAAAGTCTGCTTTACCGACGTCTCCCTCCGACAGGGAGGCGGTATTGGAAGCCATTCACAAGCTGTATTCCCAGTGGGTGATAATCAAGGTACCCCTCCTGTAACAGGGAAAGGGGTATTATTCCACACTGTTTGTGGTACCGAAGCCGGACGGCTCGGTGAGACCTATTTTAAATCTAAAATCTTTGAACACTTACATACAGAGGTTCAAATTCAAGATGGAGTCACTCAGAGCAGTGATCGCGAACCTGGAAGAAGGGGATTATATGGTGTCTCTGGACATCAAGGATGCTTACCTCCATGTCCCAATTTACCCTTCTCATCAAGGGTACCTCAGGTTTGTGGTACAGAACTGCCACTATCAGTTTCAGACGCTGCCGTTTGGATTGTCCACGGCGCCCCGGGTCTTTACCAAAGTAATGGCCGAAATGATGATACTCCTTCGACAGAAAGGAGTTTTGATTATCCCTTACTTGGACGATCTCCTGATAAGGGCAAGATCCAGGGAACAGTTGGTAGTCGGAGTAGCACTATCTCAAGTAGTGCTTCGGCAGCACGGTTGGATTCTCAATTCCCAAAATCGCAGCTGATCCCGACGACACGTCTTCTATTCCTTGGAATGATCCTGGACACAGTCCAGAAAAAGGTGTTTCTCCCGGAAGAGAAAGCCAGGGAGTTATCCGAGCTAGTCAGAAACCTACTTAAACCAGGCCAAGTATCAGTGCATCAATGCACAAGGGTCCTGGGAAAAATGGTGGCTTCCTACGAAGCAATCCCATTCGGCAGATTCCACGCAAGAACATTCCAGTGGGACCTGCTGGACAAATGGTCCGGATCGCATCTTCAGATGCATCAGCGGATAACCCTGTCCCCAAGGACAAGGGTGTCTCTCCTGTGGTGGTTGCAGAGTGCTCATCTTCTCGAGGGCCGCAGATTCGGCATTCAGGACTGGGTCCTGGTGACCACAGATGCCAGCCTGCGAGGCTGGTGAGCAGTCACACAGGGAAAAAATTTCCAGGGCTTGTGGTCAAGCCTGGAGACATCACTTCACATAAATATTCTGGAGTTGAGGGCCATTTACAATGCTCTAAGCCAAGAAAGACCTCTGCTTCAAGGTCTGCCGATACTGATCCAGTCGGACAACATCACGGCAGTCGCCCACGTAAACAGACAGGGCGGCACAAGAAGCAGGAAGGCAATGGCAGAAGTTGCAAGTGTTCTTCGCTGGGCGGAAAATCATGTGATAGCACTGTCAGCAGTGTTCATTCCGGGAGTGGACAACTGGGAAGCAGACTTCCTCAGCAGGCACGACCTCCAGCCGGGAGAGTGGGGACTTCACCCAGAAGTCTTCCACATGATTGTAAACCGTTGGGAAAAACCAAAGGTGGACATGATGGCGTCCCGCCTCAACAAAAAACTGGACAGGTATTGCGCCAGGTCAAGGGACCCTCAGGCAATAGCTGTGGACGCTCTGGTAACACCGTGGGTGTACCAGTCAGTGTATGTGTTCCCTCCTCTGCCTCTCATACCCAAGGTACTGAGAATTATAAGACGGAGAGGAGTGAGAACTATACTCGTGGCTCCGGATTGGCCAAGAAGGACTTGGTACCCGGAACTTCAAGAGATGCTCACAGAGTACCCATGGCCTCTACCTCTAAGAAGGGACCTGCTCCAGCAAGGACCCTGTTTGTTCCAAGACTTACCGCGGCTGCGTTTGACGGCATGGCGGTTGAACGCCGGATCCTGAAAGAGAAAGGCATTCCGGAGGAAGTCATCCCTACCCTGATCAAAGCCAGGAAGGATGTAACCATAAAGCATTATCACCGCATTTGGCGGAAATACGTTGCTTGGTGCGAGGCCAGGAAGGCCCCTACGGAGGAATTTCAACTGGGTCGATTCCTACATTTCCTGCAAACAGGAGTGTCTATGGGCCTCAAATTGGGATCCATAAAGGTTCAGATTTCGGCCCTGTCGATTTTCTTCCAGAAAGAACTGGCTTCAGTGCCTGAAGTTCAGACGTTTGTCAAGGGGGTGCTGCATATACAGCCTCCTTTTGTGCCTCCAGTGGCACCTTGGGATCTCAATGTAGTTTTGGGGTTCCTAAAATCACATTGGTTTGAACCGCTTAAATCTGTGGATTTAAAATATCTCACGTGGAAAGTGGTCATGTTGTTGGCCTTGGCTTCGGCCAGGCGCGTGTCAGAATTGGCGGCTTTATCCTGTAAAAGCCCTTACCTGATTTTTCATACGGACAGGGCAGAATTGAGGACTCGTCCTCAATTTCTCCCTAAGGTGGTTTCAGCGTTTCACCTGAACCAGCCTATTGTGGTACCTGCGGCTACTAGGGACTTGGAGGACTCCAAGTTGCTGGACGTAGTCAGGGCCCTGAAAATATATGTTTACAGGACGGCTGGAGTCAGGAAATCTGACTCGCTGTTTATCCTGTATGCACCCAACAAGCTGGGTGCTCCTGCTTCTAAGCAGACTATTGCTCGTTGGATTTGTAGTACAATTCAGCTTGCACATTCTGTGGCAGGCCTGCCACAGCCAAAATCTGTAAAAGCCCATTCCACACAGAAGGTGGGCTCTTCTTGGGCTGCTGCCCGAGGGGTCTCGGCTCTACAACTTTGCCGAGCAGCTACTTGGTCAGGGGCAAATACGTTTGCTAAATTCTACAAATTTGATACCCTGGCTGAGGAGGACCTGGAGTTCTCTCATTCGGTGCTGCAGAGTCATCCGCACTCTCCCGCCCGTTTGGGAGCTTTGGTATAATCCCCATGGTCCTTACGGAGTTCCCAGCATCCACTAGGACGTCAGAGAAAATAAGAATTTACTTACCGATAATTCTATTTCTCGTAGTCCGTAGTGGATGCTGGGCGCCCATCCCAAGTGCGGATTGTCTGCAATACTTGTACATAGTTATTGTTAACTAAATCGGGTTATTGTTGTTGTGAGCCATCTTTCCAGAGGCTCCTCTGTTATCATGCTGTTAACTGGGTTCAGATCACAGGTTGTACGGTGTGATTGGTGTGGCTGGTATGAGTCTTACCCGGGATTCATGAATCCTTCCTTATTGTGTACGCTCGTCCGGGCACAGTATCCTAACTGAGGCTTGGAGGAGGGTCATAGGGGGAGGAGCCAGTGCACACCAGGTAGTCCTAAAGCTTTACTTTTGTGTCCAGTCTCCTGCGGAGCCGCTATTCCCCATGGTCCTTACGGAGTTCCCAGCATCCACTACGGACTACGAGAAATAGAATTATCGGTAAGTAAATTCTTATTTTATATCATTATCATCCAGTCTATACTAGCAGACGCAGTACGGTAGTCCACGGCTGTAGCTACCTCTGTGTCGGCAGTGCTCGTCCATAATTGTATACCTACCTGTGGTGGGTTTTTTTTTTCTATCTTCTTCATACTAGTAGTTTAGGAGTCTGCTGCTGACAGTGTCCAGCAGGTCCGTCATTATATAATATATACCTGTCCTGCAGTAGTGATATATATATATATTTTTTTATATCATTATCATCCAGTCTATACTAGCAGACGCAGTACGGTAGTCCACGGCTGTAGCTACCTCTGTGTCGGCAGTGCTCGTCCATAATTGTATACCTACCTGTGGTGGGTTTTTTTTTTCTATCTTCTTCATACTAGTAGTTTAGGAGTCTGCTGCTGACAGTGTCCAGCAGGTCCGTCATTATATAATATATACCTGTCCTGCAGTAGTGATATATATATATTTTTTATATCATTATCATCCAGTCTATACTAGCAGACGCAGTACGGTAGTCCACAGCTGTAGCTACCTCTGTGTCGGCAGTGCTCGTCCATAATTGTATACCTACCTGTGGTGGGTTTTTTTTTTCTATCTTCTTCATACTATTAGTTTAGGAGTCTGCTGCTGACAGTGTCCAGCAGGTCCGTCATTATATAATATATACCTGTCCTGCAGTAGTGATATATATATATTTTTTATATCATTATCATCCAGTCTATACTAGCAGACGCAGTACGGTAGTCCACGGCTGTAGCTACCTCTGTGTCGGCAGTCACTCGTCATCCATAAGTATACTAGTATCCATCCATCTCCATTGTTTACCTGAGGTGCCTTTTAGTTGTGCCTATTAAAATATGGAGAACAAAAATGTTGAGGTTCCAAAAATAGGAAAAGATCAAGATCGACTTCCACCTCGTGCTGAAGCTGCTGCCACTAGTCACGGCCGAGACGATGAAATGCCATCAACGTAGTCTGCCAAGGCTGATGCCCAATGTCATAGTACAGAGCATGTAAAATCCAAAACACCAAATATCAGTAAAAAAAGGACTCAAAAATCTAAAATAAAATCGTCGGAGGAGAAGCGTAAACTTGCCAATATGCCATTTACCACACGGAGTGGCAAGGAACGGCTGAGGCCCTGGCCTATGTTCATGGCTAGTGGTTCAGCTTCACATGAGGATGGAAGCACTCAGCCTCTCGCTAGAAAAATGAAAAGACTTAAGCTGTCAAAAGCACAGCAAAGAACTGTGCGTTCTTCGAAATCACAAATCCACAAGGAGAGTCCAATTGTGTCGGTTGCGATGCCTGACCTTCCCAACACTGGACGTGAAGAGCATGCGCCTTCCACCATTTGCACGCCCCCTGCAAGTGCTGGAAGGAGCACCCGCAGTCCAGTTCCTGATAGTCAGATTGAAGATGTCAGTGTTGAAGTACACCAGGATGAGGAGGATATGGGTGTTGCTGGCGCTGGGGAGGAAATTGACCAGGAGGATTCTGATGGTGAGGTGGTTTGTTTAAGTCAGGCACCCGGGGAGACACCTGTTGTCCGTGGGAGGAATATGGTTATTGACATGCCTGGTGAAAATACCAAAAAAATCAGCTCTTCGGTGTGGAAGTATTTCACCAGAAATGCGGACAACATTTGTCAAGCCGTGTGTTCCCTTTGTCAAGCTGTAATAAGTAGGGGTAAGGACGTTAACCACCTCGGAACATCCTCCCTTATACGTCACCTGCAGCACATTCATAATAAGTCAGTGACAAGTTCAAAAACTTTGGGCGACAGCGGAAGCAGTCCACTGACCAGTAAATCCCTTCCTCTTGTAACCAAGCTCACGCAAACCACCCCACCAACTCCCTCAGTGTCAATTTCCTCCTTCCCCAGGAATGCCAATAGTCCTGCAGGCCATGTCACTGGCAATTCTGACGAGCGCGCTCGGGTTAACCGAGCAAGGCGGGAAGATCCGAGTCGCTCGGATCCGTGTAAAAAAAGCTGAAGTTCGGGCGGGTTCGGATTCCGAGGAACCGAACCCGCTCATCACTAGTGGTGACATCCTTCCTGGCTATGATCAGGGTAGGGATGACTTCCTTCGGAATACCCTTTTCCTTTATGATCCGGTGTTCTACCGCCATGCCGTCAAACGCAGCCGCGGTAAGTCTTGGAACAGACAGGGTCCCTGCTGCAGCAGGTCTTGTCTAAGCGGCAGAGGCCAAGGGTCCTCTGCCAGCATCTCTTGAAGTTCCGGGTACCAAGCTCTTCATGGCCAATCCGGAACCCCGAGTATGGTTTTCACTCCTCGCCTTCTTATTATTCTCAGTACCTTGGGTATGAGAGGTAGAGGAGGAGACACATAAACCGACTGGTACACCCACGGTGTCACTAGAGCGTCCCCAGCGATCGCCTGAGGGTCCCTTGACCTGGCGCAATATCTTTTCAACTTCTTGTTGAGGCGGGACGCCATCATGTCCACCCGTGGTCATTCCGTGGCAGATTTTAGGAAACGGCGGGGGGAAGAATGTCTCGAACTCCAGCCTGTACCCCTGAGATACTACTTGAAGGACCCAGGGATCCATGTGAGAGAGCCCACTGTCCGCTGAAATTTCTGAGACGGGCCCCCACCGTACCCGGGTCCGCCTGAGCAGCCCCCGCACCATGCTGTGGACCTACCGGACGCAGGGAGGATTTCTGCTCTTGGGAACTAGCTGTGTGTTGCAGCTTTTTCCTCTACCTTTGCCTCTCGGCAGAAAGGAAGAGCCTCTAGCCCTCTTGCTTTTCTGGGGCCGAAAGGACTGTACTTGATGATACGGTGCTTTCTTTTGTTGTGGGGTAGCCTGTGGCAAAAAAATCGATTTCCCAACAGTAGCTGTGGAAACGAGGTCTGAAAAACCATCCCCAAACAGTTTTACCCCCTTATAGGGCAACTTCCATGTGCCGATTCGAGTCGGCATCGCCTGACCATTGCCAAGTCCATAACCCCCGTCTGGCGGCAATGGACCTAGCGCTTATTTTTGATGCCAGCCGGCAAATATCCCTCTGTGCATCACGTATGTATAAGACCACGTCTTTTATATGCTCTATTTTCAGCAAAATATTGTCCCTATCCATAGTTATTTTCCGACAGGGAATCTGACCACGCAGCGGGAGCACTGCACATCCATGCCGAAGCAACGGCTGGTCGCAATATAATGCCCTAGTGTGTGACTATATCTTATAGGGTAACCTCCTGCTTTCTATCAGCAGGTCCCTTCAGGGCGGCCGTATCCGGAGACGGTAGTGCCACCTTTTCAGATAAGCGTGTAAGCGCTGTATCTACCCTATGGGGTAGATACAATTGGACTCTCCTGTGGATTTGTGGCATCGGACAACGCCAGCAATATTGTGTGTGCATTAAATATGGGCAAATTCCAGCACGTCCCATGTTTTGCACATACCTTGAATTTGGTGGTGCAGAATTTTTTAAAAAACGACAGGGGCGTGCAAGAGATGCTGTCGGTGGCCAGAAGAATTGCGGGACACTTTCGGCGTACAGGCACCACGTACAGAAGACTGGAGCACCACCAAAAACTACTGAACCTGCCCTGCCATCATCTGAAGCAAGAAGTGGTAACGAGGTGGAATTCAACCCTCTATATGCTTCAGAGGTTGGAGGAGCAGCAAAAGGCCATTCAAGCCTATACAATTGAGCACGATATAGGAGGTGGAATGCACCTGTCTCAAGTGCAGTGGAGAATGATTTCAACGTTGTGCAAGGTTCTGATGCCCTTTGAACTTGCCACACGTGAAGTCAGTTCAGACACTGCCAGCCTGAGTCAGGTCATTCCCCTCATCAGGCTTTTGCAGAAGAAGCTGGAGACATTGAAGGAGGAGCTAACACGGAGCGATTCCGCTAGGCATGTGGGACTTGTGGATGGAGCCCTTAATTCGCTTAACAAGGATTCACGGGTGGTCAATCTGTTGAAATCAGAGCACTACATTTTGGCCACCGTGCTCGATCCTAGATTTAAATCCTACCTTGGATCTCTCTTTCCGGCAGACACAAGTCTGCTGGGGTTGAAAGACCTGCTGGTGAGAAAATTGTCAAGTCAAGCGGAACGCGACCTGTCAACATCTCCTCCTTCACATTCTCACGCAACTGGGGGTGCGAGGAAAAGGCTCAGAATTCCGAGCCCACCCGCTGGCGGTAATGCAGGGCAGTCTGGAGCGACTGCTGATGCTGACATCTGGTCCGGACTGAAGGACCTGACAACGATTACGGACATGTCGTCTACTGTCACTGCATATGATTCTCTCAACATTGAAAGAATGGTGGAGGATTATATGAGTGACCGCATCCAAGTAGGCACGTCACACAGTCCGTACTTATACTGGCAGGAAAAAGAGGCAATTTGGAGGCCCTTGCACAAACTGGCTTTATTCTACCTAAGTTGCCCTCCCACAAGTGTGTACTCCGAAAGAGTGTTTAGTGCCGCCGCTCACCTTGTCAGCAATCGGCGTACGAGGTTACATCCAGAAAATGTGGAGAAGATGATGTTCATTAAAATGAATTATAATCAATTCCTCCGCGGAGACATTGACCAGCAGCAATTGCCTCCACAAAGTACACAGGGAGCTGAGATGGTGGATTCCAGTGGGGACGAATTGATAATCTGTGAGGAGGGGGATGTACACGGTGATATATCGGAGGATGATGATGAGGTGGACATCTTGCCTCTGTAGAGCCAGTTTGTGCAAGGAGAGATTAATTGCTTCTTTTTTGGGGGGGGGGGTCCAAACCAACCCGTCATATCAGTCACAGTCGTGTGGCAGACCCTGTCACTGAAATGATGGGTTGGTTAAAGTGTGCATGTCCTGTTTATACAACATAAGGGTGGGTGGGAGGGCCCAAGGACAATTCCATCTTGCACCTCTTTTTTCTTTTATTTTTCTTTGCGTCATGTGCTGTTTGGGGAGGGTTTTTTGGAAGGGCCATCCTGCATGACACTGCAGTGCCACTCCTAGATGGGCCCGGTGTTTGTGTCGGCCACTAGGGTCGCTTATCTTACTCACACAGTCAGCTACCTCATTGCGCCTCTTTTTTTCTTTGCGTCATGTGCTGTTTGGGGAGGGTTTTTTGGAAGGGCCATCCTGCGTGACACTGCAGTGCCACTCCTAGATGGGCCCGGTGTTTGTGTCGGCCACTAGGGTCGCTTATCTTACTCACACAGTCAGCTACCTCATTGCGCCTCTTTTTTTCTTTGCGTCATGTGCTGTTTGGGGAGGGTTTTTTGGAAGGGACATCCTGCGTGACACTGCAGTGCCACTCCTAGATGGGCCCGGTGTTTGTGTCGGCCACTAGGGTCGCTTATCTTACTCACACAGCGACCTCGGTGCAAATTTTAGGACTAAAAATAATATTGTGAGGTGTGAGGTATTCAGAATAGACTGAAAATGAGTGTAAATTATGGTTTTTGAGGTTAATAATACTTTGGGATCAAAATGACCCCCAAATTCTATGATTTAAGCTGTTTTTTAGGGTTTTTTGAAAAAAACACCCGAATCCAAAACACACCCGAATCCGACAAAAAAAATTCGGTGAGGTTTTGCCAAAACGCGGTCGAACCCAAAACACGGCCGCGGAACCGAACCCAAAACCAAAACACAAAACCCGAAAAATTTCCGGCGCTCATCTCTAGTCACCACAAGACATTATCGCCGCGTTAGGAAAAAATGTATTGCTTGGTGGGAGGCCATGAAGGCCCCGACGGAGGAATTTCAACTATGTCGATTCCTGCACTTCCTGCAAGCAGGGGTGACGTTTGGGCCTCAAATTGGGGTCCATCAAGGTCCAGATTTCGGCTCTATTGATTTTCTTCCAGAAAGAACTGGCTTCACTGCCTGAAGTTCAGACTTTGGTTAAAGGAGTACTACATATTCAGCCTCCTTTTGTGCCTCCTGTGGCACTTTTTGGATCTCAACGTGGTGTTGGATTTCCTAAAGTCGCATTGGTTGAGCCACTTAAAACCATGGAGCTAAAGTATCTCGCGTGGAAAGTGGTCATGCTGTTGGCCTTGGCCTTGGCCAGGCGTGTGTCAGAATTGGCGGCTTTGTCATGTAAAAGCCTTATCTGGTTTTCTATATGAATAGGGCAGAGTTGAGGACTCGTCCTCAGTTTCTCCCAAAGGTGGTCTCAGGTTTTCACTTGAACCAACCTATTGTGGTGCCTGCGGCTACTAGGGACTTGGAGGATTCCAAGTTGCTGGACGTAGTCAGGGCCCTGAAAATTTTATTTTTCCAGGACGGCTGGAGTCAGGAAAACTGACTCGCTGTTTATCCTGATGGCACCCAACAAGCTGGGTGCTCCTGCTTCTAAGCAGTCTATTGCGCGCTGGATTTGTAGCACTATTCAGCTGGCGCATTCTGCGGTAGGATGACCGCAGCCTAAATCAATAAAAGCCCATTCCACAAGGAAGGTGGGCTCATCTTGGGCGGCTGCCCGAGGGGTCTCGGCTTTACAACTTTGCCGAGCAGCTACTTGGTCAGGGGCAAACACGTTTGCAAAATTCTATGAATTTGATACCCTGGCTGAGGAGGACCTGGAGTTCTCTCATTCGGTGCTGCAGAGTCATCCGCACTCTCCCGCCCGTTTGGGAGCTTTGGTATAATCCCCATGGTCCTTACGGAGTTCCCAGCATCCACTAGGACGTCAGAGAAAATAAGAATTTACTTACCGATAATTCTATTTCTCGTAGTCCGTAGTGGATGCTGGGCGCCCATCCCAAGTGCGGATTGTCTGCAATACTTGTACATAGTTATTGTTAACTAATCGGGTTCTTGTTGTGAGCCATCTATTCAGAGGCTCCTCTGTTATCATGCTGTTAACTGGGTTTCATATCACAAGTTGTACGGTGTGATTGGTGTGGCTGGTATGAGTCTTACCCGGGATTCAAAATCCTTCCTTATTGTGTACGCTCGTCCGGGCACAGTATCCTAACTGAGGCTTGGAGGAGGGTCATAGGGGGAGGAGCCAGTGCACACCAGGTAGTCCTAAATCTTTCTTTTTGTGCCCAGTCTCCTGCGGAGCCGCTATTCCCCATGGTCCTTACGGAGTTCCCAGCATCCACTACGGACTACGAGAAATAGAATTATCGGTAAGTAAATTCTTATTTTTACTACTTCCACCAAGCAATTGACTGTCCAACA